>NC_143169.1:19317393-19629880 GCF_047325235.1 Durio zibethinus
ATCCTACCCCTTTGGTCTGCTGAGCTCCCGCACGTTCGTTTCGTGGGTTAACTTAGGCATACGGAGTTCATTCCCAATCTAAGCATACAGAGTTCATTCCCAATGTAAGATCTGACCGGACTGAGGGTTGCGGGTGGACATGCTGGGCTCGGGCATGTGCTGCTGTCGCATTTTTTTTTCATCCGGGGCACCATCGTCGGAGCATCGTCAGAGAACCTGACCGACGGCATTGGCGTTTCGGCGATTGGGGGCGGTGGGGGTGTGTGCACATGGTGTGCGATGGGTGCTGGTACTTGGACCTTATATTGGTCCCCTATCCCTCATCAAACCTCAAGAACTCACACTCCCTTAAAGAGCATTTGAGATTTTACAGGTTTGCTGCTAGTAGCTATTAAAGTGTCTGAATTGGGGACACTTTTTTCAAATGGTCACAAAATCCTGTACACTTCGACTTTTTAGCTGAATGTTTTTATGCATGCCAACAAAAATACAAGGATCATGTCTAGCAAGCTTGGGGCCAAAACTCCTTCTAAAAAATTTTTTAAAAAATTCAGAATCGTAAAAAGTTTCAAAAATCATGAAAAATAGAAAACGAGTCGTCTTGCCATGAAACTTCACATGAAGGCTTAAGGGACCATTGTATGAATTTCCAAGCCATAAAAATTTTTTTAAAAAATTCAGAATCGTAAAAAGTTTCAAAAATCATGAAAAATAGAAAACGAGTCGTCTTGCCATGAAACTTCACATGAAGGCTTAAGGGACCATTGTATGAATTTCCAAGCCATAAAATGGCATTGGCATTATAGAGATATGAAGATGTACCTAAACCCACCTACCACCCTATCGATCCATGGTTTGCGCATCCCGTCTCTCTGGCCGGAGTAGTGCCCGCCCGCCCGCTCGTTTTTTCGGTTGGCTTAGGCATACAGAGTTCATTCCCAGTCTAAGATTAGATCAAACTGAGGGTTACAGTAGCAGGATTGATAGCATGCAGAGGGGGACCCGATCGATCCTCGGCTTGGGCATCCTGCCCCTCTGGTCGGCTGAACAGCCGCACGCTCGTTTCGTGGGTTGATTTAGGCATATGGAGTTCATTCCCAGTCTAAGCATACGGAGTTCATTCCCAGTGTAAGAGCATATCGGATTGAGGGTTGTAGGTGCACATGCTGGGCTCAGGCATGTGCTGGTGCCGCATTTTTTTTGCCTGGGGCACCATCATCGGAGCATCACCGGAGAACCTAACTGGCGGAATTGAGGGTTCCGACGATTGGGGGTCACGGGGTGTGCGCACATGATGTGTGATGGGAGCTGGTACTTGGCCCTGATATTGGCCCCTATATTGGCCCCCTATCCCTCATCAAACCTTGAGAACTCACACCCCCTTAAAAAGCATTTGAGATTTTACAGGTTTACTGCCAGTAGCCATTAAAGTGTCTGAAATGGGGACACTTTTTTCAAATGGTCACAAAATCCTGTACACTTCGAGTTTTTAGCTGAATTGTTTTGTGCATGCCAACAAAAATACAAGGATCATGTCTACCAAGTTTGGAGTCAAAACTCCTTCTGAAAAAATTTTAAAAAAATCTTGAACCATGAAAAGTTTTAAAAATTATGAAAAATAAAAAACGAGTCGTCTTGCCATGATACTTCACTTGAAGGCTTAAGCGACCATTGTATGAATTTACAAGCCATAAAAATGGCATTGGCATGGCAAGAATATAAGGATGTGCCTAAACCCACCTACCACCCTATCGATCCACGGCTTGCGCATCCGCTTCTCTGGTCGGCGTAGTGCCCGCCCGCCCGCTCGTTTCGTCGGTTGGCTTAGGCATACGGAGTTCATTCCCAATCTAAGATCAAAAAGGATCAAGGGTTGCGGTAGCAGGATCGGTAGCATACAGAGGGGGACCCGACCGATCCCCAGCATGCGCATCCTGCCCCTCTGGCCGATTGAGCGCCTGTACGCTCGTTTCGTGGGTTGACTTAGGCATACGGAGTTCATTCCCAGTCTAAGCATACGGAGTTCATTCCCAGTGTAAGATGGGACCAGCTCGAGGGTTGCAGGTGCACATGCTAGGCTTGGGCATGTGCTGGTGCCACATTTGTTTTTGCGTGGGGCACCATCGCCGGAGCATCGTCGGAGAACCTGGCCAGCGAAATTGGGGGTTCCGGCAATTGGGGGGGTGCGCACATGATGTGTGATGGGTGCTGGTACTTGGCCCTTATATTGGTCCCCTATCCCTCATCAAACCTCGAGAACTCACACACCCTTAAACAGCATTTGAAATTTTACAGGTTTGCTACCAGTAGCCATTAAACTGTCTGAAATGGGGACACATTTTTCAAATGGTCACAAAATCCTGTACACTTCGAGTTTTTAGCTGAATTTTTTTGTGCATGCCAAAAAAAATACAAGGATCATGTCTGCCAAGTTTGGGGCCAAAACTCCTTCAGAAAAAATTTTAAAAAAAGCCCGAACCGTGAAAAGTTTCAAAAATTATGAAAAATAGAAAATGAGTCGTCTTGCCATGAAACTTCGCATGAAGGCTTAAGGGACCATTGTATGAATTTACAAGCCATAAAAATGGCATTGGTATGGTAGAAATATGAAGATGTGCCTAAACCCACCTACCACCCTATCGATCCATGGCTTGCGCATCCCGCCTCCCTAACCGACGTAGTGCCCGCCCGTCTGCTCGTTTCGTCGGTTGGCTTAGGCATACGGAGCTCATTCCTAGTCTAAGATCAGACTGGATTGAGGGTTACAGTAGCAGGACTGGCCGCACACAGAGGGAGACCCGATCGATCCCCGACTTGCGCATCCTGCCCCTCTGGCCGGCTGAGCGCCCGTACGCCCGTTTCATGGGTTGACTTAGGCAGACGGAGTTCATTCCTAGTCTAAGCATGCGGAGTTCATTCCTAGTCTAAGATCGGACCGGAGTGAAGGTTACGGGTGCACATGTCGGGCTTTGGCATCTGCTGGTGCCACATTTATTTTCACCCGGGGCACCGCCGCCGGAGCATCATCGAGAACCTGACCGGCTGCATTTGACGTTCCGGCGATTAGGGGGCGGGGGGTGTGCGCACATAATGTGTGATGGGTGCTGGTTCTTGGCCCTTATATTGGCCCCCTATCCCTCATCAAACCTCGAGAACTCACACCCCCTTAAAGAGCATTTGAGATTTTACAGGTTTGCTACCAGTAGCCATTAAAGTGTCTGAAATGGGGACACTTTTTTCAAATGGTCACAAAATCCTGTACACTTCGAATTTTTAGCTGAATTTTTTTGTGCATGCCAACAAAAATACAAGGATCATGTCTACCAAGTTTGGGGCCAAAACTCCTTTCGAAAAAATTTTAAAAAAATCTTGACCCGTAAAAAGTTTCAAAAATCGTGAAAAATAGAAAACGAGTCGTCTCGCCATGAAACTTCACAAGAAGGCTTAAGGGACCATAGTATGAATTTAAAAGCCATAAAAATGGCATTGGCATCGTAGAAATATGAAGATGTGCCTAAACCCACCTACCACCCTATCGATCCACGGCTTGTGCATCCCGCCTTTCTGGCCGACGTAGTGCCCGCTCGCTCGCTCGTTTCGTCGATTGGCTTAGGCATACGAAGTTCATTCCCAGTCTGAGATCAGACCGGACCAAGGGTTGCAACAGCAGGATTGCCAGCATGCAGAGGGGGACCCAGTCAATCCCCGACTTGTGCATCCTGCCACTCTGGCCAACTGAGTGCCCGCACGCTTGTTTCGTGGGTTGACTTAGGCATACGGAGTTCATTCTCAGTCTAAGCATACAGAGTTCATTCCCAGTGTAAGATTGGATAGGATTGAGGGTTACGGGTAAACATGTTGGGCTCGAGCATGTGCTGCTACCTCATTTTTTTTCGCCCGGGGCACCATCGTCGGAGCATCGCCGGAGAACCTGACCGGCGGCATAAAGGGTTCCAGCGATTGGGGGGGCGGGGGGGTGTGCGCACATGATGTGCGATTGGTGCTGCTACTTGGCCCTTATATTGGCCCCTATCCCTCATCAAACCTTGAGAACTCACACCCCCTTAAAGAGCATTTGATATTTTACAGGTTTGATGCCAGTAGCCATTAAAGTGTTTGAAATGGGGACACTTTTTTCAAATGGTCACAAAATCCTGTACACTTCGAGTTTTTAGCTGAATTTTTTTGTGCATGCCAACAAAAATACAAGGACACGTCTACCAAGTTTGAGGCCAAAACTCCGTCTGAAAAAATTTTAGAAAAAAATCGAACCATAAAAAGTTTTAAAAATCATAAAAAATAGAAAACAAGTCATCTTGCCATGAAACTTCACATGAAGGCTTATGGGACCATTGTAGTGCCCGCCCGCCCACTCGTTTCGTCGGTTGGCTTAGGCATACAGAGTTCATTCCCAATCTAAGATGGATCGAATCGAGGGTTACGACAACAGGATGACAGCATGCAAGGGGGGACCCGATCGATCCCCGGCTTGCGCATCCTGCCCCTCTGGCCGGCTGAGTGCCCGCACGCTCATTCCGTGGGTTGACTTAGGCATACGGAGTTCATTCCCAATCTAACCACACAGATTTCATTCCTAGTGTAAGGTCAGACTGGACCGAGGGTTGCGGGTGCACATGCTAGGCTCGGGCATGTGCTGGTGCTACATTTTTTTTCACCCGGGGCACCGTGGTCGGAGCATCGCCGAAGAACCTGACCGACGGCATTGGGGTTCCGACGATTGGGGGGCGGTGTACACACATGATGTGCGATGGGTGCTGGTACTTGGCCCTTATATTGGCCCCCTATCCCTCATCAAACCTCCAGAACTCACACCCCCTTAAAGAGCATTTGAGATTTTATAGGTTTGCCACCAGTAGCCATTAAAGTGCCTGAAATGGGGACACTTTTTTCCAATGGTCACAAAATCTTGTACACCTTGATTTTTTAGCTGAATGTTTTTGTGCATGCCAACAAAAATACAAGGATCAGGTCTACCAAGTTTGGGGCCAAAACTCCTTTTGAAAAAATTTTAAAAAAATCGTGAACCATAAAAAGTTTCAAAAATCGTGAAAAATAAAAAATGAGTCGTCTTGCCATTAAAGTTCACATGAAGGCTTAAGGGACCATTGTATGAATTTACAAGCCATAAAAATGGCATTGACAAGGCAGAAATATGAAGATGTGCCTAAACCCACCTACCACCCTATCGATCCACGGCTTGCGCATCCCGCCTCTCTGGCCGGCGTAGTGCCCGCCCGCCCGCTCGTTTCATCGGTTGCCTTAGGCATACGGACATCATTCCCAGTCTAAGATTGAATCAGACCGAGGGTTAAGGTAGTAGGATAGGCAGCACGTAAGAGGGACCTGGCCGATCCACATGAAGGCTTAAGGGACCATTGTATGAATTTACAAGCCATAAAAATGGCATTGGCAAGGCAGAAATATGAAGATGTGCCTAAACCCACCTACCACCCTATCGATCCACGGCTTGCGCATCCCGCCTCTCTGGCCGGCGTAGTGCCCGCCCGCCCGCTCGTTTCATCGGTTGCCTTAGGCATACGGACATCATTCCCAGTCTAAGATTGAATCAGACCGAGGGTTGAGATAGTAGGATAGGCAGCACGTAAGAGGGACCTGGCCGATCCCTGGCTTGCGCATCCTACCCCTCTGGCCGGCTGAGCGCCCGCACGCTCGTTTCGTGGGTTGACTTAGGCATACGGGGTTCATTCCCAGTCTAAGCATACGGAGTTCATTCCCAGTGTAAGATCGAACCAGACCAAGGGTTACGGGTGCACATGCTGGGCTCAGGCATGTGCTGGTGCTGCATTTTTTTTCGCCCAGGGCACCATCACCGGAGCATCACCGGAGAACCTGACCGGCGGCATTGGGGTTCCGATGATTAGGGGGGCAGGGAGGGTGTGCGGACATGATGTGTGATGGGCACTGGCACTTGGCCATTATATTGGCCCCCTATCCCTCATCAAACCTCCAGAACTCACACCCCCTTAAAGAGCATTTGAGATTTTACAGGTTTGCTGCCAGTAGCCATTAAAGTGTCTGAAATGGGGACGCTTTTTTCAAATGGTCACAAAATCCTGTACACTTCGACTTTTTAGCTGAATTTTTTTTTGCATGCCAAAAAAAATACAAGGATCACATCTACCAAGTTTGGAGCCAAAAATTCTTCTGAAAAAATTCTAAAAAAATCCTAAATCCTAAAAATTTCAAAAATCATGGAAAATAGAAAATGAGTCGTCTTGCCATGAAACTTAACATGACGGCTTAAGGGACCATTGTATGAATTTACAAGCCATAAAAATGGCATTGGCATGGCAGAAATAGGAATATGTGCCTAAACCCACCTACCACCCTATCGATCCATGGCTTGTGCATCCCGCCTCTCTAACCGACGTAATGCCCGCCCGTCCGCTCATTCCGTCGGTTGGCTTAGGCATACAGAGTTCATTCCGAGTCTAAGATCAGACTGGACCAAGGTTTGTGACAGTAGGATTGGCAGCACATAAGGGGGGACCCGGTTGATCTTCGGCTTGGTCATCTACCCTTTTGGCCGGGCTGAGTGTCTGCACGCTCGTTTTGTGGGTTGACTTAGGCATACAAAGTTCATTCCCAGTCTAAGCATACGGAGTTCATTCCCAGTCTAAGCATACGGAGTTCATTCCCAGTGTAAGATCAGACCAGACTGAAGGTTGCGGGTGCACATGCTGGGCTCGAGCATGTGCTGGTGCCGTATTTTTTTTTGCCCGAGGCACCATCGTCAGAGCATCATCAGAGAACCTGTCCGACGGCATTGGGATTCCGACGATTGAGGGGGGGTGTGCGCCCATGATGTGTGATGGGTGCTGGCATTTGGCCCTTATATTGGCCCACTATCCCTCATCAAACCTTAAGAACTCACACCTCCTTAAAGATCATTTGAGATTTTACAGGTTTACTGCCAGTAGCTATTAAAGTGTCTGAAATGGGGACACTTTTTTCAAATGGTCACAAAATCCTATACACTTTGAGTTTTTAGCTGAATTGTTTTGTGCATGCCAACAAAAATACAAGGATCATGTCTACCAACTGTGGGGCCAAAACTCCTTCTGAAAAAATTTTTAAAAAATCCCAAACTGTAAAAAGTTTCTAAAATCGTGAAAAATAAAAAACGAGTCATCTTGCCATGAAACTTCACATGAAGGCTTAAGGGACCACTGTATGAACTTACAAGCCATAAAAATGGCATTGGCACGGTAGAAATATGAAGATGTGCCTAAACCCACCTACCACCCTATTGATCCACGACTTGTGCATCTCGCCTCTCTAGCCAGCATAGTGCCTGTTCGCCCGTTCGTTTCGTCGGTTGGCTTAGGTATAGGAGTTCATTCCCAGTCTATAATCATACCGGATTGAGGGTTACGGTAGTAGGATCGACAGCACGCAGGGGGGGACCCGATCGATCCTCAACTTGCGCATCTTACTCCTCTGGCCGGCTGAGCACCTGCATGCTCATTTTGTGGCTTGACTTAGGCATACAGAGTTCATTCTCAGTCTAAGCATATGGAGTTCATTCTCAGTGTAAGATCAGACTAGACCAAGGGTTGCAGGTGCACATGCTGGGCTCAGGCATGAGCTGGTGCCGCATTTTTTTTTGCCCTGGGCTCGTTTCGTCGATTGGCTTAGGCATACGGAATTCATTCCCAGTCTAGGAGCAGACCGGACCAAGGGTTGCGGTAGCAAGATCGACAACACGTAGGGGGACCCGATGGATCCACGGGTTGCGCATCCTGCCCCTCTGGTCGACTGAGCGCCCACACGCTCGTTTTGTGGGTTGACTTAGGCATACGGAGTTCATTCCCAGTCTAAGCATACGGAGTTCATTCCCAGTGTAAGATCGGACCAGATCGAGGGTTACGGGTGCACATGCTGGGCTCGGGCATGAACTGGTGCTGCATTTTTTTTCGCTCAGGGCACCATCACCGGAGCATCGCCAAAGAACTTGATCGACGACATTGGGGTTCCGGCGATTGGGGCGGCGGGGGGTGTGCGCACATGATGTGTGATGGGTGCTGATACTTGGCCCTTATATTGGCCCCTTATCCCTCATCAAACCTAGAGAATTCACACCCCCTTAAAGAGAATTTGAGATTTTATAGGTTTGCTACTAGTAGCCATTAAAGTGTCTGAAATGGGGACACTTTTTTCAAATGGTCACAAAATCCTGTACGCTTAGAGTTTTTAGCTAAATTTTTTTGTGCATGCCAAAAAAAATACAAGGATCACGTCTACCAAGTTTGGGGCCAAAAATCCTCCTGAAAAAATTTTAAAAAATCTTAAATCATAAAAAGTTTCAAAAATCGTGAAAAATAGAAAATGAGTCGTCTTGCCATGAAACTTCACGTGAAGGCTTAAGGGACCATTGTATGAATTTACAAGCCATAAAAAAGGCATTGGCATGGTAGAAATATGAAGATGAGCCTAAACCCACCTACCACCCTATTGATCCATGGCTTGCGCATCCCACCTTTCTGGCCGACGTGGTGCCCGCCCGCCCGCTCATTTCATCGGTTGGCTTAGGCGTACGGAGTTCATTCCCCCTCTAAGATTGGATCGGACTGAGGGTTACAGTAGCAGGATTGACAGCACACAGAGGGGACCCGATCGATCCTCGACTTATGCATCCTGCCCCTTTGGCCAGTCGAGCACCCGTATGCTTGTTTCGTAGGTTGACTTAGGCATACAGAGTTCATTCCTAGTCTAAGCATACGGAGTTCATTCCCAGTGTAAGATCGGACCGGATTGAGGGTTGTGGGTGCACATGCCGGGCTTGGGCATGTGCTGGTGCCACATTTTTTTTTTGCCAGGGGCGCCATTGCCAGAGCATCGCCAGAGAACTTGACCGACGACATTGGGGTTCTGCTGATTAAGGGGGCGGAGGGGTGTGCGCACATGATGTGCAATGGGTGCTGGTACTTGGCCCTTATATTGGCTCCCTATCCCTCATCAAACCTCGAGAACTCAGACCCCCTTAAAGAGCATTTAAGATTTTACAGGTTTGATGCCAGTAGCAATTAAAGTGTTTGAAATGGGGATACGTTTTTCAAATGGTTCCAAAATCCTGTACACTTTAAGTTTTTAGCTGAATTTTTTTGTGCATGCCAACAAAAATACAAGCATCATGTCTACCAAGTTTGGGGCCAAAACTCCTTCTGAAAAAATTCTAAAAAATCTCAAACCATAAAAAGTTTTAAAATTCATGAAAAATAGAAAACGAGTCATCTTGCCATGAAACTTCACATGAAGGCTTATGGGACCATTGTATGAATTTACAACCCACCTACCACCCTATCGATCTATGGCTTGCGCATCCCGCCTCTCTGGCCGACGTAGTGCCTGCCCGATCGCTCATTTCATCAGTTGGCTTAAGCATATGGAGTTCATTCCCAGTCTAAGATTAGACTGGACCGAGGGTTGCAACAGCAAGATCGGTAGCATGCAGGGGAGGACCCGACCAATCCTCGACTTACGCATTCTGCCTCTCTGGCCGGCTGAGCGCCCGCAAGTTTATTTCGTGGGTTGACTTCGGCATACAGAGTTCATTCTCAGGGTAAGATCGGATCGAACTGAGGGTTACTTGTGCACATGTTGGGCTTGGGCATGTGCTAGTGCCACATTTTTTTTCACTCGGGGCACCATTGCCAGAGCATCACCAGAGAACCTGACCGACGACATTGGGGTTCCGACGATTGGGGGGCGGGGGGTGTGCGCACATGATGTGCGATGGGTGCTAGTACTTGGCCTTTATATTGGCCCCTTATCCCTCATCAAACCTCAAGAACTCACACCCCCTTAAAGAGCATTTGAGATTTTACTGGTTTGATGCCAATAGCCATTAAAGTGTCTGAAATGAGGACACTTTTTTCAAATGGTCACAAAATCCTGTACACTTCGAGTTTTTAGCTGAATTTTTTTGTGCATGCCAACAAAAATACAAGCATCATGTCTACCAAGTTTGGGGCCAAAACTCCTTCTGAAAAAATTTTAAAAAAATCTCAAACCATAAAAAGTTTTAAAAATCGTGAAAATAGAAAACGAGTCGTCTTACCGTGAAACTTCACATGAAGGCTTAATGGACCATTGTATGAATTTACAACCCACCTACCACCCTATCGATCCATGGCTTGCGCATCCCACCTCTCTGGCTGATGTAGTGCCCGCCCGTCCACTCGTTTCATCGGTTGGCTTAGGCATATGGAGTTCATTCCCAGTCTAAGATCAGACCGGACTGAAGGTTGCGACAGCAGGATCGGCAGCACGCAGGGGAAGACACGATCAATCCTCGGCTTATGCATCCTGCCCCTCTGGCTAGCTGAGCACCCGCATGCTCATTTGGTGGGTTGACTTAGGCATACAGAGTTCATTCCTAGTCTAAGCATACAGAGTTCATTCCCAGTGTAAAATCGAACTGGACCGAGGATTACGGGTGCACATGCTGGGCTTGGGCATGTTCTGGTGCGCACATGATGTCCGATGGTTACTGGTACTTGGCCTTTATATTGTCCCCCTATCCCTCATCAAACCTTGAGAACTCACAAGCCCTTAAAGAGCATTTGAGATTTTACAGGTTTGCTGCCAGTAGCCATTAAAGTGTCTGAAATGGGGACACTTTTTTCAAATGGTCAGAAAATCCTATACACTTCGAGTTTTTAGCTGAATTTTTTTGTGCATGCCAAAAAAAATACAAGGATCACATCTACCAAGTCTGGGGCCAAAACTCCTTCTGAAAAAATTTAAAAAAAATCTCGAACCGTAAAAAGTTTTAAAAATCGTGAAAAATAGAAAATGAGTCGTCTTGCCATGAAACTTCACATGAAGACTTAAGGGACCCGTTGTATGAATTTACAAGCCATAAAAATGGCTTTGGCATGGCAGAAATATGAAGATGTGCCTAAACCCACCTACCACCCTATCGATCCATGACTTGCGCATCTCGCCTCGCTAGCCGGCGTAGTGCCCGCCCGCCCGCTCGTTTCGTCAGTTGGCTTAGGCATACGGAGTTCATTCCCAATCTAAGATCAGACCAAACTGAGGGTTGCAGTAGTAGGATTGGTAGCATGTAAGGGGGGACCCGATCGATCCCTGACTTGCGCATCCTGCCCCTCTGGCCAGCTAAGCGCCCGCACGCCCGTTTCGTGGGTTTACTTAGGCATACAGTGTTCATTCGCAATCTAAGCATACGAACTTCATTCCTAGTGTAAGATCGGACCGGACCGACGGTTACGGGTGCACATACTTGGCTCAGGCATGTTCTAGTGCCCAATTTTTTTTTGCCCGGGGCACCATCATCGGAGCATCGCCAAAGAACCTAACCGGCGGCATTAGGGTTCTGACGGGTGTGCGCACATGATGTACGATGGGTGCTGGTACTTGGCCCTTATATTGGCCCCCTATCCCTCATCAAACCTTGAGAACTCACACCCCCTTAAAGAGCATTTGAGATTTTACACGTTTGCTGCCAGTAGCCATTAAAGTGTCTGAAATGGGGACACTTTTTTCAAATGGTCACAAAATCTTGTACACTTCGAGATTTTAGCTGAATTTTTTTCTGCATGCCAACAAAAATACAAGGATCACGTCTCCTAAGTTTGGGGCAAAAACTCCTTCTAAAAGAATTTTAAAAAAATCTCAAACCGTAAAAAGTTTTGAAAATTGTGAAAAATAGAAAATGAGTCATCTTGCCATTAAACTTCACATGAAGGCTTAAGGTTCCATTGTAAGAATTTACAAGCCATAAAAATGGCATTGGCATAGCAGAAATATGAAGATGTGCCTAAACCCACCTACCACCCTATCGATCTACGGCTTGCGCATCCCGCCTCTCTGGCCGACGTAGTGCCCGCCCGCCAGCTCATTTCGTCGGTTGGCTTAGGCATATGGAGTTCATTCCCAGTCTAAGATCGAATCAGACTGAAGGTCATGATAGTAGGATCGGCAACACGTAGGGGGAGACCCGACCGATCCCCGGCTTGTGCATCCTGCCCCTCTGGCTGGCTGAACGCCCGTACGCTCATTTCGTGGGTTGACTTAGGCATACGGAGTTCATTCCCAGTCTAAGCATACGGAGTTGATTCCCAGTGTAAGATTGGACCGGATCAAGGGTTATGAGTGCACATGTTGGGCTCAAGCATGTGCTGGTGTTGCATTTTTTTTTGCCCGGGCACCATCGCCAGAGTATCATCGGTGAACCTGATCGACGGCATTGGGGTTCCGACGATTGTGGGGGCGCGGGGGGTGTGCGCACATGATGTGCGATGGGTGCTGGTACTTGACCATTATATTGGCTCCCTATCCCTCATCAAACCTCATGAACTCACACCCCCTTAAAGAGCATTTGAGATTTTATAGGTTTGTTGCCAGTAGCCATTAATGTGTCTAAAATGGGGACATTTTTTTCATATGGTCACAAAATCCTGTACACTTCGAGTTTTTACCTGAATTTTTTTGTGCATGCCAACAAAAATGTAAGGATCACGTTTACCATGTTTGGGGCCAAAAATTCTTCAAAAAAAATTTTTAAAAAATCCCGAATCGTAAAAAGTTTTGAAAATCATGAAAAATAGAAAACGAGTCGTCTTGCCATGAAACTTCACATGAAGGCTTAAGGGACCATTGCATGAATTTACAAGCCATAAAAATGGCATTGGCATGGAAAAAATATGAAGATGTGCCTAAACCCACCTACCACCCTATCGATCCACAGCTCGCTTATCCCGCCTCTCTAGCCGGCGTAGTGCCCGCCCGTTCGCTTGTTTCGTCGGTTGGCTTAGGCATAGGGAGTTCATTCCCAGTCTAAGATTGGACTGGACCAAGGGTTGTAGTAGTAGGATCGACAGCACGCCGGAGGGACCCGACTAACCCTCGACTTGCACATCCTGCCCCTCTGGCTGACTGAGCGCCCGCACGCTCATTTTGTAGGTTGACTTAGGCATCGGAGCTCATTCCCAGTCTAAGCATACGAAGTTCATTGCTAGTGTAAGATCAGACCAGACCGAGGGTTGTGGGTGCACATGCTGGGCTCGGGCATGTGCTGGTGCCACATTTGTTTTCACCCGGGGCACCATCATCGGAGAACCTAACCGGCGGCATTGGGGTTCCGACGATTGGGGGGCGGGGGGGTGTGTGCACATGATGTGCGATGGGTGCTGGTACTTGGCCCTTATATTGGCCCCCTATCCCTCATCAAACCTCGAGAACTCACACCCGCTTAAAGAGCATTTGAGATTTTATAGGTTTGCTGCCAGTAGCCATTAAAGTGTCTGAAATGGGGACATTTTTTTCAAATAGTCACAAAATCCTGTACACTTCGAGTTTTTAGCTAAATATTTTTATGCATGCCAAAAAAAATACAAGGATCACTTCTACCAAGTTTGGGGTAAAAATTCCTTTTGAAAAATTTTTTAAAAAATCTCGAACCATAAAAAGTTTCAAAAATCGTGAAAAATAGAAAACGAGTCATCTTGCCATGAAACTTCACATAAAGGCTTAAGGGACCATTGTATGAATTTACAAGCCAAAAATGGCATTTTCACGGCAAAAATGTGAAGATGTGCCTAAACTCACTTACCACCCTATCGATCCACGGCTTGCGTCTCCCACCTCTCTGGCCGACGTAGTGCCCAGCCGTCCACTCGTTTCATCGGTTGGCTTAGGCATACGAAGTTCATTCCCAGTCTAAGATCGGATTGGATCGAGGTTTACAGCAGCAAGATCGACAGCACACAGGTGTCACGGGCTCTGACCTTAGACTCAAAATCCGTGCGACCTTAGACTTAGAATCTCCTCCTTTGTGCCTAAGTCAACCTAAAACACAAGCGTGCGGGCACTAGAACAATGGGAAGGGCTGATTACGCAAGTTAAAGAGAAACAGGATAAGAAGGGCTGATTACGCAAGTTAAAGAGAAATAGGATAAGAAGATAGAATTCTAGAAATGCTATTGTAGTCACTGAAATAAAAGTGTTTGATAGTGTAACAGCCCTCTATTTGTAGTTCAGGCTCCAGCTACAACTTAATGGCATATCCCTAGAATAAAGGCTAAAATCATGGGATTACAATAAATCAGGATGTTAACTCCTGATTTTTAGGGTCAACCAAATCTGCCAGGATGTTCCTGTCTATTTCTAGAAGCTTCCCTTGCGTGTCCAGCACCTTGGACCCTTCTGGATGTGGTGCGGGCAGCTTGTATGCCAGGCCTTGGTCTCACGCGCTGGCCTGCAAGTCGAGTGAGCTTTTTGAGCTTGTTTTCTAGGCTTTACGCATAGATACCAGCCAGCAGGCCTGGTCTGTAGGCCTCAACCTCTGGCTTGCCTGTTGGTCTGCCTGATGTGCCTGGCGTGTCCACCCAGGGCGTGACATTCTCCCCCACCTGATTATGCAATGCTCTCATTACATCTTCTGCATGGTACTGCCTGATCTGGTCGTCAAATTGCCATAAGTCCTCTATTGGTTCCCAACTTGCCTCACTATCTGGAAGTCCTTTCCAGTGCACCAAGTACTCATGTCTTGGTTGATAGTTCTTCCGTCTCACCTTCCGGTCAACTATGATGCTGTGGACCTCCTTCTCATATGAGGCCCTTGCTCCTAATGGTGCACGTTTTGACTCTGCCCGTCTTGGATCTCCTTCATCCTCATGGAATGGCTTGAGCATGCTCACATGGAACACCGGGTGTACCCTCGACTTGGGTGGCATATCCAGCTTGTAGGCAACCTTGCCTACCCTCTTGACTATTCGAAAAGGTACCTCATACCTCCGAAATAGGCCTTTATGCACCCCCTCTGTGGTGCACAATGGGATGCAGCTTTACCACACCAAGTCTCCAACCTAGAACTGTACATCCGCTTATTCTGGTCTACCCACTTCTTCGACCTCTTGGTTGCCTTGTGTAGACAAACTCTGGCCAAGTCAGTTTGCTCTTGCCATGCCTTGGCAAACTTGTATGCTGCTGGATTTGACCCTGCATAACCTACAGCAATCGAACCGGGTGTTAGTGGTTGTTGCCCTGTCACAACCTCAAATGGGCTCTAGTTCGTTGCCTCGCTCCTTTGCAAGTTATAGGAAAACTGTGCAATATCTAGCAGCTTTGGCCAGTCCCTTTGTGTGGCACTCACATAGTGCCTGAGGTAGACCTCCAATAGTCCATTCACTTGTTCTGTCTACCCATCGGTCTGCGAATGCATGCTGGTGGAAAAGTTCAAGTCTGACCCCAATAGCTTGAACAACTCAGTCCAAAACGTGCCCATGAGCCACCCGTCCTGATCACTAACAATGGTCCTCGAAACTTCCCAGTACTTAACCATGTTCTTCAAGAACAATCGAGCTGCCTCATCGACTGGGCACTCCTTGGTTGCTGGAATGAAAATTCCATACTTGGAAAACTTGTCCACCATTACCATGATGCTTCCAAACCCCTTTGTCTTGGGTGGACCGACTATAAAGTCTAGAGAAACACTCTTCCATGGTCGTTCTGGCACTGGCAATGGCTCCAATAGACTACCTAGTTTCTTGAGCTCCACCTTGTCCTGTTAGTACACAAGACAAGTCTTCACATAGGCCTCCACATCGTCCCTCATGTGCAGCCGTAGTACTAATCCTCGATCAGCACCAAGGTGCGGCTCACTCCAAGGTGTCCAGCCCACCTTGAATCATGACATTCTTGCAAAACTTCCTTACGAAGCTTTCGTGCTGTGGCACAAATAGTCTACTGCCCCTGGTGTACAACAAACCATCCTACAACCAAAACCGACTAGTCTTACCTTACTGGGCGTACTCCATCAAAGCCTTGGCTGTAGGATCATGCGCAAGTCCCTCCTTGATGTGTGGCACCAGTGACCCCTCTGGTTGGTTAATGGTAGCAAGGTTAGCCTTTCTGCTCAGGGCGTCTGCCACTAGGTTCACCCATCCTAACTTGTACTCCATTTGGAAATCAAATTCTGCAAGAAAATCTTGCCATCTCACCTGCTTGGGGGATAGCTTCTTCTGCGTCTGGAAGTAGCTGGTTGCCACATTGTCCATCCTCACCACGAACCTTGACCCCAACAGGTAATGGTGCCAAGTGCGCAAGCAATGCACCACTGTAGTCATCTCTTTCTCTTGGACAATGTACTTGCGTTCAGTCTCATTCAGCCTCCTGCTCTTGAATGCGACTGGACGTCCCTCCTGCATCAATACGTCCCCTATGGCAAAGTCTGATGCATCCGTATGCACCTCATACGACTTGGCATGGTCTGGCAAGGCCACGATTGGCTCCTCGATCACAGCCCACTTCAACCTGTCAAAGGCTTCCTGGCATCCTGCGTTCCACTCCTATGCTCTCCCTTTCTTGAGCAAGTCAGTCAATGGCGTGGCTTTTGCTGAGTGACCTTTGATGAAGCACCTGTAGTAGTTAACCAGCCCAAGGAACGATCTCAACTCAGTGACCTTGGCTGGCAGTTGCCACTCCAGGATGGCGTGTATCTTGCCTTCATCCATGCGTATCTTGCCACCTCCCACTATGTGGCCTAGGAACGGGATCTCTTACTGGGCGAATGAGCACTTCTCCCTCTTGACAAATAGCTTGTGTGCCCGTAACACCTCGAACACCTATCTCAAGTGGTCTACATGCTCTCCCAAAGTCTGGCTGTAGATCACAATGTCATCCAAATAAACCACAATAAACCGATCAAGGAATGACTAAATTACCTTGTTCATAAGGGTATAGAATATTGCTGGGGCATTTGTGAGTTCGAAAGGCATCACAAAGAACTCATACGAACCATTTTGAGTGACACATGCTGTCTTTAGCTCATCTCTCTCTGTGATCCTGACTTGATAGTAGCCTGACCTCAAATCCAGCTTGGTGAACCATCTTGCGCTCCCAAGTTGATCGAACAAGTCCGTAATGAGTGGGATGGGGTACTTGTTCTTGATGGTCAGCTTGTTCAAGGCCTGGTAGTCTATGTACAGCTGCAACGACCCATCATGCTTGCGCTAGAATAGAACCGATGCACCATAGGGTGCCTTCGATGGCCTGATGAAGCCAGCATCAACTAACTCCTTGAGCTGCTTCCTTAACTCCTTCAACTATGGTGGAGACATTTGATAAGGGGCTCTGGCTGGTGGCTTGGCCTTGGACACCAGCTCGATCTTGTGGTCTACCTCCCTCTTAGGTGGTACCTTGCTAGGCAGCTTTACGGGCATCACATCACTAAAGGTCTTCAGCACCTTTAGCACCTCCAAGGGTGACTCGGTTTCCTTTTCCCTTGGCTCATCATATTTTAGGGCTGCCAAGAAGGTGTCTTCTTGTCTGCTTATCGACTTGGCAAATTGGATGGCTGACACCTCCTACGACCTAACTCTAGACCCTCTTCTCAATGGCACTAGGCATTGGCACCGTGCATCCAAGATGCAAACACAATGGGCAAAAGGCACAAGGAGGGCGTTAATCCGAACAAGGAAATCCAACCCAATCACAAACTCATAGTTGTCAAGGGGTATTACTTCAATGGTCTCCTTGCCTTTCCAGTCTCCAAGTTGCAACTCCACTCCCCATGCTACTCCAATGGCTGGGACTTCTTTGGAGTTCACCATTTTAATGGTACCAGTCCCTTTCTACACCTTTAGTATGAGCTTTCGGGCTCCATCACCTGAAATAAAAAGATGTGAGGCACCTGTGTCCACCAGTGCGCTCACCTTCTGACCTACAACCATCAGATTCGTAAACATTAAGCCCTTTGGCTTGTGACTCCCCTTACTCTAGACAGCATTGAGCACCAACGACCTAAGCTTTGCTACCCCTGATTCTGGCTCCTCGTCAGACTCCTTGTCTACAGCAGCCAGCTTGCCCTTCTGTGGGCAATTGCGTGCTATGTGGCTCCTTCCACATAGGTAGCATGCTAGTGGCTCTCGATCCCCCTTTGCTTTCCACTTGCCTGCTGGTGGCTTCCTCTCACCATCCTTGGTTGAACGGTCTCGATCTCGGTCTCCATCCTTAGACTTCCAATCACGGTCCTTCCCTTTGGACAGCTTCTTCTGGTCCCTATCATCCCTTCTCTTACCCTTGGGCTTGGAAGACTCAAACTTGTTCAGAGGTTTGAACTCTATCAAGGCCTCGGTAGTAGTCATGGCTTTAGCCAAGTCATGAACTCCTCTCTTTTGTAGCTCATGCTTCACCCATGGCTTCAGCCCATCCATGAAAGTAAAAAATGCATCCTTCTTGCCTAGATCCGAGATCTGTAACATCAGTTCAGAGAATTTCTAGACATACTCCTTATGTCCCCTTACTGGCTCAACCTGTGCAACTTTGCCCGCGCCCCATCATCGGCATACTCTGGGTAAAATTGTCCTTTGAACTCCTTTTGGAACTTTGCCCAGGTTCCAATCTTGGCACTCCCACCCCTGACATCATCATACCTGCACCTCCACCACAATAAGGCTGCATCAGTGAGATACATAGCAGCGGTGCTTACCTTTATCACCTCGTCTTGCATGCCCATGGCCTGGAAGTACTGCTCCATACCCCAAAGGTAGTTGTCTACTTCCTTGGCCACCCTAGTCCCCTTAAACTCCTTAGGCTTGGGGACATCCAATCTGGATTTGGACACTCCAGCAAACATGTCATTCCCAAGGTCTGGTTCTTTTTGGTGAACACGTCCAAGCCTTTGTTGAGAGCAGCTTCTAGCTCACTTTGGATCTCCTCCCTTATGGAGTCTAGCAATGCAATGTGAGTCTCTACTTCCTCAAGCTTGTCCCCCATGTCGCTTACGGTCACCTCCACCTTGGCCATCCTACCATCCATGGTAGACCAGATATCTCTAGGGCTTTCTTGCCTCTTACCCGGCCATGCTCCTAGGCCTCTGGTTGTTGGCTAGCAATGTTGTTTTGGGATGCCATCTTCTCAATCACAATCTAACCTGCACAACACAAACACGCAGAATCAAACTTGCTCTAATACCAACTGTCACGGGCTCTGACCTTAGACTCAAAATTCGTACAGCCTTAGGCTTGAAAACTCCTCTTTTGTGCCTAAGTCAGCCTAAAACACAAGCGTGCGGGCACTAGAACAATGGGAAGGGCTGATTACGCAAGTTAAAGAGAAATAGGATAAGAAGATAGAATTCTGGAAATGCTCTTGTATTCACTGAAACAGAAGTGTTTGATGGTGTACAAATGAGGGTGGAGCAGCCCTCTATTTATAGTTTAGGCTCCAGCTACAACTTAATGGCATATCCCTAGAATAAAGGCTAAAATCATGGGATTACAATCAATCAGGATGCTAACTCCTGATTTTCAGGGTCAACCAAATCTGCCAGGACACTCCTACCTGTTTCCAGAAGCTTCCCTTATGTGTCCAGCACTTTGGGCCCTTCTGGATGTGGTGCGGGCAGCTTGTATACCAGGCCTTGGTCTCACGGGCTGGCCTGCAAGTCGGGCAGGCGTTCTGGGCTCGTTTGCTAGGCTTTGCGCACAGATACCCGTCAGCACGCCTGGTCTGCAGGCCTCAACCTCTGGCTCGCCTGCTGGTCTGCCTGATGTGCCTGGCACGCCTGCCTAGGGTGTGACACAGATAGGGACTCGACCAATCCCGGGCTTGTTCATCCTACCCCTCTGGTCGGCTGAGCACCCGTACGCTCGTTTCGTGAGTTGACTTAGGCATACGGAGTTCATTCCCAGTCTAAGCATACGGAGTTCATTCCCAGTCTAAGCATACGGAGTTCATTCCCAGTGTAAGATCAGACCGAACTGAGGGTTGCGGGTGCACATGCTGGGCTTGGAATGTACTGGTGCCGTATTTTTTTTCACCCGGGGTACCATCGCTGGAGCATCACCGGAGAACCTGATCGGCGGCATTGAGGTTCCAGCGATTGGGGGGGCGAGGGGTGTGTGCACATGATGTGTGATGGGTGCCGGTACTTGGCCATTATATTGGCCCCTTATCCCTCATCAAACCTCAAGAACTCACAACCCCTTAAAGAGCATTTGAGATTTTACAGGTTTGCTGCCGGTAGCCATTAAAGTGTCTAACATGGGAACACTTTTTTCAAATGATTACAAAATCCTGTACACTTCGAGTTTTTAGCTGAATTTTTTTGTGCATGCCAAAAAAAATACAAGGATCACGTCTACCAACTTTGGGGCTAAAACTCCTTCTAAAAAAATTTTAAAAACATCCCAAACCATAAAATGTTCCAAAAATCATGAAAAATAAAAAACGAGTCGTCTTGCCAGGAAACTTCACATGAAGGCTTAAGGGACCATTGTATGAATTTACAAGCCATAAAAATGGCATTAGCATGGCATAAATATGAAGATGTGCCTAAACCCACCTACCACCCTATCGATCCACGGCTTGCGCATCCCGCCTCTCTGGCCGGCGTAATGCTCGCCCGCCCGCTCGTTTCGTCGGTTGGCTTAGGCATACGAAGTTCATTCCCAAGCAAGGGGGGACCCGACCGATCCCCGGCTTGTGCATCCTGCCCCTCTGGCTAGCTGAGTGCCTGCACGCTCTTTTCATGGGTTGACTTAGGCATACGGAGTTCATTTCTAGTCTAAGCATACGGAGTTCATTCCCAGTGTAAGATTGGATCAGACTGCTCATTTCATCGATTGGCTTAGGCATACAGAGTTCATTCCCAGTCTAAGACCGGACCAGATCGAGGGTTGCAGCAGTAGGATCGACAGAACATAGGGGGAGACCCGATCGATCCCTGAGTTACGCATCCTGCCCCTCTGGCTGACTGAGCACCTGCACGCTCGTTTCATGGGTTAACTTAGGCATATGGAGTTCATTCCCAGTCTAAGCATACGAAGTTCATTCCCAGTGTAAGATCGGACTGGATCGAGGGATGCGGCTGCACATGCTGGGCTCGGGCATGTGCTGGTGCTGCATTTTTTTTTGCCCGGGGCACCACCGTCGGAGAACCTAACCGTTGGCATTGGGGTTCCAGCGATTGGCGGACGGGGGGGGTGGGCGCACATGATGTGCGATGGGTGCTGGTACTTGGCCCTTATATTGGCCCCCTATCCCTCATCAAACCTGGAGAACTCACACCCCCTTAAATAGCATTTGAGATTTTACAGGTTTACTGCCAGTAGCCATTAAAGTGTCTGAAATGTGGACACTTTTTTCAAATGGTCACAAAATCCCGTACACTTCCATTTTTTAGCTGAATTTTTTTGTGCATGCCAACAAAAATACAAGGATCGCGTCTACCAAGTTTGGGGCCAAAACTCCTTCTGAAAAAATTTTAAAAAAATCTCGAACCGTAAAAAGTTTCAAAAATCGTGAAAAATAGAAAACAAGTTGTCTTACCATGAAACTTCACATGAAGGCTTAAGGGACCATTGTATGAATTTACAAGCCATAAAAATGGCATTGGCATGGTAGAAATATGAAGATGTGCCTAAACCCACCTACCACCTTATCGATCCATGGCTTGCGCATCCTGCTTTCTGGCCGGCGTAGTGCCCGCCCGCCCGCTCATTTCGTCGATTGGCTTAGGCATACGGAGTTCATTCCCAGTCTAAAAGTAGATCGAATTGAGGGTTGCTACAGCAGGATCGGCAGCACGCAGAGGGGGACACGATCGATCCCCGGCTTGCACATCCTGCCCCTCTAGCCGACTGAGCGCCCGCACGCTCGGTTCGTGGGTTGACTTAAGCATACGGAGTTCATTCCCAGTGTAAGATCAGACTGGACCGAGGGTTGCGGGTGCACAACCTAGGCTCAGGCATATGCTGGTGCTGAATTTTTTTTCACCCGGGGCACCATCGCCAGAGAACCTTACCGGCGGCATTGGGGTTCCAGTGATTGGGGGGGCGAGGGGTGCGCACATGATGTGTGATGGGTGCTGGTACTTGACCCTTATATTGGCCCCCTGTCCCTCATCAAAACTTAAGAACTCACACCCCCTTAAACAGCATTTGAGATTTTACAGGTTTGCTGCCAATAGCCATTGAAGCGTCTGAAATGGGGACACTTTTTTGAAATGGTCACAAAATCCTGTACACTTCGAGTTTTTAGCTGAATTTTTTTATGCATGCCAAAAAAAATACAAGGATCATGTCTACCAAGTTTGGGGCCAAAAATTCTTCTGAAAAAATTTTAAAAAATTCCTGAACCGTAAAAAGTTTCAAAAATCGTGAAAAATAGAAAGCGAGTCGTCTTGCCATGAAACTTCACATGAAGGCTTAAGGGACCATTGTATGAATTTACAAGCCATAAAAATGGCATTGGCATGGTAGAAATATGAAGATGTGCCAAAACCCACCTACCACCCTATCGATCCACGGCTTGCGCATCTTGTCTCTCTGGTCGGTGTAGTGCCCGCCCGCCCGATCGTTTCATCGGTTGGCTTAGGCATACAGACTTCATTCCCAGTGTAAGATCGGACCAAATTGAGGGTTGTGGCAGCAAGATCGGTAGCAGGTAGGGGGGACTCGGGCGATCCTCAGCTTGCGCATCCTGCGCCTATGGCCGACTGAGCGCCCGTACGCTCATTTCGTGGGTTGACTTAGGCATATGGAGTTCATTCCCAGTGTAAGATCGGATCGAATCAAAGGTTGTGGGTGCAAATACTGGGCTCTGGCATGTGCTGGTGCCGTATTTTTTTTTCGCTCGGGGCACCATTGCCGAAGCATCACCGGAGAACCTGACCGGCGGCATTGGGGTTCCGATGATTGGGGGGGCGGGGGGTGTGCACACATGATGTGTGATGGGTGCTGGTACTTGGCCCTTATATTGGCCCCCTATCCCTCATCAAACCTCAAGAACTCACACCCCCTTAAAGAGCATTTGAGATTTTACAGGCTTGCTGCCAATAGCCATTGAAGCGTCTGAAATGGGGACAATTTTTTTAAATGGTCACAAAATCCTGTACACTACGAGTTTTTGGCTTAATTTTTTTGTGCATGCCAACAAAAATACAAGGATCACATCTACCAAGCTTGGGGCCTAAACCCCTTCTGAAAAAATTTTAAAAAAATCCCAAATTGTAAAAAGTTACGAAAGTCGTGAAAAATAGAAAACGAGTCGTCTTGTCGTGAAACTTCACATGAAGGCTTAAGTGACCATTGTATGAATTTACAAGCCATAAAAATGGCATTGGCACTATAGAAATATGAAGATGTGCCTAAACCCACCTACCACCCTATCGATCCATGGCCTGCACATCCCGCCTCTCTGGCCGACGTTGTGCCCGCCCGTCGGCTCGTTTCGTCGGTTGGCTTAGGCATACAGAGTTCATTCCTAATCTAAGATTGGACCAAACCGAGGGTCACGGTAGCAGGATCTGCAGCACGCAGGAGGGACCCGGTCGGTCCCCGGCTTGTGCATCCTGCCCCCCTGGGGCTGAGCGCCCGCACGCTCGTTTCGTTGGTTAACTTAGGCATACGGAGTTCATTCCCAGTCTAACCATACGGAGTTCATTCCTAGTGTAAGATCGGACCAGAGCGAGGGTTGTGGGTGCACATGCTAGGCTCGGGCATGTGCCGGTCCCGTATTTTTTTTCACCCGGGGCACCATCGTTGGAGCATCGATGGAGAACCTGACCAACGGCATTGGGGTTCTGGCGATTAGGGGTGCGGGGGGTGGTGTGCACACATGATATGCGATGGGTACTGGTACTTGGCCCTTATATTGGCCCCCTATCCCTTATCAAACCTGGAGAACTCACACCCCCTTAAAGAGCACTTGAGATTTTACAGGTTTGCTGCCAGTAGCCATTAAAGTGTTTGAAATTAGGACACTTTTTTCAAATGGTCACAAAATCCTGTACACTTCAAGTTTTTAGCTGAATTTCTTTGTGCATGCCAACAAAAATACAAGGATCACGTCTACCAAGTTTGGGGCCAAAACTCCTTCTAAAAAATTTTTAAAAAAATCTCGAACCGTAAAAAGTTTCAAAAATCGTGAAAAATAGAAAACGAGTCATCTTGCCATGAAACTTCACATGAAGGGTTAAGGGACCATTGTATGATTTTTTACAAGCCATAAAAATCGCATTAGCATGACAGAAATATGAAGATGTGCCTAAACCCACCTACCACCCTATCGATCCACGGCTTGCGCATCCCGCCTCTCTCGTCGACGTAGTGCCCGCCCGCCTGCTCGTTTCATCGGTTGGCTTAGGCATACGGACTTCATTCCCAGTCTAAGATCGAACCGGATCGAGGGTTATGACAGTAGGATCGGCAGCGCGTAGGGGGGACCCGGTCAATCCCTGGCTTGTGCATCTTGCCCCTCTGGTCGACCGTGCACCCGCATGCTCGTTCCGTGGGTTGACTTAGGCATACGGAGTTCATTCTCAATCTAAGCATATGGAGTTCATTCCCAGTGTAAGATCGGGCCGGACCGAGGGTTACGGGTGCACATGCTAGGTTTTCGAGCATGTGCTGGTGTCGCATTTTTTTTTCGCCTGGGGCACCATCGTCGGAGCATTGTCGGAGAACCTGACCGACGGCATTGGGGGGGGAAGGGTGTGCGCACATGATGTGCGATGGGTTTTGGTACTTGGCCCTTATATTGGTCCCCTATCCCTCATCAAACCTAGAGAACTCACACCCCCTTAAAGAGCATTTGAGATTTTACAGGTTTGCTGCCAGTAGCCATTAAAGTGTCTAAAATGGGGACACTTTTTTCAAATGGTCACAAAATCCAGTACACTTCGAGTTTTTGGCTGAATTGTTTTGTGCATGCCAACAAAAATACAAGTAACACGTCAACCAAGTTTGGGGCCAAAACTCCTTCTGAAAAAATTTTAAAAAAATCCTGAACCGTACAAAGTTTTGAAAATTGTGAAAAATAGAAAACGAGTCGTCTTGCCATGAAACTTAACATGAAGGCTTAAGGGACCACTGTATGAATTTACAAGCCATAAAAATGGCATTGACATGGCAGAAATATGAAGATGTGCCTAAACCCACCTACCACCCTATCGATCCACGGCTTGCGCATCCCGCCTCTCTGGCAGTTGTAGTGCCCGCCCACCTGCTCGTTTCATCGGTTGGCTTCAGCATACGGAGTTCATTCCCAATGTAAGATCAGACCTGACTGAGGGTTGCAGCAGCAAGATCAGCAGCATGTAGGGGGGACCCGACCGATCCTCGGCTTACGCATCCAGCCCCTCCGACCGGCTGAGCGCTCGCATGCTCGTTTCGTGGGTTGACTTAGGCATACGGAGTTCATTCCCAGTCTAAGCATATGGAGTTCATTCCCAGTGTAAGATCAGACTAGACCGAGGGTTACGGGTGCACATGCTGGGCTCAGGCATGTGCTGGTGCTGCATTTTTTTTTCGCCCAGGCCACCATCGTCAGAGCATCACCGGAGAACCTGACCGACGGCATTGGGGTTCCGGTGATTGGGGGACAAGGGGTATGCGCACATGATGTGTGATGGGTGCTAGTACTAGGCCCTTATATTGGCCCCCTATCCCACATCAAACCTCGAAAATGCACGCCCCCTTAAAGAGCATTTAAGATTTTACAGGTTTGCTACCAGTAGCCATTATAGTGTTTGAAATGGGGACACTTTTTTCAAATGGTCACAAAATCTTGTACACTTCGATTTTTTAGCTAAATTTTTTTGTGCATGCCAACAAAAATACAAGGATCACATCTACCAAGTGTGGGGCCAAAAATCCTTCTAAAAAATTTTAAAAAAATCTCGAACCGTAAAATGTTTCCAAAATCATGAAAAATAAAAAACGAGTCATCTTGCCATGAAACTTCACATGAAGGCTTAAGGGACCACTGTATGAATTTACAAGCCATAAAAATGGCATTGGCATGGTAGAAATATGAAGATGTGCCTAAACCCATCTACCTCCCTATCGATCCACGGCTTGCGCATCCCGTCTCTCTGGCCGGCCTAGTGCCCGCCCGCCCGCTCATTTCGTCGTTTGGCTTAGGCATACGGAGTTCATTCCCAGTCTTAGATCGGATCAGATCGATGGTTGTAGTAGCAGGATCGACAGCATGCAGGGGGGACCCCGCTGATCCCCGGCTTGTGCATCCTGCCCCACTAGCCAACTGAGCGCCCGAACGCTCGTTTCGTGGGTTGACTTAGGCATACGGAGTTCATTCCCAGTCTAAGCATACGGAGTTCATTCCCAGTCTAAGCGTATGGAGTTCATTCCCAGTGTAAGATCGGACCGGACCGAGGGTTGTAGGTGCACATTCTGGGGTCGACCATGTGCTGGTGCCACATTTTTTTTCGCCCGAGGCACCATCGTCGGAGCATCGTCGGAGAACCTGACCGGCGGCATTAGGGTTCGGGCGATTGGGGGCGGGGGGTGTGCGCACATGATGTGTGATGGGTGCTGGTACTTGGCCCTTATAGTGGCCCCCTATCCCTCATTAAACCTTGAGAACTCACGCCCCCTTAAAGAGCATTTGAGATTTTACAGGTTTGCTGCCAGTAGCCATTAAAGTGTCTGAAATAGGGACACTTTTTTCAAATGGTCAGAAAACCTGTACACTTCGAGTTTTTAGTTGAATTTTTTTATGCATGCCAAAAAAAATACAAGGATATGTCTACCAACTGTGGGGCCAAAACTCCTTCTAAAAATATTTTAAAAAAATCTCGAACCGTAAAAAGTTTTAAAAATCGTGAAAAATAGCAAACGAGTCGCCTTGCCATGAAACTTCACATGAAGGCTTAAGGGACCATTGTATGAATTTACAAGCCATAAAAATCACATTCACATACCAAAAATATGAAGATGTGCCTAAACCCACCTACCACCCTATCGATCCACAGCTTGCACGTCCCGTCTCTCTGGCTGGCCTAGTGGCCACTCGCCCGCTCGTTTCGTCAGCTGGCTTAGGCATACGGAGTTCATTCCCAGTGTAAGATCAGACCGAACCGAGGGTTGTGGCAGCAGGATCGGTAGCATGTAGGGGGGCCGGTCAATCCTCCACTTGCGCATCCTGCCCCTCTGGCCGACTGAACGTCCGCACGCTCGTTTCGTGGGTTGACTTAGGCATACGGAGTTCATTCTCAGTCCAAGCATACTGTGTTCATTCCCAGTGTAAGATCGGACCAGACCGAGGGTTACGGGTGCACATGTTGGGTTCGGGCATGTGCTGGTGTTGCTTTTTTTTTTTGCCCGGGGCACCATCATCGGAGCATCGGCGAAGAACCTGATCGGTGGCATCGGGATTCTGGCGATTAGGGGGGCGGGGGGTGTGCACACATGATGTACGATGGGTGCTTGTACTTGGCCCTTATATTGGCCCCCTAGCCCTCATCAAACCTCGAGAACTCACAACCCCTTAAAGAGCATTTGAGATTTTACAGGTTTGTTGCTAGTAGCCATTAAAATGTCTAAAATGAGGACACTTTTTTCAAATGGCCACAAAATCTTGTACACTTCGAGTTTTTAGCTGATTTTTTTTGTGCATCCTAACAAAAATACAAGGATTACGTCTACCAAGTTTGGGGCCAAAACTCCTTTTGAAAAAATTTTAAAAAATATCCCGAACCTTAAAAAGTTTCAAAAATCGTTAAAAATAGAAAACGAGTCGTCTTGCCATGAAACTTCACATGAAGGCTTAAGGGACCATTATATGAATTTACAAGCCATAAAAATAGCATTGGCATGGCAGAAATATGAAGATATGCCTAAACCCACCTCCCACCCTATCGATCCACGGCTTGCGCATCCCGTCTCTCTGGTCGGTGTAGTGCTCGCCCGCCCACCCATTTCGTCGGTTGGCTTAGGCATACGGAGTTCATTCCCAGTCTAAGATCGAACCAGACCGAGGATTGCGGCAGCAAGATTGGTAGCATACAAGGGGGGACCCGGTCGATCCCCAGCTTGTGCATCCTGCCCCTCTAGCCGACTGAGCTCCCGTACGCTCGTTTCGTGGGTTGACTTAGGCATGGAAAATTCATTCCCAGTCTAAGCATACGGAGTTCTTTCCCAGTGTAAGATCGGATCAGATCGAGGGTTATGGGTGCACATGCTGGGCTCGGGCATGTACTGCTGGCGCATTTTTTTTTCGACCGGGGCACCATCACGGGAACATCGCCGGAGAACTTGATCAGCGGCATTGGGGTTCGGGCGATTGGGGGGGTGGGGGGGTTTGCCACATAATGTGTGATGGGTGTGGTACTTGGCCCTTATATTGGCCCCCTATCCCTCATCAAACCTGTAGAACTCACACCCCTTAAAGAGCATTTGAGATTTTACAGGTTTGCTGCTAGTACCATTAAAGTGTTTGAAATGCGGACACTTTTTTCAAATGGTCGCAAAATCCTGTACACTTCAAGTTTTTAGCTGAAGTATTTTGTGCATGCCATCAAAATGACAAGGATCACGTCTACCAAGTTTGGGCCCAAAACTCCTTCTGGAAAAATTTTAAAAAAATTTTGAACCGTAAAAAGTTTTGAAAATCGTGAAAAATAGAAAACGAGTGTCTTGCCATGAAACTTCACATGAAGGCTTAAGGGACCATTGTATGAATTTACAAGCCATAAAAATGGCATTGGCATGGAAAAAACATGAAGATGTGCCTAAACCCACCTACCACCCTATCGATCCATGGCTTGCGCATCCCGCCTCTCTGACCGGTGTAGTGCCCGCCCACTCGCTCGTTTTGTCAGTTGGCTTAGGCATACGGAGTTCATTCCCAGTCTAAGATCAGACCGGACTAAGGGTTGTGACAGCAGGATCGGTAGCACACAGAGGGGACCCGACCGATCCCCGGCTTGTGCATTCTGCCCCTCTGGCCGACTGAGCGCCCGCACGCTCGTTTCATGGGTTGACTTAGGCATATGGAGTTCATTCCCAGTCTAAGCATGCGCAGTTCATTCCCAGTGTAAGATCAGACCGGACTGAGGCTTCTGAGTGCACATGCTGGGCTCGAGCATGTGCTGGTGATGCATTTTTCTTCGCCCAGGGCACCATCATCGGAGCATCGCCAGAGAACTTGACCGGCGGCATTAGGGTTCCGACGATTGGGGGGGCAAGGGGTGTGTGCAAATGATGTACAATGGCTACTGGTACTTAGCCCTTATATTGGCCCCCTATCCCTCATCAAACCTCGAGAACTCAAACCCCCTTAAAGAGCATTTGAGATTTTACAGGTTTGCTGCCAGTAGCCATTAAAGTGTCTGATATGGGGACACTTTTTTCAAAAGGTCACAAAATTCTGTACACTTCGAGTTTTTAGCTGAATTTTTTTGTGCATGCCAACAAAAATACAAGGATCATGTCTACCAAGTTTGGAGTGAAAACTCCTTCTGAAAAAATTTTAAGAAAATCTCAAACTGTAAAAAGTTTCAAAAATCGTGAAAAATAGAAAATGAGTCGTCTTGCCATGAAACTTTACATGAGGCTTAAGGGACCATTGTATGAATTTACAAGCCATAAAAATGGCATTGGCATGGTATAAATATGAAGATGTGCCTAAACCCACCTACCACCTTATCGATGCCCGGCTTGCGCATCCCACCTCTCTAGCCGGTGTAGTGCTTGCCCGCTCGTTTGTTTCGTCGGTTGGCTTAGGCATACGGAGTTCATTCCCAGTCTAAGATCGAACCGAACTGAGGGTTGCAGCAGTAGGATCGACAGCATGTAGGGGGACCCGATCGATCCTCGGCTTGCGCATCCTGCCCCTCTGGCCGATTGAGCGCCCGCACGCTTGCTTCGTGGGTTGACTTAGGCATACGAAGTTCATTCCCAGTCTAAGCATATGGAGTTCTTTCCCAATGTAAAATTAGATCGGACCGAGGGTTACGGGTGCGCATGCTAGGCTCGGGCATGTGCTGGAGCCGTATTTTTTTTCACCCGGGGCACCATCATTGGAGACCTGAGCGGCAGCATTGGGGTTCCGACGATTGGGGGGGTGAGGGGTGTGCGCACATGATGTGCAATGGGTGCTGGTACATGGCCCTTATATTAGCCCCCTATCCCTCATCAAACCTCAAAAACTCACACCCCCTTAAAGGGCATTTGAGATTTTACATGTTTGCTGTCAGTAGCTATTAAAGTGTCTTAAATGGGGACACTTTTTTCAAATGGTCACAAAATCCTGTACACTTCGAGTTTTTGGCTGAATTTTTTTGTGCATGCCAAACAAAATACAAGGATCATGTCTACCATGTTTGGGTGAAAACTCCTTTTGAAAAAATTTTAAAAAAGTCTCGAACCGTAAAAAGTTTCAAAAATCGTGAGAAATAGAAAACGAGTCATAGTGCCCGCCCACCTCTCTGGCCGGCGTAGTGCCCGCCCGCCTACTCGTTTCGTCGGTTGGCTTAGGCATACAAAGTTCATTCCCAGTCTAAGATCAGACTAGACCGAGGGTCATGGCAGTAGGATCGGTAGCACGCAGGGGGGACCCGGTTGATCCCCGGGTTGTGCATCCTGCCCCTTTGGCCGGCTGAGCGCCCGCACGCTCGTTTCATGGGTTGACTTAGGCATACGGAGTTCATTCCCAGTCTAAGCATACGGAGTTCATTCCAGTGTAAGATCGAACCAGACCAAGGGTTGAGGGTGCACATGCAGGGCTTGAGAATGTGCTGGTGCCGTATTTTTTTTTCGCCCAGGGCACCATCACCGGAGAACCTAAACCGGCGTCATTAGGGTTCCGGCGCTTGGGGGGGCACGGGGGGGTGTACGCACATGATGTGTGATGGGTGCTGGTACTTGGCCCATATATTGGCCTCTATCCCTCATCAAACCTCGAGAACTCACACCGCCTTAAAGAGCATTTAAGATCTTACAGGTTTGCTGCCAGTAGCCATTAAAGTGTCTGAAATGGGGACACTTTTTTCAAATGGTCACAAAATCCTGTACACTTCGAATTTTTTACTGAATTTTTTTGTGCATGCCAACAAAAATACAAGGACCACGTCTACCAATGTGGGACCAAAACTCTTTCTGAAAAAATTTAAAAAAAATCCGAACCGTAAAAAGTTTTAAAAATCATGGAAAATAGAAGACAAGTCATCTTGCCATGAAACTTCATATGAAGGCTTAAGGGACCATTGTATGAATTTACAAGCCATAAAAATGGCATTGGCAAGGCAAAAATATGAAGATGTGCCTAAACCCAGCTACCACCCTATCGATCTACGGCTTGCGCATCCTGTCTCTTTGGCCGGCGTAGTGCCCGCCCGCCTACTCGTTTCGTCGGTTGGCTTAGGCATACAGAGTTCATTCCCAGTCTAAGATCAGACTGGACTGAGAGTTGTGGTAGTAGGATCGACAGCATGCAGGGGGGGACCCGATCGATCCCCGGTTTGGGCATCCTGCCCCTCTGGCCGGTTGAGCGCCCGCACGCTCGTTTCATGGGTTGACTTAGGCATACGGAGTTCATTCCCAGTCTAAGCATACGGAGTTCATTCCTAGTGTAAGATCGAACCAGACCGAGGGTTTCGGGTGCACATGCTGGGCTCGGGCATGTGCTGGTGCCGTATTTTTTTTTGCCCAGGGCACCATCGCCGGAGAGCTGACCGGCGGCATTGGGGTTCCAGCGATTGGGCGGCGGGGGGGGGTGTGCGCACATGATGTGCGATAGGTGCTGGTACTTGGCCCCTATATTGGCCCCCTATCCCTCATCAAACCTTGAGAACTCACACCCCCTTAAAGTGCATTTGAGATTTTACAGGTTTGCTGCCAGTAGCCATTAAAGTGTTTGAAATGGGGACACTTTTTTCAAATGGTCACAAAATCCTGTACACTTCGAGTTTTTAGCTGAATTTTTTTGTGCATGCCAAAAAAAATACAAGGATTACGTCTACCACATTTTGGGCCAAAAATCCTTCTGAAAAAATTTAAAAAAAATCCCGAACCGTAAAAAGTTTTAACAATCATGAAAAATAGAAAACAAGTCATCTTGCCATGAAACTTCACATCAAGGCTTAAGGGACCATTGTATGAATTTACAAGCCATAAAAATGGCATTGGCATGGCAGAAATATGAAGATGTGCCTAAACCCACCTACCACCCTATCGATCCACGGCATGCGCATCCTGCCTCTCTGGCCGACGTAGTGCCCGCCTGCCCGCTCGTTTCGTCGGTTGGCTTAGGTACACGGAGTTCATTCCCAGTCTAAGATCGGATCAAACTGAGGGTTGTTGTAGCAGGATCAACAGCATGCAGGGGGGACCCGGCCGATCCCCGACTTGTGCATCGTGCCCCTCTGGCCCGCTGAGCGCCCGCACGCTCGTTTCGTGAGTTGGCTTAGGCATACGAAGTTCATTGACAGTCTAAGCATACGGAGTTCATTCCCAGTGTAAGATCGGACCAGACCGAGGGTTGTGGGTGCACATGCTGTGCTCGGGCATGTACTGGTGCTGCATTTTTTTTCGACCGGGGCACCGTCGCCGGAGCATTACCGGAGAACCTGACCGGCGATATTGGGGTTTCGATGAATGGGGGGTGGGGGGTGTGCGCACATGATGCGCAATGGGTGCTGGTACTTGGCCCTTATATTGGCCCCCTATCCCTCATCAAACCTTGAGAACTCACACCCCCTTAAAGAGCATTTGAGATTTTACAGGTTTGCTGCCAGTAGCCATTAAAGTGTCTGAAATGGGGACACTTTTTTCAAATGGTCAAAAATCGTGTACACTTCAAGTTTTTAGCTGAATTTTTTTGTGCATGCCAACAAAAATACAAGGATCATGTCTAATAAGTTTGGGGCCAAAACTCCTTCTGAAAAAATTTTCAACAAATCCCGAACCGTAAAAAGTTTCAAAAATCGTGAAAAACAAAAAACAAGTCGTCTTGCCATGAAACTTCACATGAAGGCTTAAAGGACCATTGTATGAATTTACAAGCCATAAAAATGCCATTGGCATGGCAGAAATATGAAGATGTGCCTAAACCCACCTACCACCCTATCGATCCATGGCTTGCGCATCTCGCCTTTCTGGCCGGCATAGTGCCCGCCCACCCGCTCGTTTCGTCGGTTGGCTTAGTCATATGGAGTTCATTCCCAATCTAAGATCGAACCCGACTGAAGGTTGTGGTAGTAGGATCAATAGCACGAAGGGAGGGACCCGACCGATCCCCGGCTTGCGCATCCTACCCCTCTGGTCGGCTGAGCGCCCGCACGCTCGTTTCGTGGGTTGACTTAGGCGTACGGAGTTAATTCCTAGTCTAAGCATACGGAGTTCATTCCCAGTGTAAGATCGGACCAGACCGACGATTGTGGGTGCACATACTGGGCTCGGGCATGTGCTGGTGCCACAATTTTTTTTACCCGAGGCACCATCGCCGGAGCATCGTCGAAGAACCTGACCGACGGCATTGGGGTTTTGGCGATTGGGGGGCGAGGGGGGTGTGGGGACATGATGTGCGATGGGTGCTGGTACTTGGCCCTTATATTGGCCCCTTATCCCTCATCGAACCTCGAGAACTCACACCCCCTTAAAGAGCATTTGAGATTTTACAGGTTTGCTGCCAGTAGCCATTAAAGTGTCTGAAATGGGGACACTTTTTCAAATGGTCACAAAATCTTGTACACTTCGAGTTTTTAGTTGAATTTTTTTGTGCATGCCAACAAAAATACAAGGATCACGTCAACCAAGTTTGGGGCCAAAAATCCTTCTGAAAAAATTTAAAAAAAATCTCAAACCGTAAAAAGTTTCAAAAATCATGAAAAATAGAAAACGACTCGTCTTGCAATGAAACTTCACATGAAGGCGTAAGGGACCATTGTATGAATTTACAAGCCACTAAAATGGCATTGGGATGGCAGAAATATGAAGATGTGCCTAAACCCACCTACCACCCTATCAACCCACGGCTTACGCATCCCACCTCTCTGGTCGGCGTAGTGCCCGCCCACCCTCTCGACCCACGGCTTGCGCATCCTACCTCTCTGGTCGGCGTAGTGCCCGCCCACCCTCTCGTTTCGTCGGTTAGCTTAGGCATACGAAGTTCATTCCCAGTCTAAGATTGGACCAGACTGAATGTTGTGGGAATAGGATCGACAGGATGCAGGGGGGCCCGATCGATCCCCAGCTTGTGCATCATGCCTCTCTGGCCGACTGAGCTCTCGCACGCTCGTTTTGTGGGTTGACTTACGCATACAGAGTTCATTCCCAGTCTAAGCATATGGAGTTCATTCCCAATCTAAGCATACAGAGTTCATTCCCAGTGTAAGATCAGACCGGATCAAGGGTTACGGGTGCACATGCTGGGCTCGACAACTGCTAGTGCCATATTTTTTTCACTCGGGGCATCATCGCGGAGCATCGCCGGAGAACCTAACTGGCGGCATTGGGGTTCCGGTGATTAGGGGGCGGGAGGGGGTGTGTGCACATGATGTGCGATGGGTGCTGGTACTTGGCCCTTATATTGGCCCTCTATCCCTCATCAAACCTCGAGAACTCACACCCCCTGAAAGAGCATTTGAGATTTTACAGGTTTACTACCAGTAGCCATTAAAGTGTCTGAAATGTGGACACTTTTTTCAAATGGCCACAAAATCCTGTACACTACGAGTTTTTAGCTGAAGTCTTTCGCACATGCCAACAAAAATACAAGGATCACGTCTACCAAGTGTGGGGCAAAAATTACTTCTGAAAAAATTTTAAAAAAATCTCGAACCGTAAAAAGTTTCAAAAATCATGAAAAATAGAAAACGAGTCGTCTTGCCATGAAACTTCACGTGAAGGCTTAAGGGACCATTGTATGAATTTACAAGCCATAAAAATGGCATTGGCATGGCAGAGATATGAAGATGTGCCTAACCCCACCTACCACCCTATCGATCCACGGCTTGTGCATCCCGCCTCTCTGGCCGGTGTAGTGCCCGCCCGTCCGCTCGTTTCGTCTGTTGGCTTAGGCATACGGAGTTCATTCCCAGTCTAGGATCGGATCAGACCGAGGGTTCCGACAGTAGGATCGCAGCACGTAGGGGGGACCCGACCGATCCCTGGCTTGTGCAATCCTGCCCCTTTGGCCAGTTGAGCGCCTGCACACTCGTTTCGTGGGTTGACTTAGGCATACAGAGTTCATTCCCAGTCTAAGCATACAGAGTTCATTCCCAGTGTAAGATCAGACCGGACCTAGGGTTACGGGTGGACATGCTGGGCTCGGGCATGTGCTGGTGCCGTATTTTTTTTTTCCCGGGGCACCATCGCTGGAGCATCGTCGGAGAACCTGACCGATGGCATTGGGGTTCCGGGGATTGGGGGGCGGGGGGTGTTCGAACATGTTGTGCGATGGGTGCTGGTACTTGGCCCTTATATTGGCCCCCTATCGCTTATCAAACCTCGAGAACTCACACCCCCTTAAAGAGCATTTGAGATTTTACAGGTTTGCTGCCAGTAGCCGTTAAAGTGTCTGAAATGGGGACAGTTTTTTCAAATGGTCACAAAATCCTGTACACTTCGAGTTTTTCACTGAATTTTTTTGTGCAAGCCAAAAAAAATTCGAGGATCATGTCTTCCAAGTTTCGGGCTAAAACTCCTTCCGAACAAATTTTAAAAAAATCTCAAACCGTAAAAACTTTTAAAAATCGTAAAAAATAAAAAACGAGTCGTCTTGCCATGAAACTTCACATGAAGGCTTAAGGGACCATTTTATGAATTTACAAGCCACAAAAATGGCATTGGCATGGCAAAAATATGAAGATGTGCCTAAACCCACCTACCACCCTATCGATCCACAGCTTGTGCATCCCGCCTCTCGGTCGACGTAATGCCCGCCCACCTGCTCATTTCGTCGGTTGGCTTAGGCATACGGAGTTCATTCCCAGTCTAAGATCAGACCAGACCAATGGTTGTAGTAGCAAGATCGACAGCACGTAGGGGGGACTCGGTCAATCCCCAACTTACGCATCCTGCCCCTTTGGCCGGCTGAGCGCTCGCACGCTCATTTCGTGGGTTGACTTAGGCATTCAGAGTTCATTCCCAGTCTAAGCATACGGAGTTCATTCCCAGTGTAAGATCGGACTGGACATAGGGTTACGGGTGGACATGCTGGGCTCGAGCATGTGCTGGTGCCGCATTTTTTTTTGCCCGGGGCGCCATCGTCGGAGCATCACCGGAGAACCTGACCGACGGCATTGGGGTTCCAGGGATTGGGGGGGCGGGGGGGTGTTCGAACATGATGTGCGATGGGTGCTGGTACTTGGCCCTTCTGTTGGCCCCCTATCCCTCATCAAACCTCGAGAACTCACACCCCCCGAAAGAGCATTTGAGATTTTACAAGTTTGTTGCCAGTAGCCATTAAAGTGTCTGAAATGGGGACACTTTTTTCAAATGGTCCTAGAATCCTGTAAACTTCGAGTTTTTAGCTGAATTTTTTTATGCATGCCAAAAAAAATTCAAGGATCATATCTACCAAGTTTTGGGCCAAAACGCCTTCTAAACAAATTTAAAAAAAACCTCAAACCGTAAAAACTTTCAAAAATCGTAAAAAATAGAAAACGAGTCGTCTTGCCATGAAACTTCACATGAAGGCTTAAGGGACCATTGCATGAATTTACAAGCCATAAAAATGACATTGGCATGGCAGAAATATGAAGATGTGCCTAAACCCACCTACCACCCTATCGATCCACGGCTTGCGCATCCCGCCTCTTTGGCCGGCGTAGTGCCCGCCCGCCTGCTCGTTTCGTCGGTTGGCTTAGGCATAAGGAGTTCATTCCCAGTCTAAGATCGGATCAGACAGAGGGTTGTGGCAACAGGATCGATAGCACGCAGGGGGGACTCGATCGATTCTCGGCTTGTGCATCCTACTCCACTGGCCGGCTGAGCGCCCGCACGCTCGTTTCGTGGGTTGACTTAGGCATATGGAGTTCATTCCCAGTCTAAGCATACGGAGTTCATTCCCAGTGTAAGATCGGACCGGACCGAGGGTTACGGGTGCACATGCTGGGCTCGGGCATGTGCTGGTGTCGTATTTTTTTTTACCCGGGGCACCATTGTCGGAGCATCACCGGAGTACCTGACCGACAGTATTGGGGTTTTCGGAGATTGAAGGGGGCGGGGGGTGTGCGTACATGATGTATGTTGACATCAATTTTGTCCTCAAAAATAAAAATAATAATATTATACAAAATATAAAAAAAATAAATACCAAAAAATAATACAAAAAAAAGTAAAAAAAAAAGAAAAATAATTGAGGATGGCATTGGTGCCATCCCCGGCACCACTGTCACCAGGCCCACCACCCATCACATACCCTGTTCATCCTACCCTACTACCAAAAAATATAGAAGAAATAAAGAGGCGAGCTCATGTTTACATCCTGTGATCGAGCCCCATGCCCTTCCCTCCAAACACGTATGGCTGGAGCTCTATAAATAGAGCTCATAGCGAAGCCAAAACGGACAGAGAAGAAGGAGGGGGAGATTCTGTAAAAAAAAACTACAAAAAAAAATAGAAACCACAGTCCTCCCCGTAGGGAGGAACCCAGCACCGAAGCTACCTACAAAAGCAAGAAAACAGATCAGTCTTACTGCAACAAAACAAACAAAAAAAATTGAAAACAGAAACTTTGAGCCTCAATCTACGCTAATCGGGGCTATTTTTGACAAAAAAGAGGTCAGATCTTGAAAGAGCACGTTGAAGAGTGCTTCTGGAAGTATTTTGGCATTTTTCGATCACCAGCGACCACCGCCGATGATGACCCAGACGGCGACCGAAACGGTGGCCCGACGACCAAACGATGGACGGCTAGACCTCTCCCCCAACTCTCTCTCTCTCCCACTCTCCCTTTTTTTTTTGAAACAGAAACCAAATGAACCAAAAAAAATCTTTAGCTATGTATAGTAAAGCAAAAACTCAAAATGACGTCGTTTAGGGAAAGACCCAAAACGATGTCATTTTAACCAAAGAGGATCCGTGCGTGGACTCGGATCTGACTCGAGATCCATGCAAACCGACCCGTCAACCCGCTTCATCCAACCTTGAACCGGCCTAGTGAATCGGTCTGAGCCGATCCGAACCACTGGACCGCTCGAACCACCTATCGAATCGTAGAATCGGTCAGACCGCTCCATACTAGTGTTGACCGAACCGTTGACCGGTTCGATTTAGGTAGAAAATTTTTTTTTTAATTTTCTATTTTTTTTTATATTATTATTTTTGTTATTTTAAGTATATTTTTATATTTATGCATGATAAATTTCTAAATTTGTTAGAATAAATGTTTAATTGTTTTAATAATAATAAAATTGAAAACAAATAATAGTTAAAAATATATTAAAAATGTTTAAAAAAATATTTATTATTATTATTATTATTTTCCCTGCCTAGATGTTGGAGGGAATAAAAAATATTTTTCTAAAAGATAATTCCGCCTAGATGTTGGGGAATTATTATGAAAAATTTTCATAAAAAAACACATAAGAAATTTTTAATTAGTTTTGAAAAATTATAAAAAATTGAACTTGCTCCGAAAGTCCGCCTAGATGATGGGGATTTTTAGAGATGTTCGCGTTTTACTTAAATCTTAAACACTAATTTTTAATTTTCAAAATCCTAAGTTTCTAAAACCCCTAAAAATCCAAAATCCCCTAAAATTCAAAACCTCTTAAAATCCAAAGTCCTAAAAATCCTAAAGACAAGTGTGAAAATTCTATTTGAAGCAATTTGTTCCCGAATGCCGCCTAGATGATGGGGTATTTAGAAAATTTTACTTCGTTAAGTCTTTTCACACGATTTCTTAATTTGCATCAACAATAAGATTAATAAATAAAAAGTATAATAGTAAATTGGGAGCTTAAATATAAACAGTCGCACCAAAGCTCTGCCTAGATGTTGGAGAGTTAAGGTGGTCTTATTATACTTAAGAATCCAACTTTTAAATTACATTTCATTTTACATAACATTCATTGACATACACATATTAGCATGTTATTATTAGTATTTATTTGTACTATTCTGTCTTTAATTTTTATTTGTACTACTTTTTAAAAAAATTATGATATTATAAAATAAAATAAAAATAACATTCCGAAAGAAATAATTCTTGGTACTCTGCCTAGACGTTGGAGAGTCACTAACAATTATTTTCTATAAAGATTGTTATTTTATTTTATGGATTATTGTGTTAAATATTAAGTAAAAAGAGTTATTTTAAATTCTGCCTAGATGTTGGAGAATTTTAAGATAATTCTTTAACTTAAAGATTTTCTCAATATTTCTAAATAAATATTTTAGCAAAATTTTATTCAAGTGAAGGGAATTAGTGTTAAATTTCAAATTAAAATAATTTTTATCCAACACTGAAAATAGCCCGTAATTAAATGGTACCAATTTATGGGCGTTGTGGGGGTGCTAATCCTTCCCCATGCGTAATCGACTCTCGGACCCAACCTGGTTTTTCGTAGACCGAAATTATCTTTTTGATAAACTTTAAATCCGTTTTATAGTTTTATTAAAAAGATAAACTTTTGGGTGGCCAATCACACCCTAACAAAGATTGGTGACGACTCCACTTTTTATTTATTTTTCTCTATTTTAAAACATCACTTTTACGTTTGGCGGTCCCAAAACCGTTACGACAGCTTGGCGACTCCACTGGGGATTTTTAAAAGTCAGGCCAAATTTTAGTTATGCACTATTAATAACTGTTGGATTTAATTAGTTTTATTTGATATTTAATTTAATTCTCTTTATTTTAATTTTTCAAAATATACATACAAGTTAATAAATAAAATAAATTGCTTGTTATCTATTACTTTATTTTGATTTTGTGTTTATGATTTATTTATGTTATTTTGATTAATACATTACTTTGCACACACTTTGCATATTTATTCACATGCATGAGCTCTAAACCCGGGCTCTTTCCCTTTTAGGAGGAAGTGAAGTAGCTACGTTCTCGTGAGGTGATAACCTTGGCATTTGCTAGTGAAACACTTCCACTCAAACTGAACCCTTTCCGTTAGTAACCTGTAATGGGTGAGGATTGGGGAACCTTACTAGTCTATTCAGACAACGATGTGAGGAATAGTTTGGGAACCATTAGACGCATAAACCTTAACCCAGCATATCATAAGCCATATGAATCTTGCTGATCTTTTTATAGAAATAACCAAAAGAAAAGCATTTTCTTAAAAAAATATATATATAAATTTCCTCTTTACATGTAGTTCATTCATTTGGTAATTGTTCAAATTTCGCAATTTCATAAAATATTTTAGAATAAAGTGATTTTTTTTAAAGCATTATCCAACAAGCCAAAAAAACAAAAAAAAAAAGTGGTTTTCAAAAAAATTAAAGATTTTTCTTAAATTCTTTGTTTATTGGCCCAATAAAAAAATCAATTTTCATGTCCTAGTTATTTTGTTTTTCCCTTTAAAATTTTTTTTTTATTTTGTTTCATCTTTTGCATTTCATACATCATAAAAAATAATACATGTATCCCATTCCATATGCATCATAAAAGGTAGTGTCAGTTTCATTAGGTTGGCATAATACAAGCATTGTATTCCATGTAAAAATATAACATGCACTTGATAGGTTCATGCATTCCATACAAATATGCTGCATTAGTCATAGGAATACATCTCATCATTCATGTAAATATGTCATTGCATTTCATGCATATAAATTCATGAATGGTAAGGTGGTATGGAACAAACGTTGCATTTCATATCCCACTATCTCAGCAATATAATATTCCTTACATACACAGTCATGGTTGATAAAAATTTTCATTTGGGTCATTTGTACATATAAAAATTCATTGTTATAGGCATATACGCATTTCATGACATTCTTTAGCCATCATATTCATGTATTCATACTTCGTGTGTCATTGTTTTTATGATATTCATTCAATAAGGGTAATAATATAGAATTTTTTGTCTAAGTCTTGGAATAAGTTGTTTGTCTTGGTGGGAATCAGAGTCACGAAAATGGGAGATCAATTAGAAGTAAGGATTAGTGCTTTGGAGTTGAATCAAGAGGAATTATGGCTTGAGCTTCGAGAGATGAAATGACAAATGGCTCAATTGATAGAAATGGTTAAAAGTAGTGGTATGGTTGAATTAGTTGCTCCTCAAATACCGTTGTCACTTCCATCAAGTCAAGGTCAATTGGCTCCCATTAGTTCCAGCATTATGCCAAAGCATGCTAAAGCATTGGGTGATCTGAACAATGACCAAGGTTTGGGTGAACTCAAGAGAGGAATGGGTGAACTGGCCATGCAAATGACTGAGCTCAAGAGTTTGATTTCCAAAAATAAGTCAGCTGGCTTCAAACAACCTCCACAAACTATCCCAAGTCCAAACCCATACCTAAATCCTTCTTATGACCATTTTCAACCTCCTTTCCAAGTACCTAAGATTAGACCCCCAATTTTCATGCAACCACTAAGAATTTCACACCTAAACCCATATCCACCATCTCATATTTCACAATCGCCTATTCAACATGCTATACCATCATTACCTTTTGAACCCAATCTTCGACCCAAAGTTTCTCAATTCACCTCAAGACCAACTAAACTATCATCTTTTCAGCAAAGCAAACTAACTGTAGGACAGACAAACTTCGGTAACACCAAAGAAAAAATCCTTGTTGATCTAATACCCATGTCCTACGCAGAGTTGTACCCATTACTTTTAGAAAATTATCTCATTGCCCCTATCCCTGCTAAACCTCGCAAACCACCTTTCCCCGAATGCTATGACCCTAATGCTCGATGTGAATACCATTTTGGCATCATTGGCCATTCTTTGGAAAATTGCACAGCTTTGAAACATAGGGTGCAAGTACTGATGAAAGCTGGATAACTGAGTTTTGATACCAAGATGAAGCCAGTTATTCACAACAACCCTTCTTTGATCCATGTCAAAATGGTAGGCAGTGCTGCAGGCAATAGTAGGGTTGGTCAGGATGATGAATAAAAACCTTTTTAAGCAAAGAGTTATCTTCCCTAGTAATCATAATCAACTATTTTTTAAGAGAAACAAAGGGAAGTGGGAGTAAGTTTGGCACTTTTTGGCCCCAGCCCTAGAATAGTTCATGATGTGTAAACTTGATGCTTTTGGAAATGAATGGAAACTTCTTTTAACCTAGATTTTCTATGAATTAATGCATCCGTTTATTTTGTTGGCATGCCTAAAAGAGTATAAGAAAGAATGATGGTTGCAAGTATGTTTTCACCAAACTTTTGAGACAGAAAAGATATATCTAGATGACCCATTTTGAATATAGGATGGAATTCAAGTTTCCCCTCATCAAAACAACAAAATTTAACTTGCATATCATGCATCATTTGCTTGAATTCATTGTTTTTCATGCCAGCTAAGGACAAGGAATGATAATTGTAAATATACTTTCGTCAAACCTTCGAAGCAATTTTTTTTTATATACAATAGAATTCATGCCATGCATTTCTGACTTCTGATGATTAATAAAAGATTCAACGGTAGCTATCTTAGGAAATGAGGTCAGTTGAGTCTGCACACTTATAGCACTCGAACTAGTACCATAATCATGGAAAATGAAGGTGCTAGTCGAATGGATAGAGTAGAAAAACCCCAAGGAGAGATCGGTGAAACAGTTACAGGAATGCAACAAAACATGAACAGACAACTAACAGAATTAAAACAGATGATAGTGGAATTGACAAAAGGAAAAGAAGTTGTTGAGACGTATAGGACAAGGGAGGAAACAACTATTGAGACACCATTGTATCTATCTGGGTTCACATATGTTCAAGATCCCCATGTGTCACAAACGCCTCAAACAACTGATCAACCTTATATTGGCCATTTTACCAAGTTACCATCAGTTCAGACAAATATCAATCCTGGGCATACTCCTCACGACTTCACTACTGTGCCTAATGTGGATGATCATAAAAAATTAAAGAAATTGAAGAGGGTGCCAGATCTATCAGAAGATATAGTGATGAAAGATAAGTATGATCTGTTGGAAGAGAGATTGAAAGCAATTGAAAGTCATGATGTCTACGAGAATGTTGACGCCAACGAGCTTAGTCTAGTGCTTGATCTCATTATTCCATCAAAATTCAAAGCCTCGAATTTTGAAAAGTATAATGGAACTGGATGTCCTAAAATACATTTGGCTCAATACTATCATAAAATGGTTGGGTATGCTGGTGATGAAAAGCTATTTATTCATGTCTTTCAAGAAATTTTGACTGGGACAACAGCTAATTGGTATCATAGTTTGAAAAGCAGTCAAATTCATACTTGGAGAGATTTATCACGGGCATTCTTGAAGCAATACCAATATATGTTGGAGTTAGCTCCGGATCGATTAACCCTCCAAAATATGTGAAAGAACCCCAATGAGAGCTACAAAGAATATGCTGTTAGATGGAAGAATATGGCATCACAGGTACAACCACCTCTTACCAATAGGGAGTTGAATTCCCTATTTGTGGATACCCTTCCTTCTCCTTATTATGATAAGTTGATCAGCAATACTTCATAAGAGTTTGCAAATTTATTATTTGCTGTGGGTAAAATTGAGGATGGGATAAGAAGGGGAAGAATTATAAATACTGGTGATGAAAAAAGAGGAGATATTTTTGCAAAACAAGCCCAAGAAATAATTGTTAAAGGGCAAAATGAAAGAAATCTCACCATGATGCAAGAAGATCCAACAGATGATTATTCACAATGGCTACCATATTGCCCCCAACCAATATTTACGATCGATGATTTTCCTCGACTACTTCATCTGTATGCTCAAATTCTTTCACCATGAACAGAACCAAGGATCAACTTAAGCCATTCACAAAGTCGTAAGAGAAAGAGAGCCAAAGTGTATCATTCACTTTCAATACCTTACGCTGAGCTCTTTACTTTACTGATAGAGAATCATATGATCTCTGTTGTTCCTGCAAGACCAAGAAAACCTCCGTACCCAAAGTGGTATGATCCTAATGCTAAATTTGAATTTCATGATGGAGTTAAGGGGCATTCCATAGAAGATTGTACTGCCTTCAAGGATAAAGTTCAAGCTTTGATCGATGCAGATGTTGTAAAGTTTAAAGAGCTAGTTGGTGGTTTTGATGATTGATAGTAGTAAAATTGCAAGTTAGTGATGCTAAAGTTGAAACATCAAGGGGAAAACTTTTGTTTATGTAACTTTAAATATCACCTTAAGAGTATGATCTAGATAATAAATTCTTTTTGGTCAAGTCTTAAGGTTTTCATTGCATGAGCAAACATTGTGCATCATAGTGTTTTATTTCATGTAAGTTTTGATATATAGTTGGTTTTTAAAAAGAAAAAAAGAGGGAAGATATTAGATGTGAATAAAGCCTCATGTGGTTAACTACCAAGGCTAGAGAAATTTTCTTGAGAGAAAAAAAAAAGAGAAAAAAGAAAAAATGAAGTTTTGAGTCTAAGATGAATTGGCGATCACTATTAGAAAATTTTCAAATACCTAAATGCCAATTTGCTCATTCAGTTGACCTCATTTCATCAGTCATGACCCCTTGATAGCCTTAAATTTGAATTTGTGAACCTTATTTTCACCTGATACTGTTGGCAATATTTTTTTCTAAGGTAATGAACAAATGAAATAGCCATTAACAAATGTGTGGTTCCTAGAAAATCAAGTCTATATGACTTTTTTTTTTTTCAGAATTCAAATGCAATAATTGAATATGATAAGATTATGCTACAGTTCCAAAATTTTCAAATCCAAAATACACTTAAGCATACTACCATTTCAGTTTTTTTATCCCAAAATTAACCCGATCCTTTGTCTTGAGGTATATTTGTCAAAAGAGAAATATCTCATTACCTCTAAGGCAACTTGAGTTATAATTAACCCTTTTGTTCTCTTTTTGTGGAGTAACTTAGATCATTTGATACCTTAAACATGTTTACCCCACATAATCTTTTTCTTATCCATTTCATATGACCCTTCTTTTGTAATTACTTTCATTATGGGTGGTTTGCTAAAATGGGACATCTTTCATGAAATGTGTTACTGGCAAAATGAATCTAGATGTGAACTATGGGGGCATAAAAAAAATAAAAACAACAAAAAAAAAGAAAAAAAATTGGTTATGACATCATGCACTAAAAAATTTGAGCAAATCCAAAAAAGGTTATGACAAAGTCAAGGTTTTGAAAAAAAAAAAAAACAAAAAATTTTTTTTGAGATTAAAAAGAAAAAAACCTTTTTCCAAGTTCATTTTCCTGAAGAGTAGTCTTCAATTTAAGTGTTTATGCTTGAAGTGACAAATGGCCATCTTTCATTATCTCTTCACAAAAATAAAAATTTATCTCTTGTTACCCCTTTGAGCTTGATTGAATTCTTTCAAAATAAACCCTGACTAAGGATCACTTTTCATATTTGTGAAAAAAAAAACAAAAAAAAAAAAAATACGTTTCAAGGATAAGAATGAGAATGTCTAATGGAATCTCATGTGATAGGGGCACAAACCCAGTATAAAAGTTCATAAAAGTTTTGAATCCACTCAGTGAAAGGGTGTAAAAAAAAAGGAAAGGAAGAATAAAAAAAAAAGGGAAAGAAATGAATTGGTGGAAAGCACAAAATAGAATATACCTTAGAGTGTATCCTTCCAATGAAAAATGATCCTTAGTTTCAAATACCCTTAAATAGTTGTTTTGGGCCTTTTTATCCTTTTCTTTGGCGACCATGAACCTTAACCTACATTACAACTTTTGAAAAGTCCATATTGGATCAGGCATGAAAGCTTAAACTCGAAGAGTTTCTCTTGAAAAATGAACATTAATTTTTTGAGTTTTCCTTTTTGAAAAAAATTCTTTTCCTCTTTTGGATTAGATTTGAATTCTCAAGTGCATGGTGTGTAAAGAAAAAAAGAGAAAAATAGAAATAAATGTGGTTCTAGGGTCAAAACCCTCAAAAGGGTAGTCTAGAGCCAACCTTGAAAGGTCACTCCTGATGCTAAGTATGGTGGATGCTAAACAAAAGTAAAGCCAAACCTTTTGAAAGATCTAAAACGTCAAAGCCATAGAAGTCTGAGATGGGTTGATTATTCCCAAATAACCCTTTAAAATCTTAAGCCCTTACAGCTAATCTTAACATATATCAAAATGTCGCATTTGGAGACTAAGAAAAGTGTTGAATATGTTTGATTTTCAAGGAATTCATGCTTTTAGAAAAGCTTGTGTTTCATTTGTGAGCTTGCATGCCTCTTTCACTCCCTTCAAGGATTGGAACCTTTTGAATCAACATCGCTATCTATAAAACTATTACATCCATTTGGAAAGAAAATCCTCACCTTTTTCATTTTGATAGGGATCGCCAAATTCTAAAATAAAATAAAATTTAAGCCCAGTTTATCTGGCCATTAATGAAGTTTTAAGCCCAGTTTATCTGGCCATCAATGAAAATTTAAGCCCAGTTTATATGGCCTCAAATGAAGATTTAAGCCCAATTTATCTGGCCATCAATGATATTTAAGCCTAGTTTATCTGGCCATTAATGAAGCTTTAAGCCCAGTTTATCTGGCCATTAATGAAGCTTTAAGCCCAGTTCATCTGACCATCAATGAGGTTTTAAACCTAGTTTATCTGGCTTCAAATGAAGATTTAAGCCTAGTTTAGCTGGCCTTCAATAAATTTAAGCCAAGTTTATTTAGCCCCAAAAGAAGTTTTAGAGTTTCAAAGTTCTATCCATAACAAAATTTCTCGATACATAACCTTTTGAAAGATCTTGCATTTGCATTACTTGTATCATGAGAAAGACATTTAACCTAAAAAAAAAAGAGATATTCAAATTTGCATCGCTTATCTATGCATCATGAAAGGGATATTTGCATTTGCATCACTTGCATCTGTACTACAAGAAAGACATTTGCATTTGCATCACTTGCATTTGCACTTGCACAAGATATTTGCATTCGCACCATAAAAAAAAAAATTTCATATTTGCACAACTATGGCATCTGCATCCTAAGAAAAGGTATTTGTAGAAGTATTTACATGAAAAGAACATTATCATTGTCAAATATAGTTGCATCAAGCATTCGCATCCTTGCATTTGCATTGAAATTTATATTTTTATGAACATTTCCATTAGCATCATTTGATCAAGATGGACATTTGTATCATTGATTGCATTCTTAAATCTGATTGAAAAAAAAAAAAGAACATTTTCAAAAGAAAATTTCTAATTTTAAAGTTTCATCGCCTCTGATTATGAGGAGCATTTAAAGATTTTAAGATTTGTAAGACCTCCGGGCATAATCTCTAAAAGCCTCTGCGCATGACTTTCAAGATTAAAAGATTTTCAAATTTTACAGTTTCATCGCTTCTGATTATAAGGAGCGTTCAAAGATTTTGAGATTTGTAAGACCTCCGGGCATAATTTCGATTTACGGTGTTGTCTCGATCGATTTTTTATTTTTGACTTGCGATGTTACCCGAGTCAATTCTATAAGACCTCTGGGCATGATTCTATAAGACCTTCGAGCACGATTTCTAAGACCTCCAGGCATAATTTTGATTCGCGGTGTTATCCTGATCGATTCCTTATCTTTCGACTTACGATTTTATTCCAGTCGATTCTGTAAGACCTCCGAGCATGATTGTATAAGACCTCTAGGTATGATTCTTAAGACCTCCGAGCATAATTTCGATTCACGGTGTTATCCCAATCGATTCCTTATCTTTTGACTTACGATGTTATCCCGGTCGATTTTGTAAGACCTTCGGACATAATTTTGATTCGCGGTGTTATCCCGATCGATTCTTTATCTTTTGACCACGATGTTATCCCAGTTTATTCTGTAAGACCTCCGGGCATAATTTCAATTCACGTGTGTTATCTAAATCGATTTATTTATTTTTTTAAACTTGCGGTGTCATCCCAATTGTTTTGTTTTAAAAAAAAATTCACGATCCGGTTTCGGACAAAATCATTGTCTTGTCTTTGCCCTATTATTGATTCTCAATAATGTGCAAAGAGAGGCAGCTGTTGACATCAATTTTGTCCTCAAAAATAAAAATAGTAATATTATATGAAATACAAAAAAAAAAATACCAAAAATAATACAAAAAAATAGCAAAAAAATAAAAAAAAAGAAAAAAAATTGAGGATGGCAGTGGTGCCATCCCCGACACCACTGCCACCAGGCCCACCACCCATCACATACCCTGTTCATCCTACCCTACTACCAGAAAATACAAAAGAAATAAAGAGGCGGGCTCATGTTTACATCCCATGATCAAGCCTCATGCCCTTCCCTCTAAACACATATGGCTGGAGCTCTATAAAAAGAGCTCATAGCAAAGCCAAAACGGATAGAGAAGAAGGAAGGGGAGATTCTGTCAAAAAAAACTACAAAAAAAAACAAAAACCACAGTCCTCCCCGCAGGGAGGAACCCAACGCCGAAGCTACCTACAAAAGCAAGAAAACAGATTAGTCTTGCTTCAACAAAACAAACAAAAAAAATTGAAAATAGAAACTTTGAGCCTCGATCTACGCTGATTGGGGCTGTTTTCGACAAAAAAGAGGTTAGATCTTGAAAGAGCACATTGAAGAGCGCTTCTGGAAGTATTTTGGCATTTTTCGATCACCAGCAACCACGGCCGGCGACGACCCAGGCGGTGATCGGAGTGGTGGCTCGACGACCGAATGGTGGACAGCCAGACCTCTCTCTCAGCTCTCTCTCTCCTTCTCTCCCTTTTTTTTCTGAAACAAAAACCAAATGAACCAAAAAAATCTTCAACTATATATAGTAAAGCAAAAACTCAAAACGACGTCGTTTAGGGAAAGACCCAAAACGACACCGTTTTAACCAAAGAGGATCCGTGCGTGGACCCAGATCCGACCCGAGATTCGCGTAAACCGACTCGTCAACCCGTTTCATCCAACCTTGAACCGGTCCAGTGAACCTGTCTGAGCTGGTCCGAACCACTGGACCGCCCGAACCACCTATCGAATCGTAGAACCGATCCAGACCAGCACTGATCGGACCGTTGACTGGTCCGGTTCAGGTAAAAATTTTTTTTTTTAATTTTCTAATTTTTTTATATTATTATTTTTGTTATTTTAAGTATATTTTTATATTTATGCATGATAAATTTCTAAATTTGTTAGAATAAATGTTTAATTGTTTTAATAATAATAAAATTGAAAACAAATAATAGTTAAAAATATATTAAAAATGTTCAAAAAAATATTTATTATTATTATTATTATTTTCCCTGCCTAGATGTTGGAGGGAATAAAAAATATTTTTTTAAAAGATAATTTCGCCTAGATGTTGGGGAATTATTATAAAAAATTTTCATAAAAAAACACATAAGAAATTTTTAATTAGTTTTGAAAAATTATAAAAAATTGAACTTGCTCTGAAAGTCCGCCTAGATGATGGGGATTTTTAGAGATGTTCGCGTTTTACTTAAATCTTAAACACTAATTTTTAATTTTCAAAATCCTAAGTTTTTAAAACCCCTAAAATCCAAAATCCCCTAAAATTCAAAACCTCTTAAAATCCAAAGTCCTAGAAGTCCTAAAGACAAGTGTGAAAATTCTATTTGAAGCAATTCGTTCCCGAATGCTACCTAGATGATGGGGTATTTAGAAAATTTTACTTCGTTAAGTCTTTTCACATGATTTCTTAATTTGCATCAACAATAAGGTTAATAAATAAAAAGTATAATAGTAAATTAGGAGCTTAAATATAAACAGTCGCACCTAAGCTCTGCCTAGATGTTGGAGAGTTAGGGTGGTCTTATTATACTTAAGAATCCAACTTTTAAATTACATTTCATTTTACATAACATTGATTGACATACACACATTAGCATGTTATTATTAGTATTTATTTGTACTATTCTGTCTTTAATTTTTATTTGTACTACTTTTTAAAAAAATTATGATATTATAAAATAAAATAAAAATAACATTTCGAAAGAAATAATTCTTGGTACTCTGCCTAGACGTTGGAGAGTCACTAACAATTATTTTCTATAAAGATTGTTATTTTATTTTATGGATTATTGTGTTAAATCTTTAGTAAAAAGAGCTATTTTAAATTCTGCCTAGATGTTGGAGAACTTTAAGATAATTCTTTAACTTAAAGATTTTCTCAATATTTCTAAATAAATATTTTAGTAAAATTTTATTCAAGTGAAGGGAATTAGTGTTAAATTTCAAATTAAAATAATTTTTATCCAACACCGAAAATAGTGCATAATTAAATGGTACCAATTTATGGGCGTTGTGGGGGTGCTAATCCTTCCCCATGCGTAACCGACTCTCGGACCCAACCTGGTTTTTCGTAGACCCAAATTATCTTTTTGATAAACTTTAAATCTGTTTTATAGTTTTATTAAAAAGATAAACTTTTGGGTGGCCAATCACACCCTAACAAAGATTGGTGGCAACTCCTTTTTTTTATTATTTTTCTCTATTTTAAAACATCACTTTTACGTCTGGCGGTCCCAAAACCGTTATGACAATGTGCGATGGGTGCTGGTACTTGCCCTTATATTGGGCCCCCTATCCATCATCAAACCTCGAGAACTCACACCCCTTAAAGAGCATTTGAGATTTTACAGGTTTGCTGCCAGTAGCCATTAAAGTGTTTGAAATGGGGACACTTTTTTCAAATGGTCACAAAATCTTGTACACTTCGAGTTTTTTGCTGAATGTTTTTGTGCATGCCAACAAAAATACAAGGATCATGTCTACCAAGTTTGGGGCCAAAACTCCTTCTGAAAAAATTTTAAAAAAATCTGGAACCATAAAAAGTTTTGAAAATCATGAAAAATAGAAAACGAGTCGTCTTGCCATGAAACTTCACATGAAGGCTTAAGGGACCATTGTATGAATTTACAAGCCATAAAAATGGCATTGGCATGGTAGAAATATGAAGATGTGCCTAAACCCACCTACCACCCTATTGATCCATGGCTTGCGCATCCCGCCTCTCTGGCCAGCCCGCCCGCTCGTTTTGTCGGTTGGCTTAGGTATATGGAGTTCATTCCCAGTCTAAGATCGGACCGGACTGAGGGTTGTGGCAGCAGGATCGACAGCACGCAGAGGGGGACCCGATCGATCCCTATCTTGCGCATCCTGCCCCTCTGGTCGGTTGAGCGCCTGTACGCTCGTTTCATGGGTTGACTTAGGCATATGGAGTTCATTCCCAGTCTAAGCATACGGAGTTCAATCCCAGTGTAAGATCGAAATGGATCAAGGGTTGCAGGTGCACATGCTGGGCTCTGGCATGTGCTGGTGCCGCATTTTTTTTTGCCTGGGCACCATCGCCGGAGCACCGCCGGAGAACCTGACAGGCGGAATTAGGGGTTCCGGGCATTGGAGGGCGGGGGGGGGGTGTGCGCACATGATGTGTGATGGGTGCTGGAACTTGGCCTTTATATTGGCCCCCTATCCCTCATCAAACCTCAAGAACTCACACCCCCTTAAAGGGCATTTGAGATTTTACAGGTTTGCTGCCAATAGCCATTAAAGTGTTTGAAATGGGGACACTTTTTTCAAATGGTCACAAAATCCTGTACACTTCAAGTTTTTAGCTGAATTTTTTTGCGCATACCAAAAAAAATACAAAGATCGCATCTACCAAGCTTGGCAAAAAAACTCCTTCTAAAAAAATTTTAAAAAAATCTCGAACCGTAAAACGTTTCAAAAATCGTGAAAAATAGAAAACGAGTCGTATTGCCATGAAACTTCACATGAAGGCTTAAGAGACCATTGTATGAATTTACAAGCCATAAAAATGGCATTGGCATGGCAGAAATATGAAGATGTGCATAAACCCACCTACCACCCTATCGATCCATGGCTTGCGCATCCCGCCTTTTTGGCCGGCGTAGTGCCCGCCCGTCCGCTCGTTTCGTTGGTTGGCTTAGGCATATGGAGTTAATTCCCAGTCTAAGATCAGACCGAACCAAAGTTTACGAGAGCAGGATCGGCAGCACGTAGAGGGGGACCAGGTCAATCCCCGGCTTGCTCATCCTGGCCCTATGGCCGGCTGAGCGCCTGCACGCTCGTTTCGTGGGTTGACTTAGGCATACGGAGTTTATTCCCAGTCTAAGCATATGGAGTTCATTCCCAGTGTAAGATCGGACCGGATCGAGGGTTGCAGGTGCACATGCTGGGCTTGGGCATGTGCTGGTGCCATATATTTTTTTGCCTGGGGCACCACCACCGCCGCATCGCCAGAGAACCTGACCGGCGGCAATAGGGGTTCCGACGATTGGGGGGTGTGCGCACATGATGTGCGATGGGTGCTGGTACTTGGCCCCTATATTGGGCCCCTATCCCTCATCAAACCTCAAGAACTCACACCCCCTTAAGGAGCATTTGAGATTTTACAGGTTTGCTGCCAGTAGCCATTAAAGTGTCTAAAATGGGGACACTTTTTTCAAATGGTCACAAAATCCTGTACACTTCGACTTTTTAGCTGAATTTTTTTGTGCATGCCAAAAAAAATACAAGGATCATGTCTACCAAGTTTGGGGCCAAAACTCCTTCTGAAAAAATTTTTAAAAAATCCCGAATTGTAAAAAGTTTCAAAAATCATGAAAATTAGAAAACGAGTCGTCTTGCCATGAAACTTTAAGTGAAGGCTTAAGAGACCATTGTGTGGATTTACAAGCCATAAAAATGGCATTGGCATGGCAGAAATATAAAGATGCACCTAAACCCACCTACCACCCTATCGATCCACGGCTTGCGCATCCCGCCTCTCTGGCCGGCGTAGTGCCCGCCCGCCCGCCCATTTCGTCGGTTGGCTTAGGCATACCGAGTTCATTCCCAGTCTAAGATTGGACCAGACTGAGGGTTGCGGTAGTAGCATCGACAACACGCAGAGGGGGACCCGATCGATCCCCGACTTGCACATCCTGCCCCTCTCGTCGGCTGAGCGCCCGCACGCTCGTTTCATGGGTTGACTTAGGCAAACGGAGTTCATTCCTAGTCTAAGCATACGGAGTTCATTCCCAGTGTAAGATCAGACCGGACCGAGGGTTGCGGGTGCACATACTGGGCTCGGGCATGTGCTGGTGCCACATTTTTTTTCACCTGGGGCACCATCGTCGGAGCATCACCAGAGAACCTGACCGACGGCATTGGGGTTCTGGCGATTGGGGGGATCGGGGGGGGGTGTGTGCACATGATGTGCGATGGGTGCTGGTACTTGGCCCTTATATTGGCCCCCTATCCCTCATCAAACCTCGAGAACTAACACCCCCTTAAAGAGCATTTGAGATTTTACAGGTTTGCTGCCAGTAGCCATTAAAGTGTCTGAAATGGGGACACTTTTATCAAATGGTCACAAAATCCTGTACACTTCGAGTTTTTAGCTGAATTGTTTTGGGCATGCCAACAAAAATAAAAGGATCACGTCTACCAAGCGTGGGGCTAAAACTCCTTCTGAAAAAATTTTTAAAAAATCTCGAACCGTAAAAAGTTTCAAAAATCGTAAAAAATACAAAACGAGTCGTCTTGCCATGAAACTTCACATGAAGGCTTAAGGGACCATTGTATGAATTTACAAGCCACAAAAATGGCATTGGCATGGCAGGAATGTGAAGATGTGCCTAAACCCACCTACCACCCTATCGATCCACGGCTTGCGCATCCCGCCTCTCTGGCCGGTGTAGTGCCCGCCCACCCGCTCGTTTCGTTGGTTGGCTTAGGCATACGGAGTTCATTCCCAATCTAAGATCGGATTGAACCGAGGGTTATGACAGTAGGATCAACAACACAAAGGGAGGGACCCGATTGATCCCCAGCTTGTCCATCCTGCCCCTCTGGTCGGTTGAGCGCCCGTACGCTCGTTTCATGGGTTGACTTAGGCATACGGAGTTCATTCCCAGTCTAAGAATACGGAGTTCATTCCCAGTGTAAGATCAGACCGGACTGAGGGTTGCGGGTGCACATGCTGGGCTCGGGCATGTGTTGGTGCCATATTTTTTTTCGCCCGGGGCACCATCGTTGTAGCATCGCTGTAGAACCTGACCGACGGCTTTGGGGTTTCGGCGATTGGGGGGCAGGGGGTGTGTGCACATGATGTGCAATGGGTGCTGGTACTTGGCCCATATATTGGCCCCCTATCCCTCATCAAACCTCCAGAACTCACACCCCCTTAAAGAGCATTTGAGATTTTACAGGTTTGCTGTCAGTAGCCATTAAAGTGTCTGAAATGGGGACACTTTTTTCAAATGGTCACAAAATCTTGTACACTTTGAGTATTTAGCTGAATTGTTTTGTGCATGCCAACAAAAATACAAGGATCACGTCTACCAAGTGTGGGGCCAAAACTCCTTCTGAAAAAATTTTAAAAAAATCCTAAGCTGTAAAAAGTTTCAAAAATCGTGAAAAATAGAAAACGAGTCGTCTTGCCATGAAACTTCACATGAAGGGTTAAAGGACCATTGTATGAATTTACAAGCCATAAAAATGGCATTGGCATGATAGAAATATTAAGATGTGCCTAAACCCACCTACCACCCTATCGATCCACGGCTTGCACATCCTACCTCTCTGGCCGACGTAGTGCCCGCCCACCCCTTCGTTTTGTCGGTTGGCTTAGGCATATGGAGTTCATTCTCGATCTAAGATCAGACCAGACCAAGGGTTACGGTAGAAGGATCAGTAGCACGCAGGGGGGGACCCGACCGATCCCCAGCTTGTGCATCCTGCCCTGCTAGCCGATTGAGCACCTGTACGCTTGTTTTATGGGTTGACTTAGGCAGTCGGAGTTCATTCCCAATCTAAGTATATGGAGTTCATTCCCAGTGTAAGATCAAACTGGACCGTGGGTTACGGGTGTACATGCTGGGCTCAGGCATCTGTTGGTGCCACATTTTTTTTCGCTCGGGGGACCATCGACGGAGAACCTGAGCGACGGCATTGGGGTTCCGACGATTGGGGGGTGGGGGGTGTGCGCACATGATGTGCGATGGGTGCTAGTCCTTGCCCCTTATATTGGCCCCCTATCCCTCATCAAACCTAGAGAACTCATACCCCCTTAAAGAGCATTTGAGATTTTACAGGTTTGCTGCCAGTAGCCATTAAAGTGTCTGAAATGGGGACACTTTTTTCAAACGATCACAAAATCCTGTACACTTTAAGTTTTTAGCTGAACTTTTTTGTGCATGTCAACAAAAATACAAGGATCATGTCTACCAAGTTTGGTACCAAAACTCCTTCTTAAAAAATTAAAAAAAAATCCCGAACCGTAAAAAGTTTGAAAAATTATGAAAAATAGAAAACGAGTCGTCTTGCCATGAAACTTCACATGAAGGCTTGAGGGATCATTGTATGAATTTACAAGCCATAAAAATGGCATTGGCATGGCAAAAATATGAAGATGTGCCTAAACCCACCTACCAGCCTATCGATCCACGGCTTGCGCATCCCGCCTCTCTGGCCAGCGTAGTGCCCGCACGCCCGCCCGTTTCGTCCGTTGGCTTAGGCATACGGAGTTCATTCCAGATCAAAGATCAGACCGAATCGAGGGTTACAATAGAAGGATTGGTAGCACGCAGGGAGGACCCGACTGATCCCCAGCTTGTGCATCCTGCCCTGTTGGCAGCTGAGCACCCGCACGCTCATTTCGTGGGTTGACTTAGGCAGTCGAAGTTCATTCCCAGTCTAAGCATATGGAGTTCATTCCCAGTGTAAGATCAGACTAGACCGTGGGTTGCAGGTGCACATGTTGGGCTCGGGCATGTGCTGGTGCCACATTTTTTTTCGCTCGGGGGACCGTCAACGGAGAACATGAGCGACGGCATTGAGGTTCCGGCGATTGGGGGGTGGGGGGTGTGCGCACATGATGTGCGATGGGTGCTGGTCCTTGGCCCTTATATTGACCCCCTATCCCTCATCAAACCTAGAGAACTCACACCCCCTTAAAGAGCATTTGAGATTTTAGAGGTTTGCTTCCAGTAGCCATTAAAGTGTCTGAAATGGGGACACTTTTTTCAAATGCTCACAAAATCCTGTACACTTTGAGTTTTTAGCTGAATTTTTTTGTGCATGCCAAAAAAAATACAAGGATCATGCCTACCAAGTTTGGGGCCAAAAATCCTTCTGAAAAAATTTTAAAAAAATCTCGAACCGTAAAAAGTTTTAAAAATCATGAAAAATAGAAAAGTAGTCGTGTTGCCATGAAACTTCACATGAAGGCTTAGGGGACCATTGTATGAATTTACAAGCCATAAAAATGGCATTGGAAAGGCAGAAATATGAAGATGTGCCTAAACTCACCTACCACCCTATCGATCCACGGCTTGCGTATCCCGCCTCTCTTGCCGGCGCAGTGCCCTCCCACCCGCTCGTTTCGTCAGTTGGCTTAGGCATACGACGTTCATTCCCAATCTAAGATAGGATCAAATCGATGGTTGCACCAGCTGGATTGGCAGCACGTAGGGGGGACCCGACCAATCCCCGGCTTGCGCATCTTACCCCTTTGGCCTGCAGAGCGCCCGCACGCTCGTTTCGTGGGTTGACTTAGGCATATGGAGTTCATTCCCTGTCTAAGCATACGGAGTTCATTCCCAGTGTAACATCGGACTAGATCGAGGGTTACGGGTGCACATGCTGGCCTCGGGCATGTGCTGGTGTCGTATTTTTTTTTGCCCGGGGCACTATCGTCGGAGCATCGCTGGAGAACCTGACCTGCGGCATTGGGGTTCCGACGATTAGGGGGACGGGGGGGTGTGTGCACATGATGTGCAATGGGTGTTGGTACTTGGCCCTTATATTGGCCCCCTATCCCTCATCACACCTTGAGAACTCACTCCCCCTTAAAGAGCATTTGAGATTTTACAGGTTTTGCTGCCAATAGCCATTAAAGTTTTTGAAATAGGGACACTTTTTTCAAATGGTCACAAAATCCTGTACACTACGAGTTTTTAGCTGAATTTTTTTTTGCATGCCAAAAAAAATACAAGGATCATGTCTACCAAGTTTGGGGCCAAAAATCCATCAGGAAAAATTAAAAAAAATCCCAAACCGTAAAAAGTGTCAAAAATTGTGAAAAGTAGAAAACGAGTCGTCTTGCCATGAAACTTCACATGAAGGCTTAAGGGACCATTGTTTGAATTTACAAGCCATAAAAATGGCATTGGCATGGCAGAAATATGAAGATGTGCCTAAACCCACCTACCACCCTATCGATCCACGACTTGCGCGTCTTGTCTCTTTGGCCGACGTAGTGCCCGCCCGTCCGCTCGTTTCGTTCGTTGGCTTAGGCATACGGAGTTCATTCCCAGTCTAAGATCGGACCAGATCGAGGGTTGTGGTAGAAGAATTGGCAACATGCAAGGGGGGACCCGACCGATCCTCGGCTTGTGCATCCTGCCCCTCTGGCCGGCTAAGCGCCTGTACGCTCGTTTCGTGCGTTGACTTAGGCATACGGAGTTCATTCCCAGTCTAAGCATACAAAGTTCATTCCCAGTGTAAGATCAGACCAGACTGAGGGTTGCGGGTGCACATGTTGGGGTCAGGCATATGCTGGTGCTGCATTTTTTTTTCACCCGGGGCACCATCGCCGGAGCATCGTTGGAGCATCGCCTGAGAACCTGACCGGCGGCATTGGGGTTCCGACGATTGGGGGGGCGCGGGGGGGTGTGTGCACATGATGTGCGATGGGTGCTGGTACTTGCCCTTATATTGGCCCCCTATCCCTCATCAAACCTCGAGAACTCACACCCCCTTAAAGAGCATTTGAGATTTTACAGGTTTGCTACCAGTAGCCATTAAAGTGTCTAAAATAGGGACACTTTTTTCAAATGGTCACAAAATCCTGTACACTTCGAGTTTTTAGCTGAATTTTTTTGTGCATGCCAAAAAAAATACAACAATCACATCTACCATGTTTGGGGCCAAAACTCTTTTTGAAAAAATGTTAAAAAAATCTCGAACCGTAAAAAGTTTCAAAAATCCTGAAAAATAGAAAACGAGTCGTCTTGCCATGAAACTTCACATGAAGGCTTAAGGGACCATTGCATGAATTTACCAGCCATAAAAATGGCATTGGCATGGAAAAAAATATGAAGATGTGCCTAAACCCACCTACCACCCTATCGATCCACGGCTTGCTTATCCCACCTCTCTAGTCGGCATAGTGTCCGCCCACCCGTTCGTTTTGTCGGTTGGCTTAGGCATACGGAGTTCATTCCCAGTCTAAGATTGGATCGGATCAAGGGTTGTGGCAGCAGGATCGGTAGCACACAGGGGGGACCCAGCCGATCCCTGGCTTGCGCATCCTGCCCCTCTGGGCGGCTGAGCGCCCGCACGCTCATTTCGTGGGTTGACTTAGGCATACGGAGTTCATTCCTAGTCTAAGCATACGGAGTTCATTGCTAGTGTAGGATCGGACCAGACCGAGGGTTACGGGTGCACATGCTGGGCTTGAGCATGTGCTGGTGCCACATTTTTTTTGCCCGGGGCACAATCACCGGAGCATCATCGGAGAACCTGATCGACGGCATTGGGGTTCCGACCATTGGGGGCGGGGGGCTGTGCGCACATGATGTGCGATGGGTGCTGGTACTTGGCCCTTATATTGGCCCCCTATCCCTCATCAAACGTTGAGAACTCACACCCCCTTAAAGAGCATTTGAGATTTTACAGGTTTGCTGTCAGTAGCCATTAAAATGTCTGAAATGGGGACACTTTTTTGAAATAGTCACAAAATCCTATACACTTGGAGTTTTTAGCTAAATATTTTTGTGCATGCCAACAAAATATAGGGATCACGTCTACCAAGTTTGGGGCCAAAACTCCTTCTAAAAAAATTTTAAAAAAATCCCGAACCGTAAAAAGTTTCAAAAATCGTGAAATGTAGAAAACGAGTCGTCTTGCCATGAAACTTCACATGAAGGCTTAAGGGACCATTGTATGAATTTACAAGCCATAAAATTGGCATTGGCATGGCAAAAATATGAAGATGTGCCTAAACCCACCTACCACCCTATCGATCCACGGCTTGCGCATCCCGTCTCTTTGGTCGGCGTAGTGCCCGCCCGCCCACTCGTTTTGTCGGTTGGCTTAGGCATACAGAGTTCATTCCCAGTCTAAGATCGGATCAAACTGAGGGTTACGATAGCTGGAACGACAGCACGCAGGTGTCATGGGCTCCGACCTTAGACTCAGAATCCGTGTGACCTTAGGCTTGGAATCTCCTCCTTTGTGCCTAAGTCAGCCTAAAACACAAGAGTGCGGGCACTAGAACAATGGGAAGGGCTGATTACGTAAATTAAAGAGAAACAAGATAAGAAGATAGAATTCTAGAAATGCTCTTGTATTCACTGAAACAGAAGTGTTTGATGATGTACAACTGAGGGTGGAGCAGCCCTCTATTTATAATTGATGCTCCAGCTACAACTTATTGGCATATCCCTAGAATAAAGGCTAAAATCATGGGATTACAATCAATCAGGATGCTAACTCCTGATTTTTAGGGTCAACCAAATCTGCCAGGATGCTCCTGCCTGTTTCCAGAAGCTTCCCTTGCGTGTCCAGCACCTTGACCCTTCTGGATGTGGTGCGGGCAGCTTGTATGCTAGGCCTTGGTCTCATGGGCTGGCCTACAAGTCGGACGAGCGTTCTGAGCTCGTTTGCTAGGCTTTCCACACAGATACCCGCCAGCATGCCTGGTCTACGGGCCTCAACCTCTGGCTCGCCTACTGGTCTGCCTGATGTGCCTGGCGTGTCCGTCCAAGGCGTGACATTCCCCCCCACCTAATTGCGTAATGCCCTCATTGCGTCTTCTGCATGGTACTGCCTGATCTAGTCCTTGAACTGCCATAAGTCCTCTGCTAGTTCCCAACTCACCTCACTATTTGGAAGTCCCTTCCAGTGCACCAAGTACTCATGTCTTGGTTGATAGTTCTTCCATCTCACCTCCCGGTCAGCTATGATGCTGTGGACCTCCTTCTCATATGAGGCCTTTGCTCCCAATGGCGCACATTTTGACTCTGCCCATCCTGGATCTCCCTCATCCTCATGGAACGGCTTGAGCATGCTCACATGGAATACCGAGTGTACCCTCAGCTTGGGTGGCATATCTAGCTTGTAGGCAACCTTGCCTACCCTCTTGACTATTCGAAAAGGTCCCTCATACCTTTGGACTAGGCCTTTGTGTAGCCCCCCGTGGCATACAATGGGATGCAGCTTTACTAACACCAAGTCTCTAACATGGAACTGCACGTCCCACCTATTCTGGTTTGCCCACTTCTTCGACCTCTTGGTCACCTTGTGTAGACAAACTCTGGCCAAGTCAATTTACTCCTGCCATGCCTTGGCAAACTTGTATGCTGCTGGATTTGACCTTGTATAACCTACAGTAATCGAACCGGGTGTTAGTGGTTGTTGCCCTGTCACAACCTCAAATGGGCTCTGGTTCATTGCCTCGCTCCTTTGCAAGTTGTAGGAAAACTATGCAATATCTAGCAGCTTTGGCCAGTCCCTTTATGTGGCACTCACATAGTGCCTGAGGTAGACCTCCAATAGTCCATTCACTCGTTCTATCTGCCCATCAGTCTACGGATGCATGCTAGTGGAAAAGTTCAAGTCTGACCCTAATAGCTTGAACAACTCAGTCCAGAACCTACCCATGAACTGCCCGTCCCGATCACTAACAATGGTCTTCGACACTCCCCAGTACTTAACCATGTTCTTCAGGAACAATCAAGCTGCCTTCTCGGCTGGGCACTCCTTGGTTGCTGGAATGAAAATTCCATACTTGGAAAACTTATCCACCACTACCATGATGCTTCCAAACCCCTCTATCTTGGGTGGACCGACTATAAAGTCCAGAGAAACACTCTCTCATGGTCGTTCTGGCACTGGCAATGGCTCTAAGAGACCGCCTGGTTTCTTGAGCTCCACCTTGTCCTGTTGGCACACAAGACAAGTCTTCACATAGGCCTCTACATCATCCCTCATGTATGGCCAGTAGTACCGATCCTCAATCAGTGCCAAGGTACGGCTCACTCCAGGGTGTCTAGCCCACCTTAAATTATGACATTCTTACAAAACTTCCTTACGAAGCTTCCCGTGCTGCGGCACAAATAGTCTACTACCGCTGGTGTAAAACTAACCATCCTGCAACCAAAACCTCCTAGTCTTACCTTGCTGGGCGTACTCCATCAAAGCCTTGGCTGTAGGATCATGCGCAAGTCCCTCCTTGATGCGTGGCACCAGTGACCCCTCTGGTTGGCTAATGGTAGCAAGGTTAGCCTTCCTGCTTAGGGCGTTTGCCACTAGGTTCGCCCGTCTTGGCTTGTACTCCATTTGGAAATCAAATTCTGCAAGAAAATCTTACCATCTCGCCTGCTTGGGGGATAGCTTCTTCTGCGCTGAAAGTAGCTAGTCGCCACATTGTCCATCCTCACCATGAACCTCGACCCCAACAGGTAATGGTGCTAAGTGTGCAAGCAGTGCACCACTGTAGTCATCTCTTTCTCTTGGACCGTGCACTTGCATTCAATCTTATTCAGCTTTCTACTCTCGAACGCGACTGAACGTCCCTCCTGCATCAACACACCCCCTATGGCAAAGTCTGATGCATCCATATGCACCTCATACGGCTTGGCATGGTCTGGTAGGGCCAAGACTAGCTCATCGGTCACAGCCCGCTTCAACTTGTCAAAGGCTTCCTGGCACCCTGCACTCCACTCTCATGCTCTCCCTTTCTTGAGCAAGTCAGTCAATGGCGTGGCTATTCCTGAGTGACCTTTGAAGAAGCGCCTGTAGTAGTTAACCAGCCCAAGGAATGATTTCAACTCAGTGACCTTGGCTGGTGGTTGCCACTCCTGGATGGCGTGTATCTTGCCTTCATCCATGCGTATCCTGCCACCTCCCACTATGTGGCCTAGGAACATGATCTCCTACTGGGCGAATGAGCACTTCTCCCTCTTGACAAATAGCTTGTGCACCCGTAACACCTCGAACACCTATCTCAAGTGGTCTACATGCTCTCCCAAAGTCTGGCTGTAGATCACAATGTCATCCAAATAAACCACAACAAACCGATTAAGGAATGATTAAAGTACCTTATTCATAAGGGTGCAGAATGTTACTGGGTCATTCGTGAGTTCGAAAGGCATCACCAAGAACTCATACGAACCATACCGAGTGACACATGCTATCTTTGGCTCATCTCCCTCTACGATCCTGACTTGATAGTAGCCTGACCTCAAATCCAGCTTGGTGAACCACCTTGCGCTCCCAAGTTGTTCAAACAAGTCCGCAATGAGTGGGATGGGGTACTTGTTCTTGATGGTCAGCTTGTTCAAGGCCCGGTAGTCTATGCATAGCTACAACGACCCATCATGCTTGTGCTGAAATAGAACTGGTGCACTATAGGGTGCTTTCGATGGCCTGATGAAGCCAGCATCAACTAACTCCTTGAGCTGCTTCCTTAACTCCTCCAACTCTGGTGGAGACATTTGGTAAGGGGCTTTAGCTGGTGGCTTAGCCTCGAACACCAGCTTGATCTTGTGGTCCACCTCCCTCTTAGGTGGTAGCTTGCTAGGCAGCTTTACGGGCATCACATCACTAAAGGTCTTCAGCACCTTTAGCACCTCCAAGGGTGACTTGGTCTCTTTTTCCCTTGGATCATCATATTTCAGGGCTACCAAGAAGGTGTCTTCTTGTTTGCTTATCGGCTTGGCAAATTGGATGGCTGACACCACCCGTGACCCAACTCCAGACCCTCTTCTCAATGGCACTAAGCATTGGCACCGTGCATCCAAGATGCAAACACAATCGGTAAAAGGCACAAGGAGGGCGTTAATCCAAACAAGGAAATCCAACCCAATCACAAACTCATAGTCTTCAAGGGGTATTACCTCAATGGTCTCCTTGCCTTTCCAGTCTCCAAGTTGCTACTCCACTCCCCGTGCTACTCCAATGGCTGAAACTTCCTTGGAGTTCACCGTTTAATGGTACCAGTCCCTTTCTACACCTTTAGTCCGAGCTTCTGGGCTCCATCACCTGAAATAAAAAGATGTGAAGCACCTATGTCCACTAGTACGCTCACCTTCTGACCTGTAACCATCAGATCTGCAAACATCAAGCCCTTTGGCTTACGGCTCCCCTTACTCTGGACAGCATTGAGCACCAACGACCCAAGCTTTGCTACCCCTAACTCTGGCTCCTCATCAGACTCCTTGTCTACAGCAGCCAGCTTACCCTTCTGTAGGCAATTACGTGCTATGTGGCTCTCGGTCCCCCTTTGCTTTCCACTTGCCTGCTGGTGGCTTCCTCTCGCCATCTTTGGTTGAACGGTCTCGGTCTCCATTCTTGGACTCTCGATCATGATCCTTCCCCTTGGACTATTTCTTCTGGTCCCTATCATCCCTACCCTTACCCTTAGGCTTGGAAGACTCGAACTTGTTCAGAGGCTTGAACTCTATCAAGGCCTCAGCAGTAGTAATGGCTTTAGCCAAGTCATGAACTCCTCTCCTTTGTAGCTCATGCTTTACCCACGATTTTAGCCCATCCATGAAAGCAAAGAATGCATCCTTCTCACCTAGGTCCGAGATCTGTAGCATCAGTTCAAAGAATTTTTGGACATACTCTCTTATGTCCCCTTGTTGGCTCAACCTGCGCAACTTTCCTTGTGCCTCATCATCAGCATACTCTAGGTAAAATTGTTCTCTGAACTCCTTTTGGAACTTTGCCCAGGTTCCAATCTTGGCACTCCCACGCTTGACATCATCACACCTACGCCTCCACCATAATAAGGCTACATCAGTGGGATACATAGCAACGGTGCTTACCTTTATCACCTCATCTTGAATGCCCATGGCCTGGAAGTACTGCTCCATACCCCAAAGGTAGTTGTCTACTTCCTTGGCCGCCCTAGTCCCTTTAAACTCCTTAGGCTTGGGGACATCCAATCTGGATTTGGACACTCTAGCAAAAATTTCATTCCCAATGGCAGTCTTGCAAGTAATGAGCTCACTGGTAAGCTCTTCCATTCGCTGGCGCATGGCCTCCATGCCATCATGCAAGGTCCGCACTTCAGCCTCCAAGGTTTGGTTCTTTTTGGTGAACACGTCCAAGCCTTTGTTGAAAGCAGCTTCTAGCTCACTTTGGATCTCCACCCCCATGGAGTTTAGAGATGCAATGTGAGTCTCTACTTCCTCAAGCTTCTCCTCCATGTCACCTACGGTCACCTCCCCCTTGGCCAGCCTACCGTCCATGGTAGACCAGATATCTCTAGAACTGGCTATCTTGCCTCTTCCCCAGCCATGCTCCTGGGCCTCTAGTTGTTACCTACCAATGTCGCTTTGGGATGCCATCTCCTTAATCATGATCTAACCTGCACAACACAAACATGTAGAATCGAACTTGCTCTGATAATAACTGTCACGAGCTCTGACCTTAGACTCAGAATCCGTGCGACCTTAGGCTTGGAATCTCCTCATTTGTGCCTAAGTCAGCCTAAAACACAAGCGTGCGGGCACTAGAACAATGGGAAGGGCTGATTACGCAAGTTAAAGAGAAACAGGATAAGAAGACAGAATTTTGGAAATGCTCTTGTATTCACTGAAACAGAAGTGTTTGATGGTGTACAAATGAAGGTGGAGCAGCCCTCTATTTATAGTTGAGGCTCCAGCTACAACTTAATGGCATATCCTTAGAATAAAGGCTAAAATCATGGGATTACAATCAATCAGGATGCTAACTCCTGATTTTCAGGGTCAACCAAATCTGCCAGGATGCTCCTACCTGTTTTCAGAAGGTTCCCTTGTGTGTCCAGCACTTTGGGCCCTTCTGGATGTGGTGCGAGCAGCTTGTATGCCAGGCCTTGGTCTCACGGGCTGGCCTGCAAGTTGAGCGGGAGTTCTGAGCTCGTTTGCAAGGCTTTGCGCACAGATACCCGTCAGCACACCTGGTCTGCGGGCCTCAACCTCTGGCTCACCTGTTGGTCTACCTAATGTGCCTGGTGTACCCGCCCAGGGTGCGACACAGATGGAGACCCGGCCGACCCCCGGCTTGCGCATCCTACCCCTCTGGCCGGCTGAGCGCCCGTACGCTCGTTTCGTGGGTTGACTTAGGCATACGGAGTTCATTCCCAATCTAAGCATACGGAGTCCATTCCCAGTGTAAGATTGGACTAGACCGAGGGTTGCGGGTGCACATGCTGGGCTTGAGCATGTGCTGGTGCCGTATTTTTTTTCACCCGGGGCACCATTACTGGAGCATCGTCGGAGAACCTGACCGGCGACATTGAGGTTCCGACGATTGGGGGGTTAGGGGGGTGTGCGCACATGATGTGCGATGGGTGCTGGTACTTGGCCCTTATATTGGCACTCTATCCCTCATCAAACCTCAAGAACTCACACCCCCTTAAAGAGCATTTGAGATTTTACATGTTTGCTGCCAGTAGCCATTAATGTGTTTGGAATGGGGACACTTTTTTCAAATGGTCACAAAATCTTGTACACTTCGAGTTTTTAGCTGAATTTTTTTGTGCATACGAACAAAAATACAAGGATCACGTTTATCAAGTGTGGGGCCAAAACTCCTTCTGAAAAAATTTTAAAAAAATCTTGAACCGTAAAAAGTTTTAAAAATCGTGAAAAATAGAAAATGAGTCATCTTGCCATGAAACTTCACATGAAGGCTGAAGGGACCATTGTATGAATTTACAAGCCATAAAAATGGCATTGGCACGGTAGAAACATGAAGATGTGCCTAAACCCACCTACCATCCTATCGATCCACGGCTTGCGCATCCCTCTTGTCGGGCCGACGTAGTGCCTGCCCGCCCACTCATTTCGTCGATTGGCTCAAGCATACGGAGTTCATTCCCAGTCTAAGATCAGATCGGACCGAGGGTTATGGTAGTAGGATCAGCAGCACATAAAAGGGAACCCGATCGATCCCCGGCTTGCGCATCCTGCCCCTCTGGCTGGCTAAGCGCCCGTACGCTCATTTCATGGGTTGACTTAGGCATGCAGAGTTCATTCCCAGTCTAAGCATACAGAGTTCATTCCCAGTGTAAGATCGGACCGAACCGAGTGTTACGGGTGCACTTGCTTGGCTCGGACATGTGCTGGTGCCGCATTTTTTTTCACCCGGGGCACCATCGCCGGAGCATCACCGGAGAACCTAACCGGTGGCATTGGGGTTCCGACGATTGGGGGGGCGGGGGGGGTGTGCGCAGATGATGTGTGATGGGTGCTGGTACTTGGCCCTTATATTGGCCCCCTATCCCTCATCAAACCTCAAGAACTCATACCCCCCTTAAAGAGCATTTGAGATTTTACAGGTTTGCTGCCAGTAGCCATTGAAGTGTCTGAAATGGGGAACACTTTTTTCAAATGGTCACAGAATCCTGTACACTTCAAGTTTTTAGCTGAATTTTTTTGGGCACCCCAAAAAAAATACAAGGATCATGTCTACCAAGTTTGGGGCCAAAAATCCTTCTGAAAAAATTTTCAAAAAATCTCGAACCGTAAAAAGTTTTAAAAATCATAAAAAATAAAAAACGAGTTGTCTCGCCATGAAACTTAACATGAAGGCTTAAGGGACCATTGTATGAATTTACAAGCCATAAAAATGGCATTGGCATGGTAAAAATATGAAGATGTGCCAGAACCCACCTACCACCCCATCGATCAACGGCTTGCGCATCTCGCCTCTCTAGTCGGTGTAGTGCCCGCCCGTCCGCTCGTTTCATCGGTTGGCTTAGGCATACGGAGTTCATTCCCAATCTAAGATTGGACCAGATCAAAGGTTGTGGTAGTAGGATCGACATCACATAGGGGGGACCCAGTCGATCCCCAACTTGCGCATCGTACCCCTATGGCTGGCTAAGCGCCCGCACACTCGTTTCATTGGTTGACTTAGGCATATGGAGTTCATTCACAGTCTAAGCATACGGAGTTTATTCCCAGTGTAAGATCAGACCGGACAGAAGGTTGTGGGTGCACATGCTAGGCTCAGGCATGTGCTGGTGTCGCATTTTTTTTACCTGTGGCACCATCGCCGGAGCATTGCAGGAGAACCTGATCGGCGGCATTGGGGTTCCGGCGATTGGGGGGCGGGGGGAGTGTGCGCAGATGATGTGCGATGGGTGCTGGTACTTGGCCCTTATATTTTCCCCCTATCCCTCATCAAACCTCAAGAACTCACAACCCGTTAAAGAGCATTTGAGATTTTACAAGTTTGCTGCCAGTAGCCTTTGAAGTGTCTAAAATGGGGACACTTTTTTCAAATGGTCAAAAAATCCTATACACTTCGAGTTTTTAGCTGAATTTTTTTGTGTACGCGAAGAAAAATACAAGGATCACATCTGCCTAGTTTTGGGCCAAAACTCCTTCTGAAAAAATTTTAAAAAAATCTCGAACCGTAAAAAGTTTCTCAAATCGTGAAAAATAGAAAACAAGTCGTCTTACCATGAAACTTCACATGAAGGCTTAAGGAACCATTGTATGAATTTACAAGCCATAAAAATGGCATTGGCGTGGCAAAAATATGAAAATGTGCCTAAACCCACCTACCACCCTATCTATCCACAGCTTACGCATCCCGCCTCTCTGGCCGGTGTAGTGCTCGCCCGCCCGCTTGTTTCGTCGGTTGGCTTACGCATACAGAGTTCATTCCCAGTCTAAGATCGAACCAAATTGAGGGTTGTGATAGCAGGATCGACAGCATGCAGGGGGACCAGATCGATCCCCGGCTTGTGCATCCTGCCCCTCTGGCCGGCTGAGCACCCGCACGCTCGTTTCGTGGGTTGACTTAGGCATATGGAGTTCATTCCCAGTCTAAGCATATGGAGTTCATTCTCAGTGTAAGATCAGACCGAACTGAGGGTTACAGGAGCACATGCTGGGCTCGGGCATGTGCTAGTACTGCACTTTTTTTTCGCCCGAGGCTCCATAACGGAGCATCACCGAAGAACCTGACCGGTGGCATTGGGGTTTCGACGATTGGGGGGGCGGGAGGGGTGTGCGCACATGATGTGTGATGGATGCTGGTAGTTGGCCCTTATATTGGTCCCCTATTCCTCATCAAACCTCGAGAACTCACACCCCCTTAAACAACATTTGAGATTTTACAGGTTTGCTGCTAGTAGCCATTAAAGTGTCTGAAATGAGGACACCTTTTGAAATGATCACAAAATCCTGTACACTTTGAGTTTTTAGCTGAATTTTTTTGTTCATGCCAACAAAAATACAAGGATCACGTCTACCAAGTTTGGGGCCAAAACTCCTTCTGAAAAAATTTTAGAAAAATCCCGAACCGTAAAAAGTTTTGAAAAGCGTGAAAAATAGAAAACGAGTCGTCTTGCCATGAAACTTCACATGAAGGCTTAAGGCACCATTGTATGAATTTACAAGCCATAAAAATGGCATTGGCATGGCAGAAATATGAAGATGTTCCTAAACCCACCTACCACCCTATCGATCCACGGCTTGCGCATCCCGCCTCTCTGGTCGACATAGTGCCCGCTGGCCTGCTCATTTTTTCAGTTGGCTTAGGCATACAGAGTTTATTCCCAGTCTAAGATCAGACCAAACTGAGGGTTGGGCAGCTGGATCGACAGCACACAAGGGGGACTCGGCCGATCCTCGACTTGCGCATCCTGCCTCTTTGGCCAACTGAGCACCCACATGCTCGTTTCGTGGGTTGACTTAGGCATACAGAGTTCATTCCCAGTCTATGATCGGACTGGACCGAGGGTTGCGGGTGCACATGCTAGGCTCAGGCATATGCTGGTGCCACATTTTTTTTTGCTCAGTGCACCATCGCCGAAGCATCGCCGGAGAACCTGATCGGTGGCATTGGGGTTCCGACGATTGGGGGGGCGAGGGGGTGTGCGCACATGATGTCCAGTGGGTGCTGGTACTTGGCCCTTATATTGGTCCCCTATCGCTCATCAAACCTCGAGAACTCACACCCCTTAAAGAGCGTTTGAGATTTTACAGGTTTGCTGCCAGCAGCCATTAAAGTGTTTGAAATGGGGGCACTTTTTTCAAAAGGTCACAAAATCCTGTACACTTCGAGTTTTTAGCTGAATTTTTTTGTGCATGCCAACAAAAACACAAGGATCACGTCTACCAAGTTTGGGCTACAAACTGCTTCTGAAAAATTTTGAAAAAAATTTACTAACCGTAAAAAGTTTCAAAAATCATGCCAAATAGAAAACAAGTCGTCTTGCCATGAAACTTCACATGAAGGTTTAAGGGACCATTGTATGAATTTACAAGCCATAAAAATGGCATCGACATAGTAGAAATATGGAGATGTGCCTAAACCCACTTACCACCCTATCGATCCATGGCTTCCGCATCCCACCTCTCTGGCCGGCGTAGTGCCCACCTGCACGCTCGTTCTGTCGGTTGGCTCAGGCATACGAAGTTCATTCCTAGTCTAAGATCGGACTGGACTGAGGGTTGTGGTAGCAGGATTGACAGCTTGCAGGGGGGACCCGACCGATCCCTGGCTTGTGCATCCTGCCCCACTGGCCGGTTGAGTGCCCGCACGTTCGTTTCGTGGGTTGACTTAGGCATACGGAGTTCATTCCCAGTCTATGCATACGAAGTTCATTCCCAGTGTAAGATCGGACCGGACTGAGGGTTGCAGGTGCACATGCTGGGCTTGACCATGTGCTGGTGCCATATTTTTTTCGCTTGTGGTAGGATCATCGGAGCATCGTCGAAGAACCTGACCAGCGGCATTGGGGTTTCGACGATTGGGGGACGGGGGGTGTGCTCACATGATGTGCGATGGGTGCTGGTACTTGGCCCTTATATTGGCTCCCTATCCCTCATCAAACCTTGAGAATTCACACCCCCTTAAAGAGCATTTGAGATTTTACAGGTTTGCTACCAGTAGCCATTAAAGTGTCTGAAATGGGGACACTTTTTTCAAATGGTCACAAAATCCTGTACGCTTCAATTTTTTAGCTGAATTTTTTTATGCATGCCAAAAAAATTACAAGGATCACGTCTACCAGGTTTGTGGCCAAAACTCCTTCTGAAAAAATTTTTAAAAAATCTCGAACCGTAAAAAGTTTCAAAAATTGAGAAAAATAGAAAACGAGTGGTCTTGCCATGAAACTTCACATGAAGGCTTAAAGGACCATTGCATGAATTTAAAAGCCATAAAAATGGAATTGGCATGGCAAAAATATGAAGATGTGCCTAAACCCACCTACCACCCTATCGATTCACAGCTTGCGCATCCCGTATTTCTGGCTGGCGCAGTGCCTGCCCGTCCGCTCGTTTCGTCGGTTGGCTTTGGCATACAGAGTTCTTTCCTAGTCTAAGATTGGACCAGACCGAGGGTTGGGGCAGCAGGATTGCCAGCACGCAGGGGGGACCCGGCTGATCCCCGACTTGCGTATCTTGCCCCTCTGGCCGACTGAGCGCCCGCACGCTCGTTTCGTGGGTTGACTTAGGCATACGAAGATCCTTCCAGTCTAAGCATACGGAGTTCATTCCCAGTGTAAGATCAGACCGGATCGAGGGTTGTGGGTGCACATGCTAGGCTCTGGCATGTGCTGGTGCCGCTTTTTTTTTTGCTCGGGGCACCATTGTCGAAGCAGCACCAGAGAACCTGACCGGCGGCATTAGGGTTCCGACGATTGAGGGACGGGTGTGTGCACGTGATGTGCGATGGGTGCTGGTACTTGGCCCTTATATTGGCCCCCTATCCCTCATCAAACCTTGAGAACTCACACCCCTTTAAAGAGCATTTGAGATTTTACAGGTTTGCTACTAGTAGCCATTAAAGTGTCTGAAATTGTTCAAATGGTCAAAAAATCTTGTACATTTCGAGTTTTTAATTGAAATTTTTTGTGCATGCCAACAAAAACACAAGGATCACATCTACCAAGTTTGGGGCAAAACTCTTTCTGAAAAAATTTTAAAAAAATCTCGAACTGTAAGAAGTTTCAAAAATCGTGAAAAATAGAAAACGAGTCATCTTGCCATGAAACTTCACATGAAGGCTTAAGTGACCATTGTATGAATTTACAAGCCATAAAAATGGCATTGGTGTGACAGAAATATAAAGATGTGCCTAAACCCACCTACCACCCTATCGATCCACGGCTTGCACATCCCGTCTCTCTGACCGGCATAATGCCCTCCCACTCGCTCGTTTCATCGGTTGGCTTAGGCATACGGAGTTCATTCCCAGCTTGTGCATCCTACCCCTTTCACCGATTGAGCCCCTGCACGCTCGTTTCATGGGCTAACTTAGGCATACGGAGTTCATTCCCAGTCTAAGCATACGGAGTTCATTCCCAATGTAAGATCGAACTGGACCGAGGGTTACGGGTGCACATGCTGGGCTCGGGCATGTGCTGGTGCCACTTGTTTTTTTCTCTTGGGGCACCATCGCCGGAGAAACTGATCGACGGCATTGGGGTTCCGGCGATTGGGGGGGCAGGGGGTGTGCGCACATGATTTGCAATGGGTGCTGGTACTTGGCCCTTATATTGGCCCTCTATCCCTCATCAAACCTTGAGAACTCACACCCCCTTAAAGAGCATTTGAGATTTTACAGGTTTGCTTCCAGTAGCCATTAAAGTGTCTGAAATGGGGACACTTTTTTCTAATGGTCACAAAATCCTGTACACCTAGAGTTTCTAGCCGAATTTTTTGTGCATGCCAAAAAAAATACAAGGATCACATCCACCAAGTTTGGGGCCAAAACTCCTTCTAAAAAAATTTTAAAAAAATCTCGAACCATAAAAAGTTTCAAAAATCGTGAAAAATAGAAAACGAGTCGTCTTGCCATGAAACTTCACATGAAGGCTTAAGGGACCAATGTATGAATTTACAAGCCATAAAAATGGCATTGGCATGGCAGAAATATGAAGATGTGCCTAAACCCACCTACCACCCTATTGAGCCACGGCTTGTGCATCTTGCCTCTCTGGCCGACGTAGTGCCTGCCCGCCCACTCGTTTCATCGATTGGCTTCGGCATACGGAGTTCATTCCCATTCTAAGATCGGACCGAGGGTTGCGACAACAGGATCAACAACACGTAGGAGGGACCCGGTCGATCCCTGGGTTGCCCATCTTGCCTTTCTGGCCAGCTGAAAGCCCACACGCTCGTTTCGTGGGTTGACTTAGGCATAAAGAGTTCATTCTAGTCTAAGCATACGGAGTTCATTCCCAATGTAAGATCGGACCAGACCAAGGGTTGCGGGTGCACATACTGGGCTCGGGCATATGCTGGAGCCGTATTTTTTTTTCGCTTAGGGCACCATCGTCGGAGCATCAATGGAGAACCTGATTGACGGTGTTACGGTTCTTATGATTGGGGAGGTGAGGGGGATGTGCGCACATGATGTGCGATGGGTGCTGGTACTTGGCCCTTATATTGGCCCCCTATCCCTCATCAAACCACGAGAAGTCACACCCCCTTAAAGAGCATTTGAGATTTTACAGGTTTGTTGCCAGCAGCCATTAAAGTGTTTAAAATGAGGACACTTTTTTCCAATTGTCATAAAATCCTGTAGACTTCGAGTTTCTAGCTAAATTTCTTTGTGCATGCCAACAAAAATACAAGGATCACGTCTACCAAGTGTGGGGCCAAAACTCCTTTTGAAAAATTTTTAAAAAAATCTCGAACCGTAAAAAGTTTCAAAAATCATGAAAAATAGAAAATGAGTCATCTTGCCATGAAACATCACATGAAGGCTTAAGGGACCAATGTTTGAATTTACAAGCCATAAAAATGGCATTGGCACGACAGAAATATGAAGATGTGCCTAAACCCACCTACCAACCTATCGATCCACGGCTTGTGCATCCCGCCTCTCTTTTTGACGTAGTGCCCGCCCATCCGCTCATTTCATCCGTTGGCTTAGGCATACGGAGTTCATTCCCAGTATATGGGCATCCTACCCCTCTAGCCGGCTGAGCGCCCGCACGTTCGTTTCGTGGGTTGACTTAGGCATACGGAGTTCATTCCCAGTCTAAGCATATGGAGTTCATTCCTAGTGTAAGATCGGACCAGACCGAGGGTTGTGGGTGCACTTGCTGGGCTCGGGCATGTGCTGGTGCCACATTTTTTTTTCGCCCAGCGCACCATCGTCGGAGCATCGCCGGATAACCTGACCGACGGCACTGGGGTTTCGGCGATTGGGAGGCGGGGGGTGTGCGCACATGATGTGCGAAGGGTGCTAGTACTTGGCCCTTATATTGGCCCCCTATCCCTTATCAAACCTCAAGAACTCACACCCCCTTAAAGAGCATTTGAGATTTTACAGGTTTGCTGCTGGTAGTCGTTAAAATGTTTGAAAATGGGGTCACTTTTTTCAAATAGTCACAAAATCCTATACACTTCGAGTTTTTAGCTAAATTTTTTTGTGCATGCCAAAAAAAATACAAGGATCACGTCTACCAAGTTTGGGGCCAAAACTCCTTCTGAAAAAATTTTAAAAAAATCTCGAACCGTAAAAAGTTTCAAAAATCGTGAGAAATAGAAAACGAATCGTCTTGCCATGAAACTTCACGTGAAGGCTTAAGGGACCATTGTATGAATTTACAAGCCATAAAAATGGCATTGGCATGGCAGAAATATGAAGATGTGCCTAAACCCACCTACCACCCTATCGATCCACGACTTACGCATCCCGCCTCTCTAGTCGACATAGTGCCCGCTCGCTCGCTCGTTTCATTGGTTAGCTTAGGCATACGGAGTTCATTGCCAGTCTAAGATCAGACCGGATCGAGGGTTACGGTAGTAGGATTGGCAGCATGCAGGTGTCATGAGCTCCAACCTTAAGACTTAGAATCCGTGCAGCCTTAGGCTTGGAATCTCCTCATTTGTGCCTAAGTCAACCTAAAACACAAACGTGCAAGCACTAGAACAATGGTTAGGGCTGATTATGCAAGTTAAACAGAAATAGGATAAGAAGACAGAATTCTGGAAATGGTCTTGTATTCACTAAACAAAAGTGTTTGATGGTGTACAAATGAGGGTGGAGCAGCCTTCTATTTATAGTTGAGGCTCCAGCTACAACTTAATGGCATATCCCTAGAATAAAGGCTAAAATCATGGGATTACAATCAATTAGGATGCTAACTCCTGATTTTTAGGGTCAACCAAATCTGCCAGGATGCTCCTACCTGTTTCCAGAAGCTTCTCTTGCATGTTCAGCACCTTGGACCTTTCTGGATGTGGTACGGGCATCTTGTATGCCAGGCCTTGGTCTCATGGGTTGGCCTGCAAGTCAAGCGGGCGTTCTGAGCTCGTTTGCTAGGCTTTGCGCACAGATACCCGCCAGCACGCCTGGTCTGCAGGCCTCAACCTCTGGCTCGCCTGCTAGTCTGCCTTATGTGCCTGGCATGTCCACCCAAGGTGTGACATTCTCCCCCACTTGATTGCGTAACCCCCTCGTTGCATCTTTTGAATGGTACTGCCTGATCTGGTCCTCAACTGCCATAAGTCCTCTGTTGGTTCCCAGCTCGCCTCACTATCTGGAAGTCCCTTCTAGTGCACTAAGTACTTATGTCTTGGTTGATAGTTCTTTCGTCTCACCTCTCGGTTAGCTATGATGCTGTGGACCTCCTTCTCATATGAGGCCCTTGCTCCCAGTGGTGCACGCTTTGACTCTGCCCGTCTTGGATCTCCCTCATCCTCATGGAACGGCTTGAGCATGCTCACATGGAACACCAGTTGTACCCTCGACTTGGGTGGCATATCCAGCTTGTAGGCAACCTTGCCTACCCTCTTGACTATTCGAAAAGGTCACTCATACCTCCAGACTAGGCCTTTGTGCAGCCCCCTGTGGCGCACAATGGGATGCAACTTTACCAACACCAAGTCTCCAACCTGGAATTGCACGTCCCGCCTATTCTGGTCTGCCCACTTCTTCGACCTCTTGGCCGCCTTGTGTAGACAAACTCTGGCCAAGTTAGTTTGCTCCTGCCATGCCTTGGCAAACTTGTATGCTGTTGGATTCGGCCCTGCATAACCTACAGCAATCGAACTGGGTGTTAGTGGTTATTGCCCTGTCACAACCTCAAATGGGCTTTGGTTCGTTGTCTCGCTCCTTTGCAAGTTGTAGGAAAGCTGCACAATATCTAGCAGCTTTGGCTAGTCCCTTTGTATGGCACTCACATAGTGCCTGAGGTAGACCTCCAATAGTCCATTCAGTTATTTTATCTGCCCATCGGTCTGCGGATGCATGCTGGTGGAAAAGTTCAAGTCTGACCCCAATAGCTTGAACAACCTAGTCCAGAACCTGCCCATGAACTACCCGTCCCGATCACTAACAATGGTCCTCGACACTCCCCAGTACTTAACCATGTTCTTCAGGAACAATCGAGCTACCTCCTCGACTAGGCACTCCTTGGTTGCTGGAATGAAAATTCCATACTTGGAAAACCTGTCCACCACTACCATGATGCTTCCAAACCCCTTTATCTTTGGTGGACCGACTATAAAGTCTAGAGAAACACTCTCCCATGGTCACTCTAGCACTGGCAATGGCTCCAAAAGACCGCCTGGTTTTTTGAGCTCCATCTTGTCCTGTTGGCACACAAGACAAGTCTTCACATAGGCCTCCACATCGTCCCTCATGTGTAGCCAGTAGTATCGATCCTCGATCAGCGCCAAGGTACGGCTCATTCCAGGGTGTCTAGCCCACCTTGAATCATGACATTCTTGCAAAACTTCCTTACGGAGCTTCTCATGCTACGACACAAACAGTCTACTACCCCTAGTGTACAATAAACCATCTTGCAAACAAAATCGCCTAGTCTTACCTTGCTGGGCGAACTTCATCAAAGCCTTGGCTGTAGGATCATGCGCAAGTCCCTCCTTGATGCGCGGCACCAGTGACCCCTCTGGTTGGCTAATGGCAGCAAGGTTAGCCTTCCTGCTCAGGGCATCTGCCTCTAGGTTCGCCCATCCTAGCTTGTACTCCATCTAGAAATCAAATTCTGCAAGAAAATCTTGCCATCTCGCTTGCTTGGGGGACAGCTTTTTCTACGTCTGGAAGTAGCTGGTTGCCACATTGTCTGTCCTCACCACAAACCTTAACCCCAACAGGTAATGGCACCAAATGTGCAAGAAGTGCACCACTCCAGTCATCTCTTTCTCTTGGATCATGTACTTGCGTTCAGTCTTATTTAGCTTCTTGCTCTCGAATGCGACTGGACGTCCCTCCTGCATCAACACGCCTCCTATGGCAAAGTCTGATGCATCTGTATGCACCTCATACGGGTTGGCATGGTCTAGCAAGGCCAAGACTAGCTCTTCGATCACAGCCCGTTTAAACCTGTCAAAGGCTTCCTGGCACCCTGTGCTCAACTTCCATGCTCTCCCTTTCTTTAGCAAGTCAATCAATGGCATGGCTATTGTTGAGTGACCTTTGATGAAGCACCTGTAGTAGTTAACCAGCCTAAGGAACGATCTCAACTCAGTGACCTTGGCTGGCGATTGCCACTCCAAGATGATATGTATCTTGCCTTCATCATTGTGTATCCTGCCATCTCCCACTATGTGGCCTAGGAACGGGATCTCTTGCTGGATGAATGAGCACTTCTCCCTCTTGACAAATAGCTTGTGTGCCCGCAACACCTCGAACAACTGTCTCAATTGGTCTACATGCTCTCCCAAAGTCTGGCTGTAGATCACAATGTCATCCAAATAAACCACAACAAACCGATCAAGGAATGACTGAAGTACCTTGTCATAAGGGTGCAGAATGTTGCTGGGGCATTCGTGACTCCGAAAGGCATCACCAAGAACTCATACGAACCATGTCGAGTGACACATGCTGTCTTTGGCTCATTTCCCTCCATGATCCTAACTTGACCTCAAATCCAGCTTGGTGAACCACCTTGCGCTCCCAAGTTGATCGAACAAGTCCGCAATGAGTGGGATGGGATACTTGTTCTTGATGGTCAGCTTGTTCAAGGCCCGGTAGTCTATGCACAGCTGGAACGACCAATCATGCTTGCGTTTGAATAGAACCGGTGCACCATAGGGTGCCTTCGATGGCCTGATGAAGCCAGCATCAACTAACTACTTGAGCTGCTTCCTTAACTCCTCCAACTCTGGTGGAGACATTCGGTAAGGGGCTCTGTGGCTTGGCCTCGGACACCAGCTCGATCTTGTGGTCCACCTCCCTCTTATGTGGTAGCTTGCTAGGCAGCTTTGCGGGCATCACATCACTAAAGGTCTTCAGCACCTTTAGCACCTCCAAGGGTGACTCGATCTCTTTCTCCCTTGGCTCATCATATTTTAGGGCTACCAAGAAGGTGTCTTCTTGTTTGCTTACCGCCTTGGCAAATTGGATGACTGACACCACCCACGACCCAACTCTAGTCCCTCTTCTCAATGGCACTAGGCATTGGCACCATGCATCTAAGATGCAAACACAATCAGCAAAAGGCACAAGGAGGGCGTTAATCCGAACAAGGAAATCCAACCCCATCACAAACTCATAGTCATCAAGGGGTATTACCTCAATGGTCTCCTTGCGTTTCCAGTCTCCAAGCTATAACTCCATTCCCCGTGCTACTCCAATGGCTGGAACTTCCTTAGAGTTCACCATTTTAATGGTACCAGTCCCTTTCTACACTTTTAGTTTGAGCTTCCAAGCTCCATCACCTGAAATAAAAAGATGTGAGGCACTTGTGTCCACCAGTCCCTTTGGCTTGCGGCTCCCCTTACTCTAGACAGCATTGAGCACCAACGACCCAAGCTTGGCTACCTTTGACTCTGGCTCCTCGTTAGACTCCTTGTCTACAACAGCCAGCTTGCCCTTCTGTGGGCAATTATGTGCTATGTGGCTCCCTCCATATAGGTAGAGCATGCTAATGGCTCTCGGTCCCCCTTTGCTTTCCACTTGCCTGCTGGTGGCTTCTTCTCGCCATCTTTGGTTGAACGGTCTCGATCTCCATCCTTGGACTTTCGGTCACGGTCTTTCCCCTTGGACTACTTCTTTTGGTCCCTATCGTCCCTGCCCTTACCCTTGGGCTTGGAAGACTCAAACTTGTTCAGAGGCTTGAACTCTATCAAGGCCTCGGTAGTAGTCATGGCTTTAGCCAAGTCATGAACTCCTCTCCTTTGTAGCTCATGCTTCACCCACGACTTCAGCCCATCCATGAAAGTAAAGAATGCATCCTTCTCACCTAGATCTGAGATCTGTAGCATCAATTCAGAGAATTTTTAGACATACTCCCTTATGTCCTCTTGCTGGCTCAACCTGCGTAACTTTGCCCGTGCCTCATCATCGACATACTCCGAGTAAAATTGTTCTCTGAACTCCTTTTGGAAGTTTGCCCAGGTTCTAATCTTAGCGCTCCCATTCCTGACATCATCACACCTGCGCCTCCATCACAATAAGGCTACATCAGTGAGATACATAGCAGCGGTGCTTACCTTTATCACCTCGTCTTGCATGCCCATAGCCTGGAAGTACTGCTCTATACCCTAAAGGTAGTTGTCTACTTCCATGGCTGCCCTAGTCCCCTTATACTCCTTAGGCTTGGGAACATCCAATATGGATTTGGACACTCCAGCAAACATGTCATTCCCAATGGCAGTCTTGTAAGTAACGAGCTCACTGGTAAGCTCTTCCATCCGCTGGCGCATGGCCTCCATGCCATTACGCAAGGTCCGCACTTCAGCCTCCAAGGTCTGGTTCTTTTTGGTGAACACGTCCAAGCTTTTGTTGAGAGTAGCTTCTAGCTCACTTTGGATCTCCTCCCCCATGGAGTCTAGCGATGCAATGTGAGTCTCTACTTCCTCAAGCTTCTCCCCCATATCACCTACGATCACCTCCACCTTGGCCAGCCTATCGTCCATGGTAGACCAGATATCTTTAAAACTGGCTTTCTTGCCTCTTCCCCGGCCATGCTCCTGGGCCTCTGGTTGTTGGCCAGCAACATCGTTTTGGGATGCCATCTCTTCAATCACGATCTAACCTGCACAACACAAACACGCAGAATTGAACTTGCTCTGATACCAACTATCACGGGCTATGACCTTAGACTCAGAATCCGTGCGGCCTTAGGCTTGGAATCTCTACCTTTGTGCCTAAGTCAGCCTAAAACACAAGTGTGCGGGCACTAGAACAATGGGAAGGGATGATTATGCAAGTTAAAGAGAAATAGGATAAGAAGACAGAATTTTGGAAATGCTCTTGTATTCACTGAAACAGAAGTGTTGATGGTGTACAAATGAGGGTGGAGCAGCCTCTATTTATAGTTGAGGCTCTAGCTACAACTTAATGGCATATCACTAGAATAAAGGCTAAAATCATGGGATTACAATCAATCAGGATGCTAACTCTTGATTTTCAGCGTCAACCAAATTTGCCAGAATGCTCCTGCCTGTTTCCAGAAGCTCCCTTGTGTGTCCATTGGGCCCTTTTGGATATGGTGCGGGCTATTTGTATGCCAGGCCTTGGTCTCACGGGGTGGCCTGTAAGTTGGGCCGATGTTCTAAGCTCGTTTCCTAGGCTTTGCGCACAGATACCCATCAGCACGCTTGGTCTACGGGCCTTAACCTTTGCCTCACCTGATGTGCCTGATGTGCCTAGCGTGCCCACCCAGGGTGTGAAACAGATGGGGACCCTGTCGATCCTCGACTTGGGCATCCTACCCCTATGGTTGGTTGAGCACCCGCACGCTTGTTTCATGGGTTGATTAGGCATACGGAGTTCATTCCCAGTCTAAGCATACGAAGTTCATTCCTAGTGTAAGATCGAACCGGACCGAGGGTTACGGGTGCACAAGCTGGGCTTGGGCATGTGCTGGTGCCGCATTCTTTTTCACTTGGGGCACCATCGCTGAAGCATCACCAGAGAACCTGATCGGTGGCATTGGGGTTCTGGTGATTGGGGGGTGGGGGGTGTGCGCACATGATGTGTGATGGGTGCTAGTACTTGGCCCTTATGTTGGCACCCTATCCCTCATCAAACCTTGAGAACTCACACCCCCTTAAAGAGCATTTGAGATTTTACAGGTTTGCTGCCAATAGTCATTAAAGTGTTTGAAAAAATTTTAAAAATATCTCGAACCGTAAAAAGTTTCAACAATGATGAAAAATAGAAAACGAGTCGTCTTGCCATGAAACTTCACATGAAGGCTTAAGGGACCATTGTGTGAATTTACAAGCCATAAAAATGGCATTGGCATGGCAGAAATATGAAGATGTGCCTAAGCCCACCTACCACCCTATCGATCCACAACTTGCGCATCCCACCTCTTTGGCCAGCGTAGTGTCGCCCGTCCGCTCGTTTCGTCGGTTGGCTTAGGCATACGGAGTTCATTCCTAGTCTAAGATCGGACCGGACCGAGGGTTGCGATGGTAGGATTGGTAGCAGAAAATGAGGGACCCGATCGATCCCTGGCTTGCGCATCATGCCCCTCTAACTGGCTGAGCACCCATACGCTCGTTTCGTGGGTTGACATAGGCATACAAGTTCATTCCCAGTCTAAGCAAACGGAGTTCATTCCTACTGTAAGATTGGACTGGACTGCTCATTCCATCGGTTGGCTTAGGCGTACAGAGTTCATTCCCAGTCTAAGATTAGACCAGATCGAGGGTTGCGGTGCCAGGATCGACAGCATGTAAGGGGGACCCGACCGATCCCCAGCTTGCGCATCCTGCCCCTCTGGCCGGCTGAGTGCCCGCACGCTCGTTTTGTGGGTTGACTTAGGCATACGGAGTTCATTCCCAGTCTAAGCATACGAAGTTCATTCCCAGTGTAAGATCGGACTAGACCAAGGGTTGCGGGTGGACATGCTGGGCTCGAGCATGTGCTGGTGCCACATTTTTTTTTCGCCTGGGGCACCATCATCAGAGCATCGCCGGAGAACTTGACTGGCGGCATTAGGGTTCTGGCGATTTGGGGGGCAGGGGGGTGTGCACATAGGATGAGTGATGGGTGCTGGTTCTTGGCCCTTATATTGGCCCCCTATCCCTCATCAAACCTCGAGAACTCACACCCCTTAAACAGCATTTGAGATTTTACAGGTTTGCTGTCGGTAGCCATTAAAGTGTTTGAAATGGGACACTTTTTTCAAATGGTCACAAAAACCTGTACACTTCGAGTTTTTAGCTGAATTTTTTTGTGCATGCCAATAAAAATACAATGATCACGTCTACCAAGTTTGGGACCAAAAATCCTTCTGAAAAAATTTTAGAAAAATCCCGAACCATAAAAGGTTTTGAAAATCGTGAAAAATCGAAAACGAGTCATCTTGCCATGAAACTTCACATGAAGGCTTAAGCGACCATTGTATGAATTTACAAGCCATAAAAATCGTATTGGCATGGCAAAAATATAAAGATGTGCCTAAACCCACCTACCAACCTATCGATCCATGGCTTGCGCATCCCGTCTCTCTAGACGACGTAGTGCCCGCCCGCCCGCTCGTTTCGTCGGTTGGCTTAGGCATACGGAGTTCATTCCCAGTCCAAGATCGGATCGGACTGAGGGTTGCACCAGTAGGATTGGCAGCACGCAGGGGGGGACCTGGTTGATCCTCGGCTTGCGCATCCTGCCCCTTTGGCCGACTGAGCACCCGTACGCTCGTTTCGTGGGTTAACTTAGGCATACGAAGTTCATTCCCAGTCTAAGCATACGGAGTACATTCTCAATGTAAGATCAGACTGGACCGAGGGTTACGGGTGAACAAGCTAGGCTCGGGCATGTGCTAGTGCCGCATTTTTTTTTCGTCCGGGGCACCATCGTCGGAGAACCTGACCGACGACATTGGGGTTCCAACGATTGGTAGGGCGGGGGGTGTGCGAGCATGATGTGCGATGGGTGCTGGTACTTGGCCCTTATATTGGCCCTCTATCCCTCATCGAACCTCAAGAACTCACACCCCCTTAAAGAGCTTTGAGATTTCACCGGTTTGCTGCCAGTAGCCATTAAAGTGTCTAAAATGGGGACACTTTTTTTAAATGGTCACAAAATCCTGTACACTTCGAGTTTTTAGCTGAATTGTTTTGTGAATGCCAACAATAATACAAGGATTACGTCCACCAAGTTTGGGGCCAAAACTCTTTCTGAAAAAATTTTAAAAAAATCCCGAACCATTCAAAGTTTTGAAAATCATGAAAAATAGAAAATGAGTCGTCTTGCCATGAAACTTCACATGAAGGCTTAAGGGACCATTGTATGAATTTACAAGCCATAAAAATGGCATTGGCATGGCAAAAATATGAAGATGTGCCTAAACCCACCTACCACCCCATTGATCCACGGCTTGCGCATCCCGCCTCTCTGGCCGATGTAGTGCCCTCCCGCCGCTCGTTTCGTCGATTGGCCTAGGTATACGGAGTTCATTCCCAGTCTAAGATCAGACCAGACTGAGTGTTGCGGTAGCAGGATCGGCAGCACGTAGGGAGGACCCGGCCGATCCTCGACTAGCACATCCTACCCCTCTGGCCAGCTGAGCGCCCGCACGCTCATTTCATGCGTTGACTTAGGCATACGAAGTTCATTCCCAGTGTAAGATCGGACCGGACTGAGGGTTGTGGGTGCACATGCCGGGCTTGGGCATGTGCTGGTGCCAGAGTTTTTTTGCCCGGGGCACCATCGTCAGAACATCATCGGAGAACCTGACCGACGGCATTGGGGTTCCAACGATTTGGGAGGGGCGGAGGGGGTGTGCGCACATGATGTGCGATGGGTGCTAGTACTTGGCCCTTATATTGGCCCCCTATCCCTCATCGAACCTTGAGAACTCATACCCCCTGAAAGAGCATTTGAGATTTTACAGGTTTGCTTCTAGTAGGCATTAAAGTGTCTGAAATGGGGACACTTTTTTCAAATGGTCACAAAATCCTGTACACTTTGGGTTTTTAGCTGAATTCTTTTGTGCATGACAACAAAAATACAAGGATCATGTCTACGAAGTTTCGGGCAAAAACTCCTTCTAAAAAACTTTTAAAAAAATCTCGGACCCTAAAATGTTTCAAAAATCATGAAAAATAGAAAATGAGTCGTCTTGCCATGAAACTTCACATGAAGGCTTAAGGGACCATTGTATGAATTTACAAGCCATAAAAATGGCATTGGGACATCAAAAATATGAAGATGTGCCTAAACTGACCTACCACCCTATCGATCCATGGGTTGCGCATCCTGCCTCTCTGGCTGGCGTAGTGCCCGCCCGCCCGCTCGTTTCGTCAGTGGGCTTAGGCATACAGAGTTCATTCCAGTCTAAGATCGGACCAGATTGAGGGTTGCGATAGTAGGATCGGCAGCATACAGAGGGGGACCCGACCGATCCTCGACTTGTGCAACATGCCCCTCTGGCTGGCTGAGCGCCCGCACGCTCGTTTCGTGGGTTGACCTAGGCATACGGAGTTCATTCCCTCTCTAAGCATACGAAGTTCATTCCCAGTGTAAGATCGGACCAGACCGAGGGTTACGGGTGCACATGCTGGGCTCAGGCATGTACTGGTGCCACATTTTTTTCGCTCGAGGCACCATCGCTGGAGTATCCTCGGAGAACCTGACAGGCGGCATTGGGGTTTCGACGATTGGGGGGCGGGGGGGGTGTGCCCACATGATGTGTGATGGGTGCTAGTACTTGGCCCTTATATTGGCCCCCTATCCCTCATCAAACCTTGAGAACTTACACCCCCTTAAAGAGCATTTGAGATTTTACAGGTTTACTGCCAATAGCCATTAAAGTGTTTGAAAAAATTTTAAAAAAATCTCGAACCGTAAAAAGTTTCAAAAATGATGAAAAATAGAAAACAAGTCGTCTTGCCATGAAACTTCACATGAAGGCTTAAGGGACCATTGTGGGAATTTACAAGCCATAAAAATGGCATTGGCATGGTAGAAATATGAAGATGTGGCTAAGCCCACCTACCACCCTATCGATCCACAGCTTGCGCATCCCACCTCTTTGGCCAGCGTAGTGTCGCTCGTCCGCTCGTTTCGTCAGTTGGCTTAGGCATACAGAGTTCATTCCCAGTCTAAGATCGGATCGGACCGAGGGTTGCGATGGTAGGATTGGTAGCAGAAAATGAGGGACCCGATCGATCCCTGGCTTACGCATCTTGCCCCTCTGACTGGCTGAGCACCCACACTCTCGTTTCGTGGGTTGACATAGGCATACGAGTTCATTTCCAGTCTAAGCAAACGGAGTTCATTCCTAGTGTAAGATTGGACCGGACTGCTCATTCCATCGGTTGGCTTAGGCGTACGGAGTTCATTCCCAGTCTAAGATCAGACCAGATCGAGAGTTGCGCTGCCAGGATCGACAGCATGTAAGGGGGACCCGACCGATCCCCAGCTTGCGCATCCTGCCCCTCGGCCGGCTGAGTGCCCGCACGCTCATTTTGTGGGTTGACTTAGGCATACGGAGTTCATTCCCAGTCTAAGCATACGAAGTTCATTCCCAGTGTAAGATCGAACTAGACCAAGGGTTGCGGGTGGACATGCTGGGCTCGAGCATGTGCTGGTGCCATATTTTTTTTTCGCCCGGGGCACCATCATCAGAGCATCGCCGGAGAACTTGACTTGCGGCATTAGGGTTCTGGCGATTGGGGGGCAGGGGGGTGTGCACATAGGATGAGTGATGGGTGCTGGTTCTTGGCCCTTATATTGGCCCCCTATCCCTCATCAAACCTCGAGAACTCACACCCCTTAAAGAGCATTTGAGATTTTACAGGTTTGCTGTCGGTAGCAATTAAAGTGTTTGAAATGGGACACTTTTCTCAAATGGTCACAAAAACCTATACACTTCGATTTTTTGGCTGAATTTTTTTGTGCATGCCAATAAAAAGACAATGATCACGTCTACCAAGTTTGGGACCAAAAATCCTTCTGAAAAAATTTTAGAAAAATCCCGAACCGTAAAAGGTTTTGAAAATCGTGAAAAATCGAAAACGAGTCATCTTGCCATGAAACTTCACATGAAGGCTTAAGGGACCATTTTATGAATTTACAAGCCATAAAAATCGTATTGGCATGGCAAAAATATAAAGATGTGCCTAAACCCACCTACCAACCTATCGATCCATGGCTTGCGCGTCCCGCCTCTTTGGACGACGTAGTGCCCGCCCGTCCGCTCGTTTTGTCGGTTGGCTTAGGCATACGGAGTTCATTCCCAGTCTAAGATCGGACCGGACTGAGGGTTGCACCAGTAGGATTGGCAGCACGTAGGGGGGACCTGGTTGATCCTCGGCTTGCGCATCCTGCCCGGCTGACTAAGCACCCGTACGCTCGTTTCGTGGGTTAACTTAGGCATACGAAGTTCATTCCCAGTCTAAGCATACGGAGTACATTCTCAGTGTAAGATCAGACTGGACCGAGGGTTACGGGTGAACATGCTAGGCTCGGGCATGTGCTAGTGCCGCATTTTGTTTTCGTCCGGGGCACCATCGTCGGAGAACCTGACTGACGACATTGGGGTTCCAACGATTGGTAGGGCGGGGGGTGTGCGTGCATGATGTGCGATGGGTGCTGGTACTTGGCCCTTATATTGGCCCTCTATCCCTCATCGAACCTCAAGAACTCACACCCCCTTAAAGAGCGTTTGAGATTTCACCGGTTTGCTGCCAGTAGCCATTAAAGTGTCTAAAATGAGGACACTTTTTTTAAATGGTCACAAAATCCTGTACACTTCGACTTTTTAGCTGAATTTTTTTGTGCATGCCAACAATAATACAAGGATTACGTCCACCAAGTTTGGGGCCAAAACTCTTTCTGAAAAAACTTTAAAAAAATCCCGAACCATTAAAAGTTTTAAAAATCATGAAAAATAGAAAATGAGTCGTCTTGCCATGAAACTTCACATGAAGGCTTAAGGGACCATTGTTTGAATTTACAAGCCATAAAAATGGCATTGGCATGGCAAAAATATGAAGTTGTACCTAAACCCACCTACCACCCCATTGGTCCACGGCTTGCGCATCCCGCCTCTCTGGCCGATGTAGTGCCCTCCCACCGCTCGTTTCGTCGGTTGGCTTAGGTATACGGAGTTCATTCCCAGTCTAAGATCAGATCGGACCGAGTGTTGCGGTAGCAGGATCGGCAGCACGTAGGGGGGACCCGGCCGATCCTCGACTAGCACATCCTACCACTCTGGCCAGCTGAGCGCCCGCACGCTCATTTCATGGGTTGACTTAGGCATACGAAGTTCATTCCCAGTGTAAGATCGGACCGGACTGAGGGTTGTGGGTGCACATGCCGGGCTCGGGCATGTGCTGGTGCCAGAGTTTTTTTGCCCGGGGCACCATCGTCAGAACATCATCGGAGAACCTAACCGACGGCATTGGGGTTCCAACGATTTGGGAGGGGCGGAGGGGGTGTGCGCACATGATGTGCGATGGGTGCTGGTACTTGGCCCTTATATTGGCCCCCTATCCCTCATCGAACCTTGAGAACTCACACCCCCTGAAAGAGCATTTGAGATTTTACAGGTTTGCTTCCAGTAGGCATTAAAGTGTCTGAAATGGGGACATTTTTTTCAAATGGTCACAAAATCCTGTACACTTCAGATTTTTAGCTGAATTCTTTTGTGCATGCCAACAAAAATACAAGGATCATGTCTACCAAGTTTGGGGCAAAAACTCCTAAAAAAATTTTAAAAAAATCTCGGACCCTAAAATGTTTCAAAAATCATGAAAAATAGAAAATGAGTCGTCTTGCCATGAAACTTCACATGAAGGCTTAAGGGACCATTGTATGAATTTACAAGCCATAAAAATGGCATTGGGACATCAAAAATATGAAGATGTGCCTAAACTGACCTACCACCCTATCGATCCATGGGTTGCGCATCCTGCCTCTCTGGCTGGCGTAGTGCCCGCCCACCCGCTCGTTTCGTCAGTGGGCTTAGGCATACAGAGTTCATTCCAGTCTAAGATCAGACCAAATTGAGGGTTGCGATAGTAGCATCGACAGCACGCAGAGGGGGACCCGACCGATCCTCGGCTTGTGCAACATGCCCCTCTGGCTGGCTGAGCGCCCGCACGCTCGTTTCATGGGTTGACCTAGGCATACGGAGTTCATTCCCTCTCTAAGCATACGAAGTTCATTCCCAGTGTAAGATCGGACCAGACCGAGGGTTACGGGTGCACATGCTGGGCTCAGGCATGTACTGGTGCCACATATTTTTCACTCGGGGTACCATCGCTGGAGTATCCTCGAAGAACCTGACAGGCGGCATTGGGGTTCCGACGATTGGGGGGCGGGGGGGTGTGCCCACATGATGTGTGATGGGTGCTAGTACTTGGCCCTTATATTGGCCCCCTATCCCTCATCAAACCTTGAGAACTCACACCCCCTTAAAGAGCATTTGAGATTTTACAGGTTTGCTGCCAATAGCCATTAAAGTGTTTGAAAAAATTTTAAAAAAATCTCGAACCGTAAAAAGTTTCAAAAATGATGAAAAATAGAAAACGAGTCGTCTTGCCATGAAACTTCACATGAAGGCTTAAGGGACCATTGTGTGAATTTACAAGCCATAGAAATGGCATTGGCATGGCAGAAATATGAAGATGTGCCTAAGCCCACCTACCACCCTATCGATCCACAGCTTACGCATCCCACCTCTTTGGCCAGCGTAGTGTCGCCCGTCCGCTCGTTTCGTCAGTTGGCTTAGGCATACGGAGTTCATTCCAAGTCTAAGATCGGACCGGACCGAGGGTTGCGATGGTAGGATTGGTAGCAAAAAATGAGGGACCCGATCGATCCCCGGCTTGCGCATCTTGCCCCTCTGACTGGCTGAGCACCCACATGCTCGTTTCGTGGGTTAACTTAGGCATACGAGTTCATTCCCAGTCTAAGCAAACGGAGTTCATTCCTAGTGTAAGATTGGACCGGACTGCTCGTTCCATCGGTTGGCTTAGGCGTACGGAGTTCATTCCCAGTCTAAGATCAGACCAGATCAAGGGTTGCGGTGCCAAGATCGACAGCACGTAAGGGGGACCCGACCGATCCCCAGCTTGCGCATCCTGCCCGTCTGGCCGGCTGAGTGCCCGCACGCTCGTTTTATGGGTTGACTTAGGCATACGGAGTTCATTCCCAGTCTAAGCATACGAAGTTCATTCCCAGTGTAAGATCAGACTAGACCAAGGGTTGCGGGTGGACATGCTGGGCTCGAGCATGTGCTGGTGCCACATTTTTTTTTCGCCCGGGGCACCATCATCAGAGCATCGCCGGAGAACTTGACTGGCGGCATTAGGGTTCTGGCGATTGGGGGGGCAGGGGGGTGTGCACATAGGATGAGTGATGGGTGCTGGTTCTTGGCCCTTATTTTGGCCCCCTATCCCTCATCAAACCTTGAGAACTCACACCCCTTAAAGAGCATTTGAGATTTTACAGGTTGCTGTCGGTAGCCATTAAAGTGTTTGAAATGGGACACTTTTTTCAAATGGTCACAAAAACCTGTACACTTCGAGTTTTTAGCTGAATTTTTTTGTGCATGCCAATAAAAAATACAATGATCACGTCTACCAAGTTTGGGACCAAAAATCCTTCTAAAAAAATTTTAGAAAAATCCCGAACCGTAAAATGTTTTGAAAATCGTGAAAAATCGAAAACGAGTCATCTTGCCATGAAACTTCACATGAAGGCTTAAGGGACCATTGTATGAATTTACAAGCCATAAAAATCATATTGGCATGGCAAAAATATAAAGATGTGCCTAAACCCACCTACCAACCTATCGATCCATGGCTTGCGCATCCCGTCTCTCTTGACGACGTAGTGCCCCCCCGCCTGCTCGTTTCGTCGGTTGGCTTAGGCATACGGAGTTCATTCCCAGTCTAAGATCGGACCGGACTAAGGGTTGCACCAGTAGGATTGGCAGCACGCAGGGGGGGACTTGGTTGATCCTCGGCTTGCGCATCCTGCCCCTCTGGCTGACTAACCACCCGTACGCTTGTTTCGTGGGTTAACTTAGGCATACGAAGTTCATTCCCAATCTAAGCATATAGAGTACATTCTCAGTGTAAGATCAGACTGGGCCGAGGGTTACGGGTGAACATGCTAGGCTCGGGCATGTGCTAGTGCCGTATTTTTTTTTCGTCCAGGGCACCATCGTCGGAGAACCTAACCGACGGCATTGGGGTTCCAACGATTGGTAGGGCGGGGGGTGTGCGCGCATGATGTGCGATGGGTGCTGGTACTTGGCCCTTATATTGGCCCTCTATCCCTCATCGAACCTCAAGAACTCAAACCCCCTTAAAGAGCGTTTGAGATTTCACCGGTTTGCTGCCAGTAGCCATTAAAGTGTCTAAAATGGGGACACTTTTTTTAAATGGTCACAAAATCCTGTACACTTCGAGTTTTTAGTTGAATTGTTTTATGCATGCCAACAATAATACAAGGATTACGTCCACCAAGTTTGGGGCCAAAACTCTTTCTGAAAAAATTTTAAAAAAATCCCGAACCATTAAAAGATTTGAAAATCATGAAAAATAGAAAATGAGTCGTCTTGCCATGAAACTTCACATGAAGGCTTAAGGGACCATTGTATGAATTTACAAGCCATAAAAATGGCATTGGCATGGCAAAAATATGAAGTTGTGCCTAAACCCACCTACCACCCCATCGATCCACGGCTTGCGCATCCCGCCTCTCTGGCCGATGTAGTGCCCTCCCGCCGCTCGTTTCGTCGGTTGGCTTAGGTATACGGAGTTCATTCCCAGTCTAAGATCAGACCGGACCGAGTGTTGCTGTAGCAGGATCGGCAGCACGTAGGGGGGACCCGACCGATCCTCGACTAGCACATCCTACCCCTCTGGCTAGCTGAGCGCCCGCACGCTCATTTCATGGGTTGACTTAGGCATACGAAGTTCATTCCCATGTAAGATCGGACCGGACTGAGGGTTGTCGGTGCACATGCCGGGCTTGGGCATGTGCTGGTGCCAGAGTTTTTTGGCTCGGGGCACCATCGTCAGAACATAATCGGAGAACCTAACCGACGGCATTGGGGTTCCAACGATTTGGGAGGGGCGGAGGGGGTGTGCGCACATGATGTGCGATGGGTGCTGGTACTTGGCCCTTATATTGGCCCCCTATCCCTCATCGAACCTTGAGAACTCACACCCCCTGAAAGAGCATTTGAGATTTTACAGGTTTGCTTCCAGTAGGCATTAAAGTGTCTGAAATGGGGACACTTTTTCAAATGGTCACAAAATCCTGTACACTTCGGGTTTTTAGCTGAATTCTTTTGTGCATGCCAACAAAAATACAAGGATCATGTCTACCAAGTTTGGGGCAAAAACTCCTTCTAAAAAAATTTTAAAAAAATCTCGGACCGTAAAAAGTTTCAAAAATCATGAAAAATAGAAAATGAGTCATCTTGCCATGAAACTTCACATGAAGGCTTAAGGGACCATTGTATGAATTTACAAGCCATAAAAATGGCATTGGGACATCAAAAATATGAAGATGTGCCTAAACTGACCTACCACCCTATCGATCCATGGGTTGCGCATCCTGCCTCTCTGGCTGGCGTAGTGCCCGCCCGCCCGCTCGTTTCATCGGTGGGCTTAGGCATACAGAGTTCATTCCAGTCTAAGATCGGACCAGACCGAGGGTTGCGACAGTAGGATCGGCAGCACGCAGAGAGGGACCTGACCGATCCTCGGTTTGTGCAACATGCCCCTCTGGCTGGCTGAGCGCCTGCACGTTCGTTTCGTGGGTTGACCTAGGCATACGGAGTTCATTCCCTCTCTAAGCATACGAAGTTCATTCCCAGTGTAAGATCGGACCAGACCGAGGGTTACGGGTGCACATGCTGAACTCAGGCATGTACTGGTGCCATATTTTTTTCGCTCGGGGCACCATCGCTGGAGTATCCTCGGAGAACCTGACAGGCGGCATTGGGGTTCCGATGATTGGGGGGCGGGGGGGTGTGCCCACATGATGTGTGATGGGTGCTAGTACTTGGCCCTTATATTGGCCCCCTATCCCTCATCAAACCTTGTGAACTCACACCCTCTTAAAAAGCATTTGAAATTTTACAGGTTTGCTGCCAGTAGCCATTAAAGTGTTTGAAAAAATTTTAAAAAAATCTCGAACCATAAAAAGTTTCAAAAATCATGAAAAATAGAAAACGAGTCATCTTGCCATGAAACTTCACATGAAGGCTTAAGTGACCATTGTATGAACTTACAAGCCATAAAAATGGCATTGGCACGGTAGAAATATGAAGATGTTGCTAAACCGACCTACCACTCTATCGATCCACAGCTTGCGCATCTCGCCTCTTTGGCCGGCATAGTGCCCGCCCGCCCGCTTTTCGTCAGTTGGCTTAGGCATACAGAGTTAATTCCCAGTCTAAGATCTGACCGGACCGAGGGTTATGGCAGTAGGATCGATAGCAGGAAAAAAGGGACCCGACCAATCCCCGACTTATGCATCCTGCCCCTCTGGCTGGCTGAGCGCCTGCACGCTCGTTTCATGTCTTGACTTAGGCATACGGAGTTCATTCCTAGTGTAAGATTGGACCGGATCGCTCATTTCGTCGGTTGGCTTAGGCATACGGAGTTCATTCCCAGTAGAATATCGGACCAGATCGAGGGTTGCGACAGCAGGGTCGATAGCACGTAGGGGGGGACCCGGCCGATCCCTGACTTGCGCAACCTACCCCTCTGGCCGGCTGAGCGCCCGCACGCTCATTTTGTGGGTTGACTTAGGCATATGGAGTTCATTCCCAGTCTAAGCATACGGAGTTCATTCCCAGTGTAAGATCAGACCAGATCGAGGGTTACGAGTGCACATGCTGGGCTCAGCATGTGCTGGTGCCGTATTTTTTTTTCGCCTGGGGCACCATCATCGGAGCATCGCCCGAGAACCTGACCGGCTGCATTGGGGTTCCGACGAATTGAGGGGCAGGGGGGTGTGCGCACATGATGGGCGATGGGTGCTGGTACTTGGCCCTTATATTGGCCCTCTATCCCTCATCAAACCTCGAGAACTCACACCCCTTTAAAGAGCATTTGAGATTTTACAGGTTTGCTACCAGTAGCCATTAAAGTGTCTGAAATGGGGACACTTTTTTCAATTGGTCACCCCATCGATCCACTTTGAGATTTTAGTTGAATTTTTTTATGCATGCCAAAAAAAATACGAAGATCACATCTACCAAGTTTGGGGCCAAAACTCCTTCTGAAAAAATTTTAAAAAAATCTCGAACCGTAAAAAGTTTCAAAAATCATGAAAAATAGAAAACGAGTTGTCTTGCCATGAAACTTCACATGAAGGCTTAAGGGACCATTGTATGAATTTACAAGCCATAAAAATGGCATTGGCATGGCAGAAATATAAAGATTTGCCTAAACCCACCTACCAACCTATCGATTCACGGCTTGCGCATCCCGTCTCTCTGCCCGGCGTAATGCCCGCCTGCCCGGTCATTTTGTCGATTGACTTAGGCATATGGAGTTCATTCCTAGTCTAAGATCAGACCGGACTGAGGGTTGTGGTAGCAAGATCAGCAGCACATAGGGGGGGACCCGACCGATCCCTAGCTTGTGCATCCTGCCCCTCTGGCCGACTGAGCGCCCGCACGCTCGTTTCGTGGGTTGACTTAGGCATACGGAGTTCATTCCCAGTCTAAGCATACGGAGTTCATTCCCAGTGTAAGATGGGACTAGACCGAGGGTTGCGGGTGCACATCCTAGGCTCAGGCATGTGCTGGTGCCGCATTTTTTTTCACCCGGGGCACCATCGTCGGAGCGTCACCGGAGAACCTGACGGATGGCATTGGGGTTTCGACAATTGGAGGGTGGGGGGTGTGCGCACATGATGTGCGATGGGTGCTGGTACTTGGCCCTTATATTGGCCCCCTATCCCTCATCAAACCTCGAGAACTCACACCCCCTTAAAGAGCATTTGAGATTTTTCAGGTTTGTTGCCAGTAGCCATTAAAGTGTCTGAAATGGGGACACTTTTTTCAAATGGTCATAAAATGCTGTACACTTCAAGTTTTTAGCTGAATTTTTTTGTGCATGCCAAAAAAAATACAAGGATCATGTCTACCAAGTATGGGGCCAAAAATCCTTCTGAAAAAATTTTCAAAAAATCTCGAACCGTAAAAAGTTTCAAAAATCATGAAAAATAGAAAACAAGTCATCTTGCCATGAAACTTCACATGAAGTCTTAAAGGACCATTGCATGAATTTACAAGCCATAAAAATGGCATTGGCATGGAAAAAATATGAAGGTATGCCTAAACCCACCTACCACCTATCGATCCACGGTTTGCTCATCCCGCCTCTCTAGCCAGCGTAGTGCCTGCCCACCCGCTCGTTTCGTCGGTTGGCTTAGGCATAGGGAGTTCATTCCCAGTCTAAGATCAGACCGAATTGAGGGTTACAACAGTAGGATCGATAGCACGCAGGTGTCACGAGCTCTGACCTTAGACTCAGAATCCGTGTGGCCTTAGGCTTGGAATCTCCTCCTTTGTGCCTAAGTCAGCCTAAAACACATGCGTGCGGGCACTAGAACAATTGGAAGGGTTGATTACGCAACTTAAAGAGAAACAGAATAAGAAGACAGAATTCTGGAAATGCTCTTGTATTCACTGAAACAGAAGTGTTTGATGGTGTACAAATGAGGGTGGAACAGCCCTCTATTTGTAGTTGAAGCTCCTACTACAACTTAACGGCATATCCCTAGAATAAAGGCTAAAATCATGGGATTACAATCAATCAGGATGCTAACTCCTCATTTTTAGGGTCAATCAAATCTGCCAGGATGCTCCTGCCTCTTTCCAGAAGCTTCTCTTGAATGTCCAGCACCTTGGACCCTTCTGGATGTGGTACGGGCATCTTGTATGCCAGGCCTTGGTCTCACAGGCTGTTTTCCAAGTCAGGCGGGCATTCTGCGCTCATTTACTAGGTTTTGCACACAGATACAGCCAGCACGCCTGGTCTGCGGGCCTCAACCTCTAGCTCACCTGCTGGTCTGCCTGATGTGCCTGGCGTGTCCACCCAGGGCGTGACATTCTCCACCACCTGATTACGTAATGCCCTCGTTGCATCTTTTGCATGGTACTGCCTGATCTGGTCCTCGAACTGCCATAAGTCCTCTGCTAGTTCCCAGCTTGCCTCACTATCTAGAGTCCCTTCCAGCGTACCAAGTACTCATGTCTTGGTTGATAGTTCTTTCGTCTCACCTCCCGATCAGCTATGATGCTGTGGACCTCCTTCTCATATGAGGCCCTTGCTCCCAATGGTGCACGCTTTGACTCTGCTCGTCCTGGATCTCCCTCATCCTCATGGAACGACTTGAGCATGCTCACATGGAACACCGGGTGTACCCTCAGCTTGGGTGGCTTATCCAGCTTGTAGGCAACCTTTCCTACCCTCTTGACTATTCGAAAGGGTCCCTCATACCTTCGAACTAGGCTTTTGTGCAGCCCCCTGTAGTGCACAATGGGATGTAGCTTTACTAACTCCAAGTCTTCAACCTGGAACTACACGTCCCGCCTATTCTGGTCTGCCCACTTCTTCGACCTCTTGGCCGCCTTGTGTAGACAAACTCTGGCCAAGTCAGTTTGCTCCTGCCATGCCTTGGCAAACTTGTATGCTGCTGGATTCAGCCCTGTATAACCTGCAGCAATCGAACTGGGTGTTAGTGGTTGTTGCCCTATCACAACCTCAAATGGGCTCTGGTTTGTTGCCTCGCTCTTTTGCAAGTTGTAGGAAAGCTACGCAATATCTAGCAGCTTTGGCTAGTCCCTTTGTATGGCACTCACATAGTGCCTGAGGTAGACCTCCAATAGTCCATTCACTCATTCTATATGCCCAACGGTCTACAGATGCATGTTGGTGGAAAAGTTCAAGTCTGACCCCAATAGCTTGAACAACTCAGTCCAGAACCTACCCATGAACCGCTCGTCCCGATCACTAACAATGGTCTTCGACACTCCACAGTACTTAACCATGTTTTTCAGGAACAATCGAGCTGCCTCCTCAACTGGGCACTCCTTGGTTGCTGGAATGAAAATTCCATACTTGGAAAACCTGTCCACCAGTACCATGATGCTTCTAAACCCCTCTGTCTTGGGTGGACCGACTATAAAGTTCAGAGAAACACTCTCTCATGGTAGCTCTGGCACTGGCAATGGCTCCAAGAGATCGCCTGGTTTCTTGAGCTCCACCTTGTCCTGTTGGCACACAAGACAAGTCTTCATATAGGCCTCCATATCATCCCTCATGTACGGCCAGTAGTACCGATCCTTGATCAACACCAAGGTACGGCTCACTCCAGGGTGTCCAGCCCACCTTGAATCATGACATTCTTGTAAAACTTCTTTGTGGAGCTTTTTGTGCTGCAGCACAAACAGTCTACTGCCTCTGGTGTACAACAAACCATCCTGCAACCAAAACTGCCTAGTCTTACCTTGTTGGGCGTACTCCATCAAAAGCTTGGCTGTAGGATCATGTGTAAGTCCCTCCTTGATGCGCAGCACCAGTGACCCCTCTGGTTGGCTAATGGCAGCAAGGTTAGCCTTCCTGCTCAGGGCATCTGCCACTAGGTTCACCCGTCTTGGCCTGTACTCCATCTGGAAATCAAATTCTGTAAGAAAATCTTGCCATCTCGCTTGTTTGAGGGATAGCTTCTTCTGCGTCTGGAAGTAGCTGCTCGCCACATTGTCCGTCCTCACCACAAACGTCAACCCCAACAGGTAATGGCACCAAATGCGTAAGAAGTGCACCACTGCAGTCATCTCTTTCTCTTAGACCGTGTACTTGCATTCAGTCTCATTTAGCTTCCTACTCTCAAAAGCGACTGGACATCCCTCCTACATCAACACACCCCCTATGGCAAAGTCTGATGCATCCGTATGCACCTTATACGGCTTGGCATGGTCTGGCAAGGCCAAGACTGGCTCTTCGATCACAGCCCGCTTAAACCTGTCAAAGGCTTCTTGGCACCCTACGCTCCACTCCTATGCTCTCTCTTTCTTGAGCAAGTCAGTCAATGGCGTGGCTATTGCTGAGTGACCTTTGATGAAGTGCCTGTAGTAGTTAACCAGCCCAAGGAACAATCTCAACTCAGTGACCTTGGCTAGCAGTTGCCACTCTAAGATGGCGTGTATCTTGCCTTCATCCATGCGTATCCTGCCACCTCCCACTATGTGGCCTAGGAACGGGATCTCCTACTGGACGAATAAGCACTTCTCCCTCTTGACAAATAGCTTGTGTGCCTGCAACACCTCGAACACCTGTCTCAAGTGGTCTACATGCTCTCCCAAAGTTTAGCTGTAGATCACAATGTCATCCAAATAAACCACAACAAACCGATCAAGGAATGACTGAAGTACCTTGTTCATAAGATTGCAGAATGTTGTTGGGGCCTTCGTGAGTCTGAAAGGCATCACCAAGAACTCATACGAACCATACCGAGTGACACATGGTGTCTTTGGCTTATCTTCCCCCGCGATCCTGACTTGATAGTAGCCTGACCTCAAATCCAACTTGGTGAACCACCTTGCGCTCCCAAGTTGATCGAACAAGTCTGCAATGAGTGGGATGAGGTACTTTTTCTTGATGGTCAGCTTGTTCAAGGCCCGATAGTCTATGCACAGCTGCAACGACCCATTATGCTTGCGTTGGAATAGAACCGATGCACCATAGGGTGCCTTCGATGGCCTGATGAAGCTAGCATAACTAACTCCTTGAGCTGCTTCCTTAACTCCTCCAACTCTGGTGGAGACATTCAGTAAGGGGCTCTGGCTGGTGGCTTAGCCTCAAACACCAACTCGATCTTGTGGTCCACCTCCTTCTTAGGTGGTAGCTTGCTAGGCAGCTTTACGGGCATCACATCACTAAAGGTCTTCAGCACCTTTAGCACCTCCAAGGGTGACTCGGTCTCTTTCTCCCTTGGCTCATCATATTTTAGGGCTACCAAGAAAGTGTCTTCTTGTCTGCTTACCGCCTTGGCAAATTAGATGGCTGACACCACCCGTGACCCAACTCTAGACCCTCTTCTCAATGGCACTAGGCATTGGCACCGTGCATCCAAGATGCAAACACAATTGGCAAAAGGCACAAGGAGGGCGTTAATCCGAACAAGGAAATCCAACCCAATCACAAACTCATAGTCGTCAAGGGGTATTACCTTAATGGTCTCTTTGCCTTTCCAGTCTCCAAGCTGCAACTCCTCTCCCCGTGCTACTCTAATGGCTGGAACTTCTTTAGAGTTCATCATTTTAATGGTACCAGTCCCTTTCTGCACCTTTAGTTTGAGCTTCTGGGCTCCATCACCTGAAATAAAAAGATGTGAGGCACTTGTGTACACCAGTGGGCTCACCTTCTGACCCGCAACCATCAGATCCGTAAACATCAAGCCCTTTGGCTTACGGCTCCCCTTACTCAGGACAGCATTGAGCACCAACGACCCAAGTTTTGCTGCCCCTGACTCTGGTTCCTCATCAGACTCCTTGGCTACAGCAGCCAGCTTGCCCTTCTGTGGGCAATTGCGTGTTATGTGGCTCCCTCCACATAATTAGCATGTTAGTGTCTCTCGGTCCCCCTTTGCTTTCCACTTGCCTGCTGGTGGCTTCATCTCACCATCCTTGGTTGAACGGTCTCAGTCTCCATCCATGGACTCCTGGTCATGATCCTTCCCCTTGGACTATTTCTTTTGGTCCCTATCGTCCTTACCCTTACCCTTGGGCTTGGAAGACTCGAACTTGTTCAGAGGCTTGAACTCTATCAAGGCCTCGGTAGTAGTCATGGCTTTAGCCAAGTCATGAACTCCTCTCTTTTGTAGCTCATGCTTCACCCACGACTTCAGCCCATCCAAGAAAGCAAAGAATGCATCTTTCTCACCTAGATCTGAGATCTGTAACATCAGTTCAGAGAATTTCTGGACATACTCCCTTATGTCCCCTTGCTGGCTCAACTTGTGCAACTTTGCCCGTGCCTCATCATTGGCATACTCCAGATAAAATTGTTCTTTGAACTCATTTTGGAACTTTGCCCAGGTTCTAATCTTGGCGCTCCCACACCTGACATCATCACACCTGCACCTCCACCACAATAAGGCTACATCAGTGAGATACATAGCAGTGATGCTTACCTTTATCGCCTCATCTTGCATGCCCATGGCCTGGAAGTACTGCTCCATACCCCAAAGGTAGTTGTCTACTTCCTTGGTCGCCCTAGTCCCCTTATACTCCTTAGGCTTGAGAACATCCAATCTGAATTTGGACACTCCAGCAAACATGTCATTCCTAATGGCAGTCTTGCAAGTAACGAGCTCACTGGTAAGCTCTTCCATCCGCTAGCGCATGGCTTCCATGCCATCATGCAAGGTCCGCACTTCAGCCTCCAAGGTCTGCACTTCAGCCTTCAAGGTCTGGTTCTTTTTGGTGAACACGTCCAAGCCTTTGTTAAGAGCAGCTTCTAACTCACTTTGGATCTCTTCCCCCATAGAGTCTAGCAATGCAATGTGAGTCTCTACTTCTTCAAGCTTCTCCCCTATGTTGCCTATGGTCACCTCCACCTTGGCCAACCTACTGTCCATGGTAGACCAGATATCTCTAGAACTAGCTTTCTTGCCTCTTCCCCGACCATGCTCCTGGGCCTCTGGTTGTTGGCTAGCAACGTCACCTTGGGATGCCATCTCCTCAATCACGATCTAACCTGCATAACACAAACACATAGAATCGAACTTGCTCTGATACCAACTGTCATGGGCTCCGACCTTAGACTCAGAATCTGTGTGACCTTAGGCTTGGAATCTCTTCTTTTATGCCTAAGTCAGCCTAAAACACAAATGTACGGGCATTAGAACAATGGGAAGGGCTGATTACACAAGTTAAAGAGAAACAGGATAAGAAGATAGAATTCTGCAAATACTCTTGTATTCACTGAAATAGAAGTGTTTGATGGTGTAAAAATGAGGGTAGAGCAGCCCTCTATTTATAGTTGAGGCTCTAACTACAACTTAATGGCATATCCTTAGAATAAAGGCTAAAATCATGGGATTACAATCAATCAGGATGCTAACTCCTCATTTTCAGGGTCAACCAAATCTGCCAGGATGCTCTTGCCTGTTTCTAGAAGCTTCCCTTGCGTGTCCAACACTTTGGGCCCCTCTGGATGTGGTGCGGGCAGTTTGTATGTCAGGCCTTGGTCTCACAGGCTGGCCTACAAGCTGAGTCGACATTCTGAGCTTGTTTGCAAGGCTTCGCACACAGATACCCGTCAGCACGCCTGGTCTGCAGGTCTCAACCTCTGGCTCGCCTGCTGGTCTGCCTGATGTGCCTGGCATGCCCACCCAGGGTGTGACATAGATGGGGACCTGATCGATCCTCAGCTTGCGCATCCTACCCCTCTGGTCGGCTGAGCGCCCGCACGCTCATTTCATGGGTTGACTTAGGCATACGAAGTTCATTCCCAGTCTAAGCATACAAAGTTCATTCCCAGTATAAGATCGGACCGGACCGAGGGTTACGGGTGCACATGCTTGGCTCGAGCATGTGCTGGTGCCGTATTTTTTTTTCGCCTGGGGCACCATCACTAGAGCATCACCAGAGAACCTGACCGGTAGCATTGGGGTTCTGATGATTGGGGGGACGGGGGGGTGTGCGTACAAGATGTGCGATGGGTGCTAGTACATGGCCCTTATATTGGCCCCCTATCCCTCATCAAACCTTGAGAACTCACACCCCCTTAAAGAGCATTTGAGATTTTATAGCTTTGCTGCCAGTAGCCATTAAAGTGTTCGAAAAAATTTTAAAAAAATCTTGAACCGTAAAAAGTTTCGAAAATCATGAAAAATAGAAAACGAGTCATCTTGCCATGAAACTTCACATGAAGGCTTAAGGGACCATTGTATGAATTTACAAGCCATAAAAATGGCATTGGCACGGCAGAAATATGAAAATGTGCCTAAACCCACCTACCACCCTATCAATCCATAGCTTGCGCATCCCGCCTCTCTGGCCGACGTGGTGCCCGCCCGCCCACTCGTTTTGTCGGTTGGCTTAAGCATACGGAGTTCATTCCCAATCTAAGATTGGATCGACTGAGGGTTGTGACAGTAGGATCGACAGCAGGAAATGGGGGACTCGACCGATCCTCGACTTGCGCATCCTACCTCTCTGGCTGGCTGAGCACCCGAATGCTCATTTCGTGTGTTGACTTAGGCATACGAAGTTCATTCCTAGTGTAAGATTGGACCGGACCGTTCGTTTTGTCGGTTGGCTTAGGCATATGAAGTTCATTCCCAGTCTAAGATAGGACCAAATCGAGGGTTGCGACAGCAGGATCGGTAGCATGTAAGGGGGGACCCGATCGATCCCTGGCTTGCGCATCCTGCCCCTCTAGTCGGCTAAGCGCCCGCACGCTCGTTTTATGGGTTGACTTAGGCATACGGAGTTCATTCCCAGTCTAAGCATATGGAGTTCATTCCCAGTGTAAGATCAGACCAGACCGAGGATTACGGCTGCACAAGCTGGGCTCGGGCATGTGCTGGTGTCGCATTTTTTTTTCGCCCGAGGCACCATCGTCGGAGCATCGCAGGAGAACCTGATCGACGGCATTAGGTTCCGGTGATTGGGGGGGCGGGGGGGTGTGCGCGCATGATGTGCGATGGGTGCTGGTACTTGGACCTTATATTGGCCCCCTATCCCGCATCAAACCTCGAGAACTCACACCCCCTTAAAGAGCATTTGAGATTTCACAGGTTTGCTGCCTGTAGCCATTAAAGTGTCTGAAATGGGACACTTTTTTCAAATGGTCACAAAATCCTGTACACTTTGAGTTTTTAGCTGAATTGTTTTGTGCATGCCAACAATAATACAAGGATTACGTCTACCAAGTTTGGGGCCAAAACTCCTTCTAAAAAAATTTTAAAAAAATCCCGAACCGTAAAAAGTTTCAAAAATTGTGAAAAATAGAAAATGAGTCGTCTTCCCATGAAACTTCACATGAAGGCTTAAGGGACCATTGTATGAATTTACAAGCCATAAAAATGGCATTGGCATGGCAGAAATATGAAGATGTGCCTAAACCCACCTACCACCCTATCTATCCACGGCTTTCGCATTCCGCCTCTCTAGCCGATGTAGTGCCCGACCGTCGCTCGTTTCGTCGGTTGGCTTAGGTATACAGAGTTCATTTCCAATCTAAGATCGGACCGAACTGAGTGTTACGGTAGCAGGATCAGCAGCATGCAGGGGGGGACCCGGTCGATCCCGGCTTGCACCTCTTGCCCCTCTGGCCGGTTGAGCGCCCTCACGCTCGTTTCGTGGGTTGACTTAGGCATACGGAGTTCATTCCTAGTGTAAGATTGGACCGGATCGAGGGTTGCAGGTGCACATGCTGGGCCCGGGCATGTGCTGGTGCCTTATTTTTTTTTGCCCGGGGCACCATCGTCAGAGAACCTGACCGACGGCATTGGGGTTCTGGCGATTTGGGGGGCCGGGGGGGTGTGCGCACATGATGTGCGATTGGGTGCTGGTACTTGGCCCTTATATTGGCCCCCTATCCCTCATCAAACCTCAAGAACTCACACCCCCTTAAAGAGCATTTGAGATTTTACAGGTTTGCTGCCAGTAGCCATTAAAGTGTCTGAAATGGGGACACCTTTTTCAAATGGTCACAAAATCCTGTACACTTCGAGTTTTCAGCTGAATTTTTTTGCGCATGCCAAAAAAAATAAAAGGATCACGTCTACCAAGTTTGGATCCAAAACTCCTTTTGAAAAAATTTTAAAAAAATCTCGAACCTTAAAAAGTTTCCAAAATCGTGAAAAATAGAAAACGAATCGTCTTGCCATGAAACTTCACATGAAGGCTTAAAGGACCATTGTATGAATTTACAAGACATAGAAATGGCATTGGCACAGCAAAAATATGACGATGTGCCTAAACCAACCTACCAGCCTATCGATCCACAGCTTACGCATCCCGCCTCTCTGGTCGACATAGTGCCCGCCCGCCCGCTCGTTTTGTCGGTTAGCTTTGGCATACAGAGTTCATTCCCAGTCTAAGATCAGACCGAATCAAGGGTTGTGATAGCAAGATCAACAGCACACAGGGGAGGACTTGGCCGATCCCGGGCTTGCGCAACCTGCCCCTCCGGCCGGCTGAGCGCCCGCACGCTTGTTTCGTGGGTTGACTTAGGCATATGGAGTTCATTCCTAGTCTAAGCATGCAAAGTTCATTCCTAGGGCAAGATTTGATCAGACTGAAGGTTGTGGGTGCACATGCTGGGCTCGAGCATGTGCTGGTGCCACATTTTTTTGTCGCCCGAGGCACCATCGCCAGAGCATCACTGGAGAACCTGACCGACGGCATTGGGTTCCGATGATTGGGGGGGCGGGGGTCTTGTGCGCACATGATGTGTGATGGGTGCTGGTACTTGGCTCTTATATTGGCCCCCTATCCCTCATCAAACCTCGAGAACTCACACCCCCTTATAGAGCATTTGAGATTTTATAGGTTTGCTGCGAGTAGCCATTAAAGTGTCTGAAATGGGGACACTTTTTTCAAATGTTACAAAATCCTGTACACTTGGAGTTTTTAGCTGAATTTTTTTGGGCATGCCAACAACAATACAAGGATCACATCTACCAAGTTTGTGGCCAAAAATCCTTTTGAAAAAATTTTAAAAAAATCCCAAACCGCAAAAGGTTTCAACAATCATGAAAAATAAAAAACGAGTCGTCTTGCCATGGAACTTCCCATGAAGGCTTAAGGGACCATTGTATGAATTTACAAGCCATAAAAATGGCATTGGGACATCAAAAATATAAAGATGTGCCTAAACCCACCTACCACCCTACCGATCCACGGGTTGTGCATCCTACCTCTCTGGCTGGCGTAGTGCCCGCCCACCCGCTCGTTTCATCAGTTGGCTTCGGCATACAGAGTTCATTCCCAGTCTAAGATTGGATCAGATTAAAGGTTGTGGCAGCAGGATCAATAGCACGCAGGGGGGACCCGGTCGATCCCCGGCTTGTGCATCTTGCCCCTCTGGCCGGCTGAGCGCCTGTACGCTCATTTTGTGGGTTGACTTAGGCATACGGAGTTCATTCTCAGTCTGAGCATACGGAGTTCATTACCAGGGTAAGATCGGACCAGATCGAGGGTTATGGGTGCACATGCTGGGCTCGGGCATGTGCTGGTGCCACATTTTTTTTCGCCCGTGGCACCATCACCGGAGCATCACCGGAGAACCTGACCGGTGGCATTGGGGCTCCGACGATTGGGGGGCGGGGGGGTGTGCGCACATGATGTGTGATGGGTGCTGGTACTTGGCCCTTACATTGGCCCCCTATCCCTAATCAAACCTCGAGAACTCACACCCCCTTAAAGAGCATTTGAGATTTTACACGTTTGCTGCCAGTAGCCATTAAAGTGTTTGAAATGGAGACACTTTTTTAAATGGTCACAAAATCCTGTACACTTTGAGTTTTTAGTTGAATTGTTTTACGCATGCCAACAAAAATACAAGGATCATGTCTAGCAAGTTTGGGGCCAAAACTCCTTTTGAAAAAATTTAAAAAAAATCTCGAACCGTAAAAAGTTTCAAAAATTGTGAAAAATAGAAAATGAGTCGTCTTGCCATGAAACTTCACATGAAGGCTTAAGGGACCAATGTATGAATTTACAAGCCATAAAAATGGCATTGGCATGGAAGAAATATGAAGATGTGGCTCAACCCACCTACCACCCTATCGATCCATGGCTTGCACATCCCGCCTCTCTGGCCGGCATAGTACCCGCCCGTCCGTTCGTTTTGTCGATTGGCTTAGGCATACGGAGTTCATTCCCAGTCTAAGATCAGATCGGATCGAGGATTGCAGCAGCAGGATCAGCAGCACGTAGGGGGGACCCAGCCGATCTCCGGCTTGCGCATCCTACCCCTCTGGCCGATTGAGCACCCGCACGCTCATTTCGGGGGTTGACTTAGGCATACAGAGTTCATTCCCAGTCTAAGCATACGGAGTTCATTCCCAGTGTAAGATCGAACTGGACCGAGGGTTATGTGTACACATGCTTGGCTCGGGCTTGTGCTGGAGCCGCATTTTTTTTGCCCGAGGTGCCATCACCGAAGCATCGTCGGAGAACCTGATCGACGGCATTTGGGTTCCAATGATTGGGGGGCGGGGGGGCGTGCGCACATGATGTGCGATGGGTGCTTGTATTTGGCCCTTATATTGGCCCCCTATCCCTCATCAAAGCTTAAGAACTCACACCCCCTTAAAGAGCATTTGAGATTTTACAGGTTTGCTGCCGGTAGCCATTAAGGTGTCTGAAATGGGGACACTTTTTTCAAATGGTCACAAAATCCTGTACACTTTGAGTTTTTAGCTGAATTTTTTTTGTGCATACGAACAAAAATACAGGGATCACTTCTACCAAGTTTGGGGCCAAAACTCCTTCTGAAAAAGTTTTAAAAAAATTCAGAACAGTAAAAAGTTTTGAAAATTGTGAAAAATAGAGAACGAGTCGTCTTGCCGTGAAACTTCACATGAAGGCTTAAGGGACCATTGTATGAATTTACAAGCAATAAAAATGGCATTGGCATGGCAGAAATATGAAGATGTGCCTAAACCCACCTACCACCCTATCGATCCACGGCTTGCGCATCCTACCTCTCTGGCCGGCTTAGTGCCTACCCGCCCGCTCATTTCGTCGATAGGCTTAGGCATACGAAGTTCATTCTCGGTCTAAGATCAGACCGAACTGAGGGTTACGGCAGCAGGATCAGCAACATGCAAGGGGGGACCTGACCGATCCCTGACTTTCGTATCCTGCCCCTCTGGCCGGCTGAGCGCCCGTACGCTCAATTCGTGGGTTGACTTAGGCATACGGAGTTCATTCCCAGTCTTAGCATACGGAGTTCATTCCCAGTGTAAGATCGGATCGGACCAAGGGTTGTCGATGCACATGCTGGGCTTGGGCATGTGCTGGTCCAGCATTTTTTTCACCCGGGGCACCATCGTCGGAGCATCGCCGGAGAACCTGACTGACAGCATTGGGGTTCCGGCGATTGGGGGGGCGGGGGGTGCGCACATGATGTGTGATGGGTGCTGGCACTTGGCCCTTATATTGGCCCCCTATCTCTCATCAAACCTCGAGAACTCACACCCCCTTAAAGAGCATTTGAGATTGTATAGGTTTTCTGCCAATAGCCATTAAAGTGTTTGAACTGGGGACACTTTTTTCAAATGGTCTCAAAATCCTGAACACTTCGAGTTTTTAGCTAAATTTTTTTGTGCATGCCAACAAAAATACAAGGATCACGTCTACCATGTTTGGGGCCAAAACTCCTTCTGAAAAAATTTTAAAAAAATCCCGAACCGTAAAAAGTTTCAAAAATCATGAAAAATAGAAAACGAGTCGTCTTGCCATGAAACTTCACATGTAGGCTGAAGGGACCATGGTATGAATTTACAAGCCATAAAAATGGCATTGGCATGGCAGAAATATGAAGATGTGCCTAAACCCACCTACCACCTTATCGATCCACGGCTTGCGCATCCCGCCTCTCTGGCCAGCGTAGTGCCCGTCCGCTCGCTCGTTTCGTCGGTTGGCTTAGGCATACGGAGTTCATTCCCAGTCTAAGATCAGACTAGATTGAGGGTTGCGGTAGCAGGATCAGCACCACGTAGGGGGGGACCCGACCGATCCCCAGCTTGCGCATCCTGCCCCTCTGGCCGGCTGAGTGCCCGCACGCTCATTTCATGGGTTGACTTAGGCATACAGAGTTCATTCCCAGTGTAAGATCAGACCAGACTGAGGGTTGCGGGTGCACATACTAGGCTAGGACATATGCTGGTGCCATATTTTTTTTCGCACGGGGCACCATCGTCAGAGAACCTGATCGATGACATTGGGGTTCCGACGATTGGGGGGCGGGGGGTGTGCGCACATGATGTGCGATGGGTGCTGGTACTTGGCCTTTATATTGGCCCCCTATCCCTCATCGACCCTCAAGAACTCACACCCCCTTAAAAAGCATTTGAGATTTTACAGGTTTGCTGCCAGTAGGCATTAAAGTGTCTGAAATGGGGATAGTTTTTTCAAATGGTCACAAAATCCTGTACACTTCGAGTTTCTAGCTGAATTTTTTGTGCATGCCAAAAAAAGTACAAGGATCATGTCTACCAACTTTGGGGCCAAAAATCCTTCTGAAAAAATTTTAAAAAAATCCTGAACCGTAAAAAGTTTTGAAAATCATGAAAAATAAAAAACGAGTGGTCCTGCCATGAAACTTCACATGAAGGCTTAAGGGACCATTGTATGAATTTACAAGCCATAAAAATGGCATTAGCATGGTAGAAATATGAATATGTGCCTAACCCACCTACCACTCTATCGATCCACGATTTGCGCATCCCGCCTCTCTGGCCGACATAGTGCCCGCCTGCCCGCTCGTTTCGTCGGTTGGCTTAGGGATACGAGTTCATTTCGAAGATTGGACCGGATTGAGGGTTGTGGCAGTAGGATCGGTAGCACACAGGGGAGACCCGGCCGATCCTTCACTTGCTCATCCTGCCCCTCTGACCAGCTAAGCGCCCGCACGCTCGTTTCGTGGGTTCACTTAGGCATACGAAGTTCATTCCCAGTCTAAGCATACGGAGTTCATTTCTAGTGTAAGATCGAACCAGACAGAGGGTTGCAGGTGCACATGTTGGGCTCGGGCATGTGCTGGTGCCTGATTTTTTTTTGCCTAGGGCACCATCGTTGGAGCATCGTCGGAGAACCTGACCGACGGCATTGGGGTTCCGACAATTGGGGGGCGGGGGGTGTGCGCACATGATGTGCGATGGGTGCTGGTACATGGCCCTTATATTGGTCCCCTATCCCTTATCTAACCTTGAGAACTCACACCCCCTTAATAAGTATTTGAGATTTTATAGGTTTGCTACCAGTAGCCATTAAAGTGTCTGAAATGGGGACACTTTTTTCAAATGGTCACAAAATCCTGTACACTTTGCGTTTTGAGCTGAATTTTTTTGTGGATACCATCAAAAATACAAGGATCATATCTGCAAGTTTGGGGCCAAAATTCCTTCTGAAAAAATTTTAAAAAAATCTCGAACCGTAAAAAGTTTCAAAAATCGTGAAAAATAGAAAATGAGTCGTCTTAACATGAAACTTCACATGAAGGCTTAAGGGACCATTGTTTGAATTTACAAGCCATAAAAATGGCATTGGCATGGCAAAAATATGAAGATGTGCCTAAACCTACCTACCATCCTATGGATCCACGGCTTGCGTATCCCGCCTATCTAACCGGCGTAGTGCTCGCCCGTCTACTCATTTTGTTGGTTCGCTTAGGCACACGGAGTTCATTCCTAGTCTAAGATTGGACCAGATCAAGGGTTGTGGCAGCAGGATCAGCAGCACGTATGCGGGGACCCGGCCGATCCCCGGCTTACGCATCCTGCCTTTCTGGTCGGCTGAGCTCCCGCACGCTCGTTTCATGGGTTGACTTAGGCATACGAAGTTCATTCCTAGTGTAAGATCGGACCGGACCGAGGGTTTCGGGTGCATATGCTAGGCTCGGGCATGTGCTGGTGACGCATTTCTTTTCGCCTCGGGTACCATCGCCAGAGCATCGCCGGAGAACCTGATCGACAGCATTGGGGTTCCGACGATTGGGGGGGCCTGGGGGTGTGCACACATGATGTGTGATGGGTGCTGGTACTTGGCCCTTATATTGGCCCCCTATCCCTCATCAAACCTCAAGAACTCACACCACCCTAAAGGGCATTTGAGATTTTACAGGTTTGCTGCCAGTAGCCATTAAAGTGTCTAAAGTGGGGACACTTTTTCAAATGGTCACAAAATCCTGTACACTTCCAATTTTAGGTTGAATTTTTTTGTGCATGCCAAAAAAAATACAAGGATCACATCTACCAAGTTTGTGGCCAAAACTCCTTCTGAAAAAATGTTAAAAAAATCCCGAACCGTAAAAAGTTTCAAAAATCATGAAAAATAGAAAATGAGTCGTCTTGCCATGAAACTTCACATGAAGGCTTAAGGGACCATTGTATGAATTTACAAGCCATAAAAATGGCATTGGCATGGCAGAAATATGAAGATGTGTCTAAACCAACCTACCACCCTATCGATCCACGGCTTGCGCATCCCACCTCTCTAGCCGGTGTAGTGCCCACCCGCCCGCTCGTTTCGTCAGTTGGCTTAGGCATACGGAGTTCATTCCCAGTCTAAGATCAGACTGAACCAAGGGTTGCAGTAGCAGGATCGACAGCACGTAGGGGAGACCCAACCGATCCCCAGCTTGTGCATTCTGCCCCTATGGCTAACTGAGCGCCCGCACGCCTATTTCATGGGTTGACATGGGCATACGGAGTTCATTCCCAGTCTAAGCATACGGAGTTCATTCCCAGTGTAAGATCAGATTGGATCGAGGGTTGCGGGTGCACATGCTGGGCTCAGGCATTTTTTTTTTGCCCAGGGCACCATCACCGGAGCATCACCAGAGAACCTGACCGGTAGCATTGGGGTTCCGACGATTGGGGGGCCTGGGGGGTGTGCGCACATGATGTGTGATGGGTGCTGGTACTTGGCCCTTATATTGGCCCCCTATCCCTCATCAAACCTCAAGAACCCACACCCCCTTAAAGAGCATTTGAGATTTTACAGGTTTGCTGCCAGTTGCCATTAAAGTGTCTGAAATGGGGACAGTTTTTTCAAATGGTCACAAAATCCTGTACACTTTGAGTTTTCAGCTGAATTTTTTTGTGCATGCCAAAAAAAATACAAGGATCGTGTCTAAAAAGTTTGGGGCCAAAACTCCTTCTGAAAAAATTTTAAAAAATCCCGAACCATAAAATGTTTTGAAAATCGTGAAAAATAGAAAACGAGTCGTCTTGCCATGAAACTTCACATGAAGGCTTAAGGGACCATTGTATGAATTTACAAGCCATAAAAATGGCATTGGCACTATAGAAATTTAAAGATGTGCCTAAACCCACCTACCATCCTATCGATCCACAACTTGCGCATCTCGCCTCTCTGGTCGGCGTAGTGCCCGCCCGCCCGTCCGCTCCTTTCGTCAATTGGCTTAGGCATACGGAGTTCATTCCATGTCTAAGATAGGATCGGACCTAGGGTTGTGGCAACAGGATTGGCAGCACGTAGGAGGGGACCCGACTGATCCCCGGCTTACGCATCCTGCCCTTTTGGCCGGCTGAACGCCCGTACGCTCGTTTCGTGGGTTGACTTAGGCATACGGAGTTCATTCCCAGTGTAAGATCGAACCAGACCGAGGGTTGCGGGTCACATGCTGGGCTCAAGCATGTGCTGGTGCCACATTTTTTTTTTCCCGGGGCACCATCGTCGGAGCATTGTCGGAGAACCTGACCGGCGGTAATGGGGTTCCTACGATTGGGGGGACGAGGGTGGCGTGTGCGCATATGATGTGTGATGGGTGCTGGTACTTGGCCCTTATATTGGCCCCCTATCCCTCATCAAACCTCTAGAACTCACACCCCCTTAAAAAGCATTTGAGATTTTACAGGTTTGCTGCCAGTAGCCATTAAAGTGTTTGAAATGGGGACACTTTTTTCAAATGGTCACAAAATCCTGTACACTTCAAGTTTTTAGCTGAATTTTTTTCTACATGCCAACAAAAATACAAGGATCACGTCTAAGTTTGGGGCCAAAAATCCTTCTGAAAAAATTTTAAAAAAATCCTGAACCGTAAAAAGTTTTCAAAATCGTGAAAAATAGAAAACGAGTCGTCTTGCCATGAAACTTCACATGAAGGCTTAAGGGACCATTGTATGAATTAACAAGCCATAAAAATGGCATTGGCATGGCAAAAATATGAAGATGTGCCTAAACCCACCTACCACCCTATCATAATGTCTAGATTCGGGGATCTATCGCTAGACATTGACTTTAGGGAGTCACCACTAATTTTTTTTATCTAGGTGCGATTGGTCACCTAAGGAATCTGTCCTTTTAGAGAACACCTAAGTTTAAGGGTCCCTAAAAGAATAGGTTTAGGTTTGCTAACAAAAACAGGGTTCAAGAGTTCGATTACGTGTGAGGAAGGTTATAGCACCCTCACAACGCCCATCAAAATATGGTACCAGCTTAAATTTGTGTTATCCAAAAGCCTTAAAATTTTACCGAGTAATTAATTATTGGAAATTTTTCTCAATTGGCTCTGATACTTTTAGCAGAAAATTGAGAAAATTCCCTCACCTCAAGAGTATGCAAGAAAAACTATTGTTTTACTTGCAGAGGCCTCGTCGTCGGATTAGTTAAAGAAAAATCAAAATCAAAATGAAAAAGAAAGAAAAGAAATGATGGTTGTTCTTGTGTAGGGAAAATTGATAGTTTCAACTTTTCCCCAAAAATGTTTTTTTTTTTGGAAACTTTGACTTTCAAGGAAAATTGATACTTTCAACTTTTCCTCAAAAACCCTTTTTTTGAAATTTTATTTTTAAGGAAAATTGACACTTTCAACTTTTCCCTAAAAATAATTTTTTGGAAATTTATTTCTAAGGAAAATTGATACTTTCAACTTTTCCTCAAAAATATTTTTTTTGAAACTTTGATTTTCAAGGAAAATTGATACTTTCAACTTTTCCCTAAAAATATTTTTCGAAAATTTTGATTTTCAAGGAAAATTGATACTTTCAACTTTTCCCCAAAAATATTTTTTGAAAATTTACTTTTAAGAAAAATTGATACTTTCAACTTTTCCCCAAAAATACTTTTTGATTTTTATTTAAAGAAAATAGAACAAAATAAAAGTGAAAATAAATAAAGATAAAAAAAATAAAGCAAAGTAAAACAAAAATAAAAATAAGATAAAGATAAAAAATATTAAATAAATCTAATCTAATAAATAAATAAATAAATAAAACAAATAAAAAAAATTTGAAAAAAAGAAAAACCTGGAGCGGCTCGACTATCGGCTCGGCTCGGCTCGGCTCGGCTCGGTGGGGGCAGACATGCATGGGTCAGGAAGTGGGTCGACGCCCGAGTCAGGTCGGATCTTGGTAAAATGCGCGGATCCTCTCGGTCACTTAAAGCCAAAACGACGTCGTTTTGGGAGGGTATAAAAGGCAGTTCCCTTTGTTTTTTGGCAGAACGCTCCTCCCCTCTCTCTCTCTTCTTCCTTTTTTCCTCTCTCTTCTCTCTAAAAGGCCGAAGAACTCCGGTTGAAGATTCACCGGATTCTAGGTTTTGTCGCTGAAATCTGGGTTTTTTTGTCCGAAGTTCACCGGAAGGTCATCGGTTTCTGGAAATCTTCACCAAAAACTGGGCAAGTCACCTGAAACTTCAAGGTTGGCCGAAATTTTTGCCAAAAAATTCAAACTTCATTGAAAAATTCATCGAAATCTGGAATTTTCCAGAAATTATAAAAAAAAAAATCACCAAAAATTCTCAAAAAATTTCTGCTAACTCTCCGAACACTCCTAAACATTTTCTCAGCTTCCTATACGCCTCCTTTTCTCTCAAATCAATAGCTTTGCTCACTGTTTGTTCTGTCTTTAGCATCTGTTCCAGGAGGTCCCTTTTATAGGGATTGATCAGGAGTTCCTGATCAATCCCAATTCCTCATTGGAGGGGAATTCAATCTTTGAATCCAATCTGGACTCTTCTAATTGAATTCCCATTCACAATGGGATTCTTCAACTTTCAATCACAGCAATCAAAAAAAGAAAAAAAAGATAATAATACTAATCAGATAATCGGGAAAAAAATTAGATAAAATTAACAGATAATTTAAAAAATAATAATAAAAAATAAAATAAGATAAACCTAAAAATATATTACATAAATAATAATAATAATATAATAATAAATATATAACTATATAAATAAAATACATATAAATCTATTCTAAATAAAAAAATAAATAAATACAGATATACATATATTAATACATAATAATAATAATAATAAATAATAAAATACATAAAATACAAAAGGAAAAAAAATAATACAGGATAAAAATTGAATTGAGCCTTACCCATTTGAGCCAGGCCCAATTGATCTGGGCCTGGACCCAATTGGGTGTCTACAGCTGCCCCTCTTTGCACATTTTCTGTGAAACAGAAATTGTGCAAAGACATAAACACCCAATCAAGACTCAGCTCAACATTGTCAATTTTTGTTTTTGTGTTTTTTTTTTTTTTTTGTTTTTGACCAAAGCTCCTCTAAATAGAGGCTCAACGACTTTGAGAAACATAAATTGCTCCTCTAAACAGAGGCACCACAACTTTGAAAATAAATTGCTCCTCTAAACAGAGGCAGCACGACTTTGGAAAGTAAATTGCTCCTCTAAACAGAGGCACCACGACTTTGGAAAGTCAGAGGCACCACGACTTTGGAAAATAAATTGCTCCTCTAAACAGAGGCACCACGACTTTGAAAGTAAATTGCTCCTCTAAACAGAGGCACCACGACTTTGAGAAAGTAAATTGCTCCTCTAAACAGAGGCACCACGACTTTGGAAAATAAATTGCTCTTTGACAATCATGTCCAAAGGAGTTGAAAGTTGTGTTTGAAGGAATTTCAGGAGAGTATGCCCAAAGGTCTTATAAATCAACCCTGATACCAAAAGACATCCTATTTCAAGGATTAGGAACTTACCTGAAAGCTTTTTCTTTTTCAATTCTGCAAATTATCTTCATATCTGTCTTCTCTATGTGGGATGTTGGAACACCCCTGCTTCTTGAATTTATACACTATACTTTCCTGAAAGTAGTGTATGCTATGCAAATGCATATGAATTTTAATGCATGCTATGCAAATGTTGGCCAATTAATTCCTATTCAATGTATGGTGCTCAAATTTCTCAAGCTCTTTTCTTAGGCATCAAGCCCTTTGATTCTTCAGGGATCCAATTACATTGCTCTTCTAAGATTGAACCAGTGTAGCTCTCAATTGTCTTTTTCACTCACATTCTTCTTTGTTCAGTTTCTCAATACTTTGGAATAAGCTTCATCAATCAATCATTACTTGACCATCACTCAATGAATTTCTCAGCACTAAAAAATTTCAAAACAAGTTTCATCCACCATCACTGGGTCATTATTCATAGGTGTCTCAACATTTACCGTTCCAAAACAGACTTTGTCCACTAATTGTTCTCATCATTCAACCATAACTTGCAAGTCATATCGACCAATTCATCCTTGTACTCATCACTTGGTTATATCACTTTTCAAGATTTGCCCCATTATATTCTTTATTTGATCACATCATATATCCTTCACAACCATCTCTGTTAGGTTTCTACCATTTTGTTACCACCATCATCTTAGATTTCTTTTCAAATGAATGCAAGACTCTTTTAAGCACATATTCATTCACTCAGTATCATTTTAAATCTTGACAAATACAATGCAATCAAGCATTTTCTCAATTCATTCTAGGGGTATAACAATAAGAGAACACAAGGTGAATGAAGATCTATTTTGGTACAAAACAAATGGGAGAGGAATAAATTGGATACATGTCAGTGGGATGAATGGTATGTCCAAATGATGAATATTCAAACAATTCTCAACATTAATTTAGTATTTTTTTTCAAAAACTCATTCCATTTACTACTGAAGTCATCTTGAGCTTAGCGAACTTTGCACCAGTCTTTGAGGGATCTTCAGATGTCTTTGATCTTCCATTCATGTGAGCCATTTGACCTGGATCTTTTTCTATCAAAATCAAACTTTCAGGTTTTCAATTTAAATCTTTTTTTTTTCATTTTCTCATTTCTTTCTTCTTTATTTTTTTTTGTTTTTTTTTTCTTTTTTCATCATCGTTTTTCATTTTTCATCCATTGTTGATATCTTTCATACATCAAACTTTAGAGCATGATTCCATTGCTTTCTCATGAGCATACCTTCACTCAACATATGATCATTCATTGAGTATTCACACTTGATCTAAATGGACTTTTCAAGGTTATAATGTAGGCCAAGGTGAAGGGTCATAAAAAAATGGATATAATAGGTTCAAAACATGTATTAAAAAGGTTCAAAACCAAAGGATCATTTGATATAACTTGGCATTTTGCCCCACATCATTTCACTACTTTTTCTTTCCTCACACAAAGGATTCTCATTACTTTGCCCCAAATCATGTGTGGCATTTATTTTTCATCTTTGAGACCTTTTGTGGTGTTTTTTTTTTTTTTCAAAACTTACCCTCTAGTGTAGAGGGTGATCCTTGGTTGGGGTTCCTCTGAAAAAGAAATCATAATAGGCTCAAAGGGGTAGCAATAAATGGTTTTTCGAATGGTAAAAGAAAGATGGCCACTTTTCATCTCAATTGTGAATACTTTTCTCGAACAACATCTATTGAACAAAGCTCATGATCCTGTATAAAAGATTACATATCTTCAAGACATATCTCTTTCACCTCCAGTAATAGCTTACTTTTTGCTCAAATCATCTTCTCATATTAAATGTGGATGAGTTCTCAAAATTAAATCCCAGAATTACTGTTATCATTGTCTAAATATTCATCATCCAAAATTTGAAAATGGGAGTATAAAGTTATGAAAGGTAACAGAGCATGGAGTAATGGTCAAGTGAAAGAGAAAAATGAAATGAAATGCATTAACTTGCCTTTATTAAGATGATAACAAGTGAAGTCATATTGCAACAAAAAAAAATCTAACATTACTCGAAAAGAAATCTTAAAATGACAAAAAAAACCTTCAGGTGAAGAATCTCTATTGACATCTTGCCCTCAATTCATTGTGACTCTCTGGCCCTTTTTTGTTCTTGATCTTCACTCAGAACGCTAACATTAGGTGTTGTTGCTTTCCCTTGATCAAAACTTACCATTCCATCATTGATCAATCGTTGCACCTTATACTTTAAAGTAGTGTAATTTTTAGTAGAATGGCCAATAATTCCATAGTGGTAGTCGCAGCGGGCTGTAGGATCATACCACTTTGGATAGGGTGGTTTAAGTGGCTCCACATGGCTGGGGGCAATCAAATGGCTATTATAAAGCTCTCGATATAACTCTGTATAAGTCATTGAGATTGGATCAAATACAGGTTTTTCTCGAGTAGTTCGTTGTTCTCATGAACCACTTGCTGGGTTAATAGGGCAAATTTGGGTTCTTGCAGGAGCTTGAATGTTAAGGCTATATGTAAGATCTTGAGGGCTAAAATAAGATGGTTGTGGAGCTAGCTGGTATGGGTAGGATGAGGCATTATTCACAGCAGGATAGTATGGAGAGTAACCTTGGGATAGATAGGGTTGATAACCCTTAAATTGTTGTCTATCAAAACTCACAGCTTGAGCTTGAGCTTCTTTCTTTTCTAATGCCTTCTTGGTTTCTCCTCCTTTCAACTTACCATTTTTTATGGCATTTTCAATAATTTCTCCAGAGATCACCATGTCGGCAAAATTCTTTGTTGCATTCCCTATCATCTTTTCATAATAGAGAGGCTTTAAAGTGCTAACAAACAACACTGTGGTCTCTTTTTCTGTCAGTGGAGGTTGTACCTGTGAAGCTATATCTCTCCATCTCTGGGCGTATTCTTTAAAAGACTTATTTGCCTTTTTCTCTAGATTCTGTAAAGATAAATGATCAGGAGCCAAATCGATAATGTGTCGATATTGACTGATGAAGTCATGAGCCATATCGTTCCAAGAGCGAATATGGGTCCTATCTAACTGAACATACCACCTGGTCACAGAGCTAGTAAGGCTATCTTGGAAAACATGCATCAAGAGTTTTTCATCATGAGCATGAGCTGCCATCTTCCTGCAATACATGGTGATGTGGGTTTTGGGGCACTTTGTACCATCATATTTTTCAAATTTTGGTACTTTGAACTTATGGGGGATAACCACATCAGGAACTAGGCAGAGCCCAGCAGCATCAACTGACCCATAAAAGCTAAATCCTTCCACAGCCCTTAGCCTTTGCTCTATCATGCTAATCTTGGAATTTTCCTCAGCTTCCACTCTCATTTTTTCCTTCTCCTTCTCTTTTAAATCATCTAGATCAGGAATTGGTTCTGCTGCCTTTTCAGTGAAGACAGGATTTATATAGCTATTATACTGCCCTGGGTTGAAAGCTGATGGCATTCCAGGATAAGTTGGATATGCGAAATGTTGTGGCGGGACCTCTTGAGCAGACTGGGCTTGAGGTGGGCCAAAACCTAGAAGATATAAAAGGTCAGCCACTTCTTGCAGCGAGGGAACTTGTTGGCTTGCATTTTCTTCAACTCCTTTTCCTTTATTCATGTTATTAAGAGCCTCCAAAATCTTGCTTAGCTCACTTTCAATCTTTTCTTGTGCTTTTTCTATCTTTTCAAATCTATGAGAATTTTTCTGCTCCATTTGTCTTACTCTGGATCTTGTGTTGTGTCGATGGGTAGGATTTTTGCTAGATGAAGCTATCTTGGGACCTTGAGTACCATACTTATGATTAGAAATGTTATGCTATGCTTTGTGTATGATGCTTTGATGCACGAATGAAATGTACATTTTCCTGAATGAAATCTAGTATGAAATGGATGTAAATGATTGTGTTAAAACATGATCATAAAAATAATGCAGATGCATACAATCAGACAAACAACATAGTTAGTTCCGTGGATGAAATGAAAGTGATGCTGATGCATAATGTTACATACGATAATGAAAATGATACACAAAGTTAAACAACCAAAATGATTAGATAAACACCCTTTTTGTGTCTTAATTTCAGGGTATATCTATCATTGGGTAGAAAAGGCTCTATCCTAGGTTTAGGCACTCTTAAGGTTCACTATATGCGGTTTTTAGGTCAAAGTCTAAAGGTCCTCAAATTGTTCCTTACATCCTTGTCCATCACAGACTAGTAAGGCACCCTAATCCTCACCCATTACAGGCTACAAGCGGAAAAGGTTCAATTTGAGTGGGAGTATTTCACTAGCCACTACGGAGGCATTAGACCTCATGAAAGTAATAGGTACTTTACTCCCTCCTAGAAGGACGGAGCTCGGGTGTAGAGCTCGTATTATGCACATGCACATGAATGACATAATTAACAAAGTAAATAAACATGAATGAACGATAACATAAATAGTACAACAAGGTTCAATTTTATTAAGCTTTTGGATAACACAAATTATTTGCTGGCCTGACTCTCACAATCCTCAGTGGAGTCACCAAGCTATCATAACGTCTAGATCCGAGGATCTATCGCTAGACATTGACTTTAGGGAGTCACCACCAATCTTTTTTATCTAGGTGCGATTGGCCACCTAAGGAATCTATCCTTTCAGAGAACACCTAAGTTTAAGGGTCCCTAAAAGAATAGGTTCAGGTCTGCTAACCAGAACAGGGTTCGAGAGTTCGATTACGTGTGAAGAAGGTTATAACACCCTCACAACACCCATCAAAAGATCATACCAGCTTAAATTTATGTTATCCAAAAGCCTTAAAATTTTACCAAGTAATTAATTATTGGAAATTTTTCTCAATTGACTCTAATACTTTTAGCAAAAAATTGAGAAAATTCCCTCACCTCAAGAGTATGCAAGAAAAACTATTGTTTCACTTGTAGAGGCTCCGTCGTCGGATTAGTTAAAGAAAAATCAAAATCAAAATAAAAAAGAAAGCAAGGAAAGGATGGTTGTTCTTGTGTAGGGAAAATTGATAGTTTCAACTTTTCCCCAAAAATGTTTTTTTTTTTTGAAACTTTAATTTTCAAGGAAAATTGATACTTTCAACTTTTCCTCAAAAACCCTTTTTTTGAAATTTTATTTTTAAGAAAAATTGATACTTTCAACTTTTCCCTAAAAATATTTTTTTGGAAATTTATTTCTAAGGAAAATTGATACTTTCAACTTTTCCTCAAAAATATTTTTTTTGAAACTTTGATTTCCAAGGAAAATTGATACTTTCAACTTTTCCCTAAAAATATTTTTCGAAAATTTTGATTTTCAAGGAAAATTGATACTTTCAACTTTTCCCCAAAAATATTTTTTGAAAATTTATTTTTAAGGAAAATTGATACTTTCAACTTTTCCCCAAAAATACTTTTTGATTTTTATTTAAAGAAAATAGAACAAAATAAAAGTGAAAATAAATAAAGATAAAAAAAAATAAAGAAAAGTAAAACAAAAATAAAAATAAGATAAAGATAAAAAAATATTAAATAAATCTAATCTAATAAATAAATAAAACAAATAAAAAAATTCCAAAAAAAAAAACCTGGAGCGGCTCGGCTATCGGCTCGGCTCGGAAGGGGTAGACACGTGCGGGTCAGGAAGTGGGTCGACGCTCGGGTCGGGTCGAATCTCGACAAAACGTGCGGATCCTTTGGGTCACTTAAAGCCAAAACGACATCGTTTTGGGAGGGTATAAAAGGCAGTTCCCTTCGTTTTTTGGTAGAACGCTCCTCCCCTCTCTCTCTCTTCTTATTTTTTCCTCTCCCTTCTCTTTAAAAGGCCAAAAAACTCCGGTTGAAGATTCACCGGATTTTGGGTTTTGTCATCGAAATCTGGGTTTTTTCGCCGAAAGTTCGTCGGAAGGTCACCGGTTTCTGGAAATCTTCATCGAAAACTAGACGGGTCACTGGAAACTTCAAGGTTGGCCGAAATTTTCGTCGGAAAATTCAAACTTCGTTGAAAAATTCACCGGAATTTGGAATTTTCCAAAAATTCTCAGAAAAAAAATCGCCAAAAATTCTCAAAAAATTTCTGCTAACTCCCCGAACACTCCTAAACCTTTTCTCAGCTTCCTATACGCCTCTTTTTCTCTCAAATCAGTAGCTTTGCTCACTGTTTGTTCTGTCTTTAGCATCTGTTCCAGGAGGTCTCTTTTATAGGGATTGATAAGGAGTTCCTGATCAATCCCAAATCCTCCTTGGACGGGAATTCAATCTTTGAATCCAATCTGGACTCTTCTGATTGAATTCCCATTCACAATGGGATTCTTCAACTTTCAATCACAGCCATCAAAGAAAGAAAAAATAATAATAATACTAATCAAATAATCGAGAAAAAAAATTAGATGAAATTAACAGATAATTTAAAAAATAATAATAAAAAATAAAATAAGATAAACCCAAAAATATATTACACAAAAAAAAATAATAATATAATAATAAATATATTACTATATAAATAAAATACATATAAATCTATTCTAAATAAAAAAATAAATAAATACAGATATACATATATTAATACATAATAATAATAATAAATAATAAAATACATAAAATACAAAAGGAAAAAAAAAATAATACAGGATAAAAATTGAATTGGGCCTTACCTATTTGGGCCTGAACCTAATTGGGTGTCTACACACCCTATCGATCCACGGCTTGCGCATCTCGCCTCTCTGGCCGGCGTAGTGCCTGCCCGTCCGCTCGTTTCATCGGTTGGCTTAGGCACACAGAGTTCATTCCCAGTCTAAGATCGAACGGATCGAGGGTTGTGGCAACAAGATCGGCAGCACGTAGAGGGGGGACCCGACCGATCCCCAGCTTACGCGTCCTACCCCTCTGGTTGGCTGAGCGCCCGCACGCTTCTTTCGGGTGTTGATTTAGGCATACGGAGTTCATTCCCAATGTAAGATCAGACCAGACCAAGGGTTACGGGTGCACATACTAGGCTCGGGCATATGCTGGTGCCATATTTTTTCTCCAAGGGGCACCATAGTCGGATCATCGTCGGAGAACCTGACCAGTGGCATTGGGGTTCTGGCGATTGGGGGGCGGGGGGTGTGCGCACATGATGTGCGATGGGTGCTGGTACTTGGCCCTTATATTGGCCCCCTATCCCTCATCGATCCTCAAGACCACACACCCCCTGAAAGAGCATTTGAGATTTTACAGGTTTACTGCCAGTAGCCATTAAAGTGTCTGAAATGGGGACAGTTTTTTCAAAAGGTCACAAAATCTTGTACACTTTGAGTTTTTAGCTAAATTTTTTTGTGCATGCCAACAAAAATACAAGGATCATGTCTACCAAGTTTCGGGCCAAAACTCCTTCTGAAAAAATTTTAAAAAAATCCCGAACTGTAAAAAGTTTCAAAAATCATGAAAAATAGAAAATGAGTCGTCTTGCCATGAAACTTCACATGAAGGCTTAAGGGACCATTGTATGAATTTACAAGCCATAAAAAAGGCATTGGCATGGTAGAAATATGAAGATGTGCCTAAACCCACCTACCACCCTATCGAGCCACGGCTTGCGCATCCCGTCTCTCTGGCCGACATAGTGCCCGCCCGCCCGCTCGTTTCGTCGGTTGGCTTAGGCATACGAGTTCATTCCCAGTATAAGATCGAACCGGACCGAGGGTTGTGGCAACAAGATCGGTAGCACGCAGGGGGGCACCCGACCGATCCCCGACTTGCGCATCTTGCCCCTCTGGCCGGTTGAGCGCCCGCACGTTCGTTTCGTGGGTTGACTTAGGCATATGGAGTTCATTCCCAGTCTAAGCATACGGAGTTCATTCCCAGTGTAAGATCGGATCGGATCGAGGGTTGTGGGTGCCCAGGCTAGGCTCGGGTATGTGCTGGTAAGGTATTTTTTTTCACCCGAGGCACCATCGTCGGAGCATCGCTGGAGAACCTAACCGGCGGTATTGGGGTCCGACGATTGGGGGGGCGGGGGGGTGCGTACATGATGTGCGATGAGTGCTGATACTTGGCCCTTATATTGGCCCCCTATCCCTCATCAAACATCGAGAACTCACACCCCCTTAAAGAGCATTTGAGATTTTATAGGTTTGCTACCAGTAGCCATTAAAATGTCTGAAATGGGGACACTTTTTTCAAATGGTCACAAAATCCTGTACACTTCGAGTTTTTAGCTGAATTCTTTTGTGCAAGCCAAAAAACAATACAAGGATCACATCTACCAAGTTTGGGGCCAAAACTCCTTCTGAAAAAATTTTAAAAAAATCCCAAACCATAAAGAGTTTCAAAAATCGTGAAAAATAGAAAACGAGTCGTCTTGCCATGAAACTTCACATGAAGGCTTAAGGGACCATTGTATGAATTTACAAGCCATAAAAATGGCATTGGCATAGTAGAAATATGAAGATGTGCCTAAACCCACCTACCACCCTATTGATCCACGGCTTACGCATCCTGTCTCTCTGGCCTGCGTAGTGCCCGCCCGCCAGCTCGTTTCATCGGTTGGCTTAGGCATACGGAGTTCATTCCCAGTCTAAGATCAGATCGAACTGAGGGTTGCGGTAGCAAGATCGATAGCACGCAGGGGGGACCCGGTCGATCCTCAGATTGCTCATCCTGCCCCTCTTGCCCGCTGAGCGCCCGTACGCTTGTTTCATGGGTTGACTTAGGCATACGGAGTTCATTCCCAGTCAAAGCATACGAAGTTCATTCCCAGTGTAAGATCGGACCAGACCGAGGGTTGCGGGTGCACATGTTGGGCTCGAGCATATGCTGGTGCCTGATTTTTTTTTTGCCCAGGGCACCATCGTCGGAGCATCGTCGGAGAACCTGACCGACGGCATTGGGGTTCCGACGATTGGGGGGCGAGGGGGGTGTGCGCGGATGATGTGCGATGGGTGCTGGTACTTGGCCCTTATATTGGCCCCCTATCCCTTATCAAACCTCGAGAACTCACACCCCCTTAATTAGCATTTGAGATTTTACAGGTTTGCTACCAGTAGCCATTAAAGTGTTTGAAATGGGGACACTTTTTTCAAATGGTCACAAAATCCTGTACACTTTGAGTTTTTTGTTGAATTTTTTTGTGGATGCCATAAAAAATACAAGGATCACGTCTGTAAGTTTGGGGCCAAAACTCCTTTTGAAAAAATTTTAAAAAAATCCCGAACCGTAAAAAGTTTCAAAAATCGTGAAAAATAGAAAATGAGTCGTCTTGCCATGAAACTTCACGGCTTAAGGGACCGTTGTTTGAATTTACAAGCCATAAAAATGGCATTGGCATGGCAAAAATATGAAGATGTGCCTAAACCCGCCTACCACCCTATCGATCCACGACTTGCGTATCGCGCCTCTCTAACCGACGTCGTGCTCGGCCGGCCACTCATTTTGTCCGTTTGCTTAGGCATACGGAGTTCATTCCTAGTCTAAAATCAGATCAGATCAAGGGTTGCGACAGCAGGATTGGCAGCACGTAAGAGGGACCCGGTCGATCCCTGGCTTGGGCATCCTACCCCTCTGGCCGACTGAGCGCCCGCACGTTCATTTCGTGGGTTGACTTAGGCATACGGAATTCATTCCTAGTATAAGATCGGACCGGATCGAGGGTTGCGGGTGCACATGCTGGGCTCGGGCATGTGCTGGTGCTGCATTTTCTTCACCTGGGACACCATCGCCAGGCATCACCGGAGAACCTGACCGATGGCATTGGGGTTCCGACGATTGAGGTGGCGGGGGGGTGTGCGCACATGATGTGCGATGGGTGCTGGTACATGGCCCTTATATTGGCCCCCTATACCTCATCAAACCTCGAGAACTCACACCCCCTTAAAGAGCATTTGAGATTTTACATGTTTGCTGCCAGTAGCCATTAAAGTGTCTGAAACAGGGATACTTTTTCAAATGGTCACAAAATCCTGTACACTTCGAGTTTTTAGTTGAATTTTTTTGTGCATGCTAACAAAAAATACAAGGATCATGTCTACCAAGTTTGGGGCCAAAACTCCTAAAAAGAGTTTAAAAAAATCCTGAAAAGTAAAAAGTTTCCAAAATCATGAAAAATAGAAAACGAGTCGTCTTACCATGAAACTTCACATGAAGGCCTAAAGGACCATTGTATGAATTTACAAGCCATAAAAATGGCATTGGCATGGCAGAAATATAAAGATGTGCCTAAACCCACCTACCACCCTATCGATCCACGGCTTGCGCATCCTACCTCTCTGGCCGACGTAGTGCCCACCCGCCCGCTCATTTCATTGGTTAGCTAAGGCATACAGAGTTCATTCCCAGTCTAAGATCAGACCCGACCGAGGGTTGCGGCAGCAGGATTGGCACCACGCAGGGGGGACCCCGGCCAATCCCTGACTTGTGCATCCTGCCCCTCTGGTCGGCTGAGCACCCGTACGCTCGTTTCGTGGGTTGACTTAGGCATACGGAGTTCATTCCTAGTCTAAGCATACGGAGTTCATTCCCAGTGTAAGATCGGATCGGACCAAGGGTTACGGGTGGACATGCTAGGCTCGGGCATGTGCTGGTGCTGTATTTTTTTTTCGCCTGGGGCACCATCGTCGGAGCATCACCGGAGAACCTGACCGACGGCATTGCGGTTCCGGCATTGGGGGCGGGGGGCGTGTGCACATGATGTGCGATGGGTGCTGGTACTTGGCCTTTTTATTGGCCCCTTATCCCTCATCAAACCTTGAGAACTCACACCCCCTTAAAGAGCATTTGAGATTTTACAAGTTTGCTGCCAGTAGCCATTAAAGTGTCTGAAATAGGGACATTTTTTTCAAATGGTCACAAAATCCTGTACACTTCGAGTTTTTAGCTGAATTTTTTTGTGCATGCCAAAAGAAAATACAAGGATCATGTCTACCAAGTTTGGGGCTAAAACTCCTTCTGAAAAAATTTTAAAAAAATCTCGAACCGTAAAAAGTTTTGAAAATCGTGAAAAGTAGAAAACAAGTCGTTTTTCTATGAAACTTCACATGAAGGCTTAAAGGACCATTGTATTAATTTACAAGCCATAAAAATGGCATTGGCACAGCAGAAATATGAAGATGTGTCGAAACCCACCTACCACCCAATCGATCCATAACTTGTGCATCCTGCCTCTGTGGCCGGTGTAGTGCCCGCCCGTTCTCTCATTTCGTCGGTTCACTTAGGCATACGGAGTTCATTCCCAATCTCAGATTAGATCGGACCAAGGGTTACGGTAGTAGGATCGATAGCATGCAAGGGGAGACCCGATCGATCCCCGACTTATGCATCTTACCCCTCTTACCGACTGACAGCCCGCATGCTCGTTTCGTGGGCATTGGCATGACAGAAATATAAAGATGCGCCAAAACCCACCTACCAGCCTATCGATCCACGGCTTACGCATCCCGCTTCTCTGGCCGATGTAGTGCCCGCCCGCCCGCTCATTTCGTCAGTTGGCTTAGGCATACGGAGTTCATTCCCAGTCTAAGATTGGACCGGACCGAGGGTTACAACAGTAGGATACGCAGCACGCAGGGGAGGACCCAGCAGATCCTAACTTGTGCATCCTGCCCTCTGGCCGGCTGAACGCCCGCATGCTCGTTTCATGGGTTGACTTAGGCATACGGAGTTCATTCCCAATCTAAGCATACGGAGTTCATTCCCAGTGTAAGATCAGACCGAACTGAGGGTTGCGGGTGCACATGCTGGGCTCGAGCATGTGCTGGTGCCACATTTTTTTCACCAGAGGCACCATCGCCGGAGCATTGCTGTAGAACCTGACCGGCGGTATTGGGGTTCCGGTGATTGGGGGTGGGGGTGTGCGCACATGATGTGTGATGGGTGCTGGCACTTGGCCCTTATTTTGGCCCCCTATCCCCCATCAAACCTTGAGAACTCACACCCCCTTAAAAAGCATTTGAGATTTTACAGGTTAGCTACCAGTAGCCATTAAAGTGTCTGAAATGGGGACACTTTTTTCAAATGGTCACAAAATCCTGTACACTTCGAGTTTTTAGCTGAATTTTTTTGTGCACGCCAACAAAAATACAAGTATCATGTCTTCCAAGTTTAGGGCCAAAATTCCTTCTAAAAAAATTTAAAAAAAATCCCGAACCGTAAAAAGTTTCAAAAATCGTGAAAAATAGAAAACGAGTCGTCTTGCCATGAAACTTCACATGAAGGCTTAAGGGACCATTGTATGAATTTACAAGCCACAAAAATGGCATTGGCATGGCAGATATATGAAGATGTGCCTAAACCCACCTACCACCCTATCGATCCATGGCTTGCGCATCCCGCCTCTCTGACCGGCGTAATGCCCGCCCGTCCGCTCGTTTAATCGGTTAACTTAGGCATACGGAGTTCATTCCCAGCCTAAGATCAGATTGGACCAAGGGTTGTGACAACAAGATCAGCAACACGCAGGGGGGACCCGACCGATCCCCGGCTTATGCATCATGCCCCTCTGGCCGACTAAGCGCCTGCACGTTCGTTTCGTGGGTTGACTTAGGCGTACGAAGTTCATTCCTAGTGTAAGATCAGACCGGACCGAGGGCTGCGGGGGCACATGCTGGGCTCAGGCATGTGCTTGTGCCACATTTTTTTTTCGCTCGGGGCACCATCACCGGAGAACCTGACTGACGGCACTCGGGTTCCGACGATTGGGGGGATGGGGGGGTGTGCGCACATGATGTGCGATGGGTGCTGGTACTTGGCCCTTCTATTGGCCTCCTATCCCTCATCAAACCTTTAGAACTCACACCCCCTTAAAGAGCATTTGAGATTTTACAAGTTTGCTCCCAATAGTCATTAAAGTGTTTGAAATGGGGACATTTTTTTCAAATGGTCACAAAATCCTGTACAATTCAAGTTTTTAGCTGAATTTTTTTGTGCATGCCAAAAAAAATACAAGTATCACATCTTCAAAGTTTGGGGCCAAAACTCCTTCTGAAAAAATTTTTAAAAAATCCCGAACCGTAAAAAGTTTCAAAAATCGTGAAAAATAGAAAACGAGTCGGCTTGCCATGAAACTTCACATGAAGGCTTAAGGGACCATTGTATGAATTTACAAGCCACAAAAATGGCATTGGCATGGCAGAAATATGAAGATGTGCCTAAACCCACCTACCACCCTATCGATCCACGGCTTGTGCATCCTGCCTCTCTGGCCAGCGTAGTGCCCGCCCGCCCGCTCATTTCGTCGGTTAGCTTAGGCATACGGAGTTCATTCCTAGTCTAAGATCAGACTAAACCAAGGATTGTGGCAGCAGGATCGATAGCACGCAGGGGGGACACGATCGATCCTCGGCTTGCTCATGTGCCCCTCTGGCTGGCTGAGCGCCCGCACACTCATTTCGTGGGTTGACTCAGGCATATGGAGTTCATTCCCAGTCTAAGCATATGGAGTTCATTCCTAGTGTAAGATCGGATCGGATCAAGGGTTACGGGTGCAAATGCTGGGCTCAGGAATGTGCTAGTGTCGTATTTTTTTCACTCGGGGCACCATCGCCGGAGCATCATCAGAGAACCTGACAGACGGCATTGGGTTCCCGCGATTGGGGGGGTAAGGGGGTGTGCGCACATGATATGTGATGGGTGCTGGTACTTGGCCCTTATATTGGCCCCCTATCACCCATCAAACCTCAAGAACTCACACCCCCTTAAAGAGTATTTGAGATTTTACAGGTTTGCTTCCAGTAGCCATTAAAGTGTTTGAAATGGGGACACTTTTTTCAAATGGTCACAAAATCCTGTACACTTCAAGTTTTTGGTTGAATTTTTTTGTGCATGCCAACAAAAATACAAGGATCACGTTTACCAAGTTTGGGGCCAAAACTCCTTCTGAAAAAATTTTTAAAAAATCTTGACTCGTAAAAAGTTTCAAAAATCGTGAAAAATAGAAAACGAGTCGTCTTGCCATGAAACTTCACATGAAGGCTTAAAGGACCATTGTATGAATTTACAAGCCACAAAAATGGCATTGGCATGGCACAAATATGAAGATGTGCCTAAACCCACCTACCACCCTATCGATCCACGGCTTGCGCATCCCGCCTCTCTGGTCGGCGTAGTGCCCGCCCGCCCGCTCATTTCATCGGTTAGCTTAGGCATACGGAGTTCATTCCCAGCCTAAGATCAGATCAGATCGAGGGTTGTGGCAGCAAGATTAGCAGCACGCAGGGGGGGACCCGACCGATCCCCGGCTTATGCGTCATGCCCCTCTGGCCGACTGAGCGCCTGCACGCTCGTTTCGTGGGTTGAGTTAGGCGTACGGAGTTCATTCCCAGTCTAAGCATATGGAGTTCATTCCTAGTGTAAGATCGAACCAGACCGAGGGTTACGGGTGCACATGTTGGGCTCGGGCATGTGCTGGTGCCACATTTTTTTTCGCCCGGGGCACCATCGTCGGAGAACCTGATCGATGGTACTGAGGTTCCGACGATTGGGGGGCCGGGGGGGGTGTGCGCACATGATGTGCGATGGGTGCTGGTACCTGGCCCTTCTATTGGCCCCCTATCCCTCATCAAACCTTCAGAACACACACCCCCTTAAAGAGCATTTGAGATTTTACAAGTTTGCTCCCAGTAGTCATTAAAGTGTTTGAAATGGGGACACTTTTTTCAAATGGCCACAAATCCTGTATAATTCAAGTTTTTAGGTGAATTGTTTTGAGCATGCCAACGAAAATACAAGTATCACGTCTACGAAGTATGGGGTCAAAACTCCTTCTGAAAAAATTTTAAAAAAATCCGGAACCATAAAAAGTTTCAAAAATCGTGAAAAATAAAAAACGAGTCGTCTTGCTATGAAACTTCACATGAAGGCTTAAGGGACCATTGTATGAATTTACAAGCCACAAAAATGGCATTGGCATGGAAGAAATATGAAGATGTGCCTAAACCCACCTACCACCCTATCGATCCACGGCTTGTGCATACCGCCTCTCTGGCCGGCGTAGTGCCCGCCCGCCCGCTCATTTCGTCGGTTGGCTTAGGCATACGAAGTTCATTCCCAATCTAAGATCAGACTGAATCGAGGGTTGTGACAACAGGATCGGTAGCACGCAAGGTGGGACATGGCCGATCCTCGACTTGCCCATGCTGCCCCTCTGGTCGGCTGAGCGCCCGCACACTCGTTTCGTGGGTTGACTCAGGCATACGGAGTTCATTCCCAGTCTAAGCATATGGAGTTCATTCCTAGTGTAAGATCGGACCGGATCAAAGGTTGCGGATGCATATGCTGGGCTCAAGAACGTGCTGGTGCCGTGATTTTTTTTCACTCGGGGCACCATCGCCCGAGCATCATCAGAGAACCTGACAAACGGCATTGGCTTCCCGCGATTGGAGGGGCAAGGGGGTGTGCGCACATGATATGCGATGGGTGCTGGTACTTGGCCCTTATATTGGCCCCCTATCACCCATCAAACCTCGAGAACTCACACCCCCTTAAAGAGCATTTGAGATTTTACAGGTTTGCTTCCAGTAGCCATTAAAGTGTTTGAAATGGGGACACTTTTTTCAAATGGTCACACTTTGACTTCGGTGTAGGGAGTTCATTCCCAGTCTAAGCATACGGAGTTCATTCCTAGTGTAAGATCAGACCGGACCGAAGGTTGCGGGTGCACATGCTGGGCTCGGGCATGTGCTGGTGCCACATTTTTTTTCACTCGGGGCACCATCGCCGGAGAACCTGACCGACGGCACTCGAGTTTCGGTGATTAGGGGGGCAGGGGGGGGTGCGCACATGATGTGCGATGGGTGCTGGTACTTGGCCCTTCTATTGGCCTCCTATCCCTCATCAAACCTTCAGAACTCACACCTCCTTAAAGAGCATTTGAGATTTTACAAGTTTGCTCCCAGTAGTCATTAAAGTGTTTGAAATGGGGACACTTTTTTCAAATGGTCACAAAATCCTGTACAATTCAAGTTTTTAGCTGAATTTTTTTGTGCATGCCAACAAAAATACAAGTATCATGTCTTCCAAGTTTGGGACCAAAACTCCTTTTGAAAAAATTTTAAAAAAATCCTGAACTGTAAAAAGTTTAAAAAATGATGAAAAATAGAAAACGAGTCGTCTTACCATGAAACTTCACATGAACGCTTAAGGGACCATTGTTTGAATTTACAAGCCACAAAAATGGCATTGGCATGGCACAAATATGAAGATGTGCCTAAACCCACCTACCACCCTATCGATCTACGACTTGCGCATCCCGCCTCTCTAGTCGGCGTAGTGCCCGCCCGCCCGCTTGTTTCATCGGTTAGCTTAGGCATACAGAGTTCATTCCTAGTCTAAGATCAGACCAGACCAAGGGTTGCAACAGCATGCAGGGGGGGACCCGATCGATCCGCGGCTTGTGCATGATGCCCCTCTGGCCAACTGAGCGCCTGCACGCTTGTTTCGTGGGTTGACTTATGCGTACGGAGTTCATTCCCAGTCTAAGCATACGAAGTTCATTCCTAGTGTAAGATCGGACCGGATCGAGGGTTGTGGGTGCACATGCTGGGCTCGAGCATGTGCTGGTGCCACATTTTTTTTGCCCCGGGCACCATCGCCGAAGAACCTGATCGGTGGCACTAGGGTTCCGACGATTAGGGGGCGGGGGGGTGTGCGCACATGATGTGCAATGGGTGCTGGTACTTGGCCCTTCTATTGGCTCCCTATCCCTCATCAAACCTTCAAAACTCACACCCCCTTAAAGAGCATTTGAGATTTTACAAGTTTGCTCCTAGTAGTCATTAAAGTATTTGAAATGGGGAAACTTTTTTCAAATGGTCACAAAATCTTGTACAATTCAATTTTTTAGCTGAATTGTTTTGTGCATGCCAAAAAAAATACAAGGATCATGTCTACCAAGTTTGGGGTAAAACTCCTTCTGAAAAAAATTTTAAAAAATCTCGAACCATAAAAAGTTTTAAAAATCGTGAGAAATAGAAAACGAGTCGTCTTGCCATGAAACTTCACATGAAGGCTTAAGGGACTATTGTATGAATTTACAAGCCATAAAAATGGCATTGGCATGACAGAAATATGAAGAAGTGCCCGCCCGCCCAATCGTTTCGTCGGTTGGCTTAGGCATACGGAGTTCATTCCTAGTCTAAGATCAGACTGGACCAAGGGTTGCAGTAGTAGGATCGACAGCCTATCAGAAGGGACCCGATCGATCCCCAACTTGCGCATCCTGCCCATCTGGCCGGTTGAGCGTCCGCACGCTCATTTCATGGGTTGACTTAGGCATACGGAGTTCATTCCCAGTCTAAGCATACGGAGTTCATTCCCAGAGTAAGATCAAACCGGACCGAGGGTTACGAGTGCACATGATGGGCTTGGGCATGTACTGGTATCACATTTTTTTTTTCGCCCGGGGCACCATCACCTGATCATCACCGGAGAACTTGACCGACGGCATTGGGGTTTCGACGATTGGGGGGCAGGGGGGGTGTGCGCACATGATGTGCGATTGTTATCGGTACTTGGTCGTTATATTGGCCCGTATCCCTCATCAAACCTTGAGAACTCACACCCGACCAATTTTAGACTGGGAATAACTCCGTATGCCTAAGCCAACCGACGAAACGAGCGGGCGGGTGGGCACTACGTCGACCAGTGAGACGGGATGCACAAGCTGTAGATCGATAGGGTGGTAGGTGGGTGTAGGTGCATCTTCATTTTTCTACCGTGCCAATGCCTTTTTTATGGCTTGTAAATTCATACAATGGTCCCTTAAGCCTTCATGTGAAGTTTCACGGCAAGACGACTCATTTTCTATTTTTCACGATTTTCAAAACTTTTTACGGTTCGAGATTTTTTAAAATTTTTTCAGGAGTTTTGGCTCCAAACTTGGTAGACGTGATCCTTGTATTTTTGTTAGCATGCATAAAAAAATTCAAGAAAAAACTTGAAGTGCACAAGATTTTGTGACCATTTGAAAAAACTGTCATCATTTCAGACACTTTAATCGCTACTGGCAGCAAACCTGTAAAATCTCAAATGCTCTTTAAGGGGGTGTGAGTTCTCGAGGTTTGATGAGGGATGGGGGGCCAATATAAGGGCCATGTACCAGCACCCATCACACATCATGTGCGCACACCCCCTGCCCCCCCAAATCGCCGGAACCTCCAATGCCGCCTGTCAGGTTCTCCGATGATGCTCCGACTATGGCACCTCGGACGAAAAAAATGTGGCACCAGCACATGCGCAAGCTAGCATGTGCACCCGCATGTCTCGGTCCAGTCCGATCTTACACTGGGAATGAACTCCATATGCTTAGACGGGAATGAACTCCGTATGCCTAAGTCTACCCACGAAACGAGCGTGCGGGTGCTTAGCCGACCAAAGAGGCAGGATGCGCAAGCCGGGGATCAGTCGGGTCCCCTCTGCATGCTACCAATCTTGCTGCCGCAACCCTCAGTCTGGTCCGATCTTAGACTGGGAATGAACTCCATATGCCTAACCCAACCGACGAAATGAGCCGGCGGGCGGGCATTACGCTGGCCAGAGAGGCGGGATGCGAAAGCCATGGATCAATAGGGTGGTAGGTGGTTTTAGGCACATATTCATATTTCTGCCATGCCAATGCCATTTTTATGGCTTGTAAATTCATACAATGGTCCCTTAAGCCTTCATGTGAAGTTTCATGGCAAGACGACTCGTTTTCTATTTTTCATGATTTTTAAAACTTTTTATGGTTCGGGATTTTTTTAAAATTTTTTCAGAAGGATTTTTGGCCCCAAACTTGGTATATGTGATCCTTGTATTTTTGTTGGCGTGCACAAAAAAATTCAGCTAAAAACTCGAAGTGTATAGGATTTTGTGACCATTTAAAAAAAGTGTCCCATTTCAGACACTTTAATGGCTATTGGCAGCAAACCTGTAAAATCTCAAATGCTCTTTAAGGGGGTGTGAGTTCTTGAGGTTTGATGAGGGATAGGGGGCCAATATAAGGGCAAGTACCAGCACCCATCACACATTGTCGTAATAGTTTTATGACCGCCAGACGTAAAAGTGATGTTTTAAAATAGAGAAAAATAAATAAAAAGTGGAGTCGCCACCAATCTTTGTTAGGGTGTGATTGGCCACCCAAAAGTTTATCTTTTTAATAAAACTATAAAACAGATTTAAAGTTTATCAAAAAGATAATTTTGGTCTACGAAAAACTAGGTTCGGTCTGGGAGTTGGTTACGCATGGGGAAGGATTAGCACCCCCACAACACCCATAAATTGGTACCATTTAATTACGCGCTATTTTCGATGTTGGATAAAAATGATTTAATTTGAAATTGAACACTAATTCCCTTCACTTGAATAAAATTTTGCTAAAATATTTATTTAGAAATATTGAGAAAATCTTTAAGTTAAAGAATTATCTTAAAATTCTCCTACATCTAGGCAAAATTTAAAATAACTCTTTTTACTTAAGATTTAACACAATAATCCATAAAATAAAATAACAATCTTTATAGAAAATAATGTTAGTGACTCTCCAACATTTAGGCAGAGTACCAAGAATTATTTCTTTCGGAATGTTATTTTTATTTTATTTTATAATATCATAATTTTTTTAAAAAGTAGTACAAATAAAAATTAAAGACAGAATAGTACAAATAAATACTAATAATAACATGTTAATGTGTGTATGTCAATGAATGTTATGTAAAATGAAATGTAATTTAAAAGTTGTATTCTTAAGTATAATAAGACCACCCAACTCTCCAACATCTAGGTAGAGCTTAGGTGCGACTGTTTATATTTAAGCTCCCAATTTACTATTATACTTTTTATTTATTAATCTTATTGTTGATGCAAATTAAGAAATCGTGTGAAAAGACTTAACGAAGTAAAATTTTCTAAATACCCCATCATCTAATCAGCATTCGGGAACAAATTGCTTCAAATAGAATTTTCCCACTTGACTTTAGGATTTTTAGGACTTTGGATTTTAAGAGGTTTTGAATTTTAGGGGATTTTGGATTTTTAGGGGTTTTAAAAACTTAGGATTTTGAAAATTAAAAATTAGTGTTTAAGATTTAAGTAAAACGCAAACATCTCTAAAAATCCCCATCATCTAGGTAGACTTTCGGAGCAAGTTCAATTTTTTATAATTTTTTAAAACTAATTAAAAATCTCTTGTGTGTTTTTTTATGAAAATTTATTCATAATAATTCCCCAACATCTAGGCAGAATTATCTTTTAGAAAAATATTTTTAATTCCCTCCAACATCTAGGCAGGGAAAATAATAATAATAATAATAAATTTTTTTTTTGAACATTTTTAATATATTTTTAACTATTATTTGCTTTTAATTTTATTGTTATTAAAACAATTAAACATTTATTCTAACAAATTTAGAAATTTATCATGCATAAATATAAAAATATACTTAAAATAACAAAAATAATAATATAAAAAAATTAAAAAATTAAAAAAAATTTTTTTTTACCTGAACTTGATCGGTCAATGGTTCGGTCAGTGCTGGTCTGGACCGGTTCTGCGATTCGATAGGTGGTTCAGGCGGTCCAGTGGTTTGGACTGGCTCAGACCGATTCATTGGATCGGTTCAAAGTTGGATAAAACGGGTTGACGGGTCGATTTATGCGGATCTCGGATCCGGGTCCACGCGCTGATCCTCTTTGGTTAAAATGGTGTCGTTTTGAGTTTTTGCTTTACTATATATAGCTGAAGATTTTTTTTGGTTCATTTGGTTTTTGTTTCAGAAAAAAAAGGGAGAGAAGGAGAGAGAGAGCTGGAGGAGAGGTCTGGCTGTCCACCGTTCAGTCATCGGGCCATCGCTCCAGCTGCCGCCTAGGTCAACACCGGCGGTGGTCGCTAGTTATCGAAAAATGCCAAAATACTTCCAGAAGCGCTCTTCAACGCGCTCTTTCAAGATCTGACCTCCTTTTTGTCAAAAACAGCCCCGATCAGCGTAGATTGAGGTTCAAAGTTTTTGTTTTCAATTTTTTTTTTTGTTTTGTTGAAGCAAGACTGATCTATTTTCTTACTTTTGTAGGTAGCTTCGGTGCTGGGTTCCTCCCTGTGGGGAGGACTGTGGTTTTTGTTTTTTTTTGTAGTTTTTTTTTATAGAATCTCCCCCTCCTTCTTTTTTGTCCGTTTTGGCTTTGCTATGAGCTCTATTTATAGAGCTCCAGTCATATGTGTTTGGAGGGAAGGGCATGGGGCTCGATCACAGGATGTAAACACAAGCCCACCTCTTTATTTCTTCTGTATTTTCTGGTAGTAGGGTAGGATGAACAGGGTATGTGATGGGTGGTGGGCCTGGTGGCAGGGCGGCACCACTGCCATCCTCAATTATTTTTTTGCTATTTTTTTGTATTATTTTTTGGTATTTATTTTTTTTTGTATTTCGTATAATATTATTATTTTTATTTTTGAGGACAAAATTGATGTCAACAGCTGCCCCTCTTTGCACATTACTGAGAATCAGGAATAGGGCAAAGACAAAGACAAAATTTGTCCGAAAATGGATCATGAATTTTGTTTTTAAACAAAACAATTGGGATGACACCGCAAGTTTAAAAAAAATAATAAATCAATCGAGATAACACACGTGAATCAAAATTATGCCCGGAGGTCTTACAGAATAGATTGGGATAACATCGTAGTCAAAAGATAAAGAATCGATCGGGATAACACGGCGAATCGAAATTATGTCCGAAGGTCTTACAAAATCGACTGAGATAACATCGTAAGTCAAAAGATAAGGAATCGATCAGGATAACACCGTGAATCGAAATTACGCTCGGAGGTCTTAAGAATCATACCTGGAGGTCTTATAGAATCATGCTCGGAGGTCTTACAGAATTGACTCGAGTAACATTGCAAGTCAGAAATAAAAAATTGATCGGGACAACACCGTAAATCAAAATTATGCCTAGAGGTCTTACAAATCTCAAAATCTTTGAATGCTCCTTATAATCAAAAGCAATGAAACTGTAAAATTTGAAAATCTTTTAATCTTGAAAGTCATGCATAGAGGCTTTTAGAGATTATGCCCGGAGGTCTTACAAATCTCAAAATCTTTAAATGCTCCTCATAATCAGAGGCGATGAAACTTTAAAATTTGAAATTTTTTTTTGAAAATGTTTTTTTTTTCAATCAGATTTAATGAATGCAATCAATGATACAAATGTCCATCTTGATCAAATGATGCTAATGGAAATGTTGATAAAAATATAAATTTCAATGCAAATGCAAGGATGCGAATGCTTAATGCAACTATATTTGACAATGACAATGTTCTTTTCATGTAAATGCTTTTATAAATACCTTTTCTTAGGATGCGGATGCCATAGTTTTGCAAATATGAAAAAAAAATTTTTATGGTACGAATGCAAATATCTTGTGCAAGTGCAAATGCAAGTGATGCAAATGCAAATGTCTTTCTTGTAGTACAGATGTAAGTGATGCAAATGCAAATATCCCTTTCATGATGCACAGATAAGCGATGCAAATTTGAATATCTCTTTTTTTTAGGTTAAATGTCTTTCTCATGATACAAGTAATGCAAATGCAAGATCTTTCAAAATGTTATGTATCGAGAAATTTTATTATGGATAGAACTTTGAAACTCTAAAACTTCTTTTGGGGCTAAATAAACTTGGCTTAAATTTATTAAAGGCCAGCTAAACTAGGCTTAAATCTTCATTTGAAGCCAGATAAACTAGGTTTAAAACCTCATTGATGGCCAGATGAACTGGGCCTAAAGCTTCATTAATGGCCAGATAAACTGGGCTTAAAGTTTCATTGAGAGCCAGATAAACTGGGCTTAAAGCTTCATTAATGGCCAGATAAACTAGGCTTAAATATCATTGATGGCCGGATAAATTGGGCTTAAATCTTCATTTGAGGCCCGATAAACTGGGCTTAAATTTTCATTAATGGCCAGATAAATTGGGCTTAAAACTTCATTAATGGCCAGATAAACTGAGCTTAAATTTTATTTTATTCCTTTTTAGAATTTGGCGATCCCTATCAAAATGAAAAAGGTGAAGATTTTCTTTCCAAATGGATGTAATAGTTTTGTAGATAGCGACGTTGATTCAAAAGGTTCCAATCCTTGAAGGAAGTGAAAGAGGCATGCAAGCTCACAAATGAAACACAAGCTTTTCTAAAAGCATGAATTCCTTGAAAATCAAACATATTCAACATTTTTCTTAGTCTCCAAATGCGACATTTTGATATATGTTAAGATCAGCTGTAAGGGCTTAAGATTTTAAAGGGTTTTTTGGGAATAATCAACCCATCTCAGACTTCTATGGCTTTGATATTTTAGATCTTTCAAAAGGTTTGGCTTTACTTTTGTTTAACATCCACCATACTTAGCATCAGAAGTGACCTTTCAGGGTTGGCTCTAGACTGCCCTTTTGAGGGTTTTCACCCTAGAGCCACATTTATTTCTATTTTTCTCTTTTTTTTTTTTTACACACCATGCACTTGAGAATTCAAATCTAATCCAAAAGTGGAAAAAAGTTTTTTTCAAAAAGGAAAACTCAAAAAATTAATGTTCATTTTTCAAGAGAAACTCTTCAAGTTTAAGCTTTCCTGCCTGATCCAATAAGGACTTTTCAAAGGTTGTAATGTAGGTTAAGGTTCATGGTCGCCAAAGAAAAGGATAAAAAGGCCCAAAACAACTATTTAAGGGTATTTGAAACTAAGGATCATTTTTCATTGGAAGGATACACTCTAAGGTATATTTTATTTTGTGCTTTCCACCAATTCATTTCTTTCCCCTTTTTTTTTATTCTTCCTTTCCTTTTTTTTTTACACCCTTTCACTGAGTGGATTCAAAACTTTTATGAACTTTTATACTGGGTTTGTGCCCCTATCACATGAGATTCCATTAGACATTCTCATTCTTATCTTTCAAACGTATTTCTTTTTTTTTTGTTTTTTTTTTCACAAATATGAAAAGTGATCCTTAGTCAGGGTTTATTTTGAAAGAATTCAATCAAGCTCAAAGGGGTAACAAGAGATAAATTTTTATTTTTGTGAAGAGATAATGAAAGATGGTCATTTGTCACTTCAAGTGTAAACATTTAAATTGAAGACTACTCTTCAGGAAAATGAACTTGGAAAAAGGGTTTTTTCTTTTTAATCTCAAAAAAATTTTTTTGGTTTTTTTTTTCAAAACCTTGACTTTGTCATAACCTTTTTTGGATTTACTCAAAATTTTTAGTGCATGATGTCATAACCAATTTTTTCTTCTTTTTTTTCTTTTTTTTTTCTCTTTTTTTTGTTGTTTTTATTTTTTTTTATGCCCCCATAGTTCACACCTAGATTCATTTTGCCAGTAACACGTTTCATGAAAGATGTCCCATTTTAGCAAACCACCCATAATGAAAGTAATTACAAAAGAAGGGTCATATGAAATGGATAAGAAAAAGATTATGTGGGGTAAACATGTTTAAGGTATCAAATGATCTAAGTTACTCCACAAAAAGAGAACAAAAGGGTTAATCATAACTCAAGTTGCCTTAGAGGTAATGAGATATTTCTTTTCTGACAAATATACCTCAAGATAAAGGATCGGGTTAATTTTGGGATAAAAAAACTGAAATGGTAGTATGCTTAAGTGTATTTTGGATTTGAATATTTTGGAACTGCAGCATAATCTTATCATATTCAATTATCGCATTTGAATTCTAAAAAAAAAAAGTCATATAGACTTGATTTTCTAGGAACCACACATTTGTTAATGGCTGTTTCATTTGTTCATTGCCTTAGAAAAGAATATTGCCAATAATATCAGGTGAAAATAAGGTTCACAAATTTGAATTTAAGGCTATCAAGGGGTCATGACTGATGAAATGGGGTCAACTGAATGAGCAAATTGGCATTTAGGTATTTGAAAAATTTCTAATAGTGATCGCCAATTCATCTTAGACTCAAAACTTCATTTTTTTCTTTTTTCTCTTTTTTTTGTTTTTTTTTCTCAAGAAAATTTCTCTAGCCTTGGTAGTTAACCACATGAGGCTTTATTCACATCTAATATCTTCCCTTTTTTTTAAAAAAAAAAAAACCAACTATATATCGAAACTTACACGAAATAAAACACTATGATGCACAATGTTTGCTCATGCAATGCAAACCTTAAGACTTGACCAAAAATAATTTATTATCTAGATCATACTCTTGAGGTGATATTTAAAGTTACATAAACAAAAGTTTTCCCCTTGATGTTTCAACTTTAGCATCACTAACTTGCAACTTTACTACTATCAATCATCAAAACCACCAACTAGCTCTTTAAACTTTGCAGCATCTGCATCAATCAAAGCTTGAACTTTATCCTTGAAGGCAGTACAATCTTCTATGGAATGCCCCTTAACTCCATCATGAAATTCACATTTAGCATTAGGATCATACCACTTCGGGTACGGAGGCTTTCTGGGTCTTGCAGGAACAATAGAGATCATATGATTCTCTATCAGTAAAGTAAAGAGCTCAGCGTAAGATATTGAAAGTGAATGATACACTTTGGCTCTTTTTCTCTTATGACTCTGTGAATGGCTTAAGTTGATCCTTGGTTCTGTTCGTGGTGAAGGAATTTGAGCATACAGATGAAGTGGTCGAAGAAAATCATCGAACACAAATATTGGTTGGGGGCAATATGGTAGCCATTATGAATAATCATCTGTTGGATCTTCTTGCATCATGGTGAGATTTCTCTCATTTTGCCCTTTAACAATTATTTCTTGGGCTTGTTTTGCAAAAATATCTCATTTTTTTTCATCACCAGTATTTATAATTCTTCCCCTTCTTATCCCATCCTCAATTCTACCCATAACAAATAATAAATTTGCAAACTCTTATGAAGTATTGCTGATCAACTTATCATAATAGGGAGAAGGAAAGGGTATCCACAAACAGGGAATTCAACTCCCTATTGGTAAGAAGTGGTTGTACCTGTGATGCCATATTCTTCCATCTAACAGCATATTCTTTGTAGCTCTCATTGGGTTCTTTCTCATATTTTGGAGGGTTAATCGATCCAGAGCTAACTCCAACATATATTGGTATTACTTCAAGAATGCCCGTGATAAATCTTTCCAAGTACGAATTTGACTACTTTTCAAACTATGATACCAATTAGCTGCTGTCCCAGTCAAACTTTCTTGAAAGACATGAATAAGTAGCTTTTCATCACCAGCATACCCAACAATTTTGTGACAGTATTAAGCCAAATGTATTTTAGGGCATCCAGTTTCGTTATACTTTTCAAAATTCAAGGCTTTGAATTTTGATGGAATAATGAGATCAGGCACTAGACTAAGCTCATTGGCGTCAACATTCTCATAGACATCATGACTTTTAATTGCTTTCAATCTCTCTTCCAACAGATTATAGTTATCTTTCATCACTATATCTTCTGATGGATCTAGCACCCTCTTCAATTTATTCAATTTTTTATGATCATCCACATTAGGCATAGTAGTGAAGTCGTGAGGAGTATGCCAAGGATTGATATTTGTCTGAACTAATGGTAACTTGGTAAAATGGCCAATATAAGGTTGATCAGTTGTTTGAGGTGTTTATGACACATGGGGATCTTGAACATATGTGAACCCAGATAGATACAATGGTGTCTTGACAGCTATTTCCTCCTTTGTCCTGTACGTCTCAACAACTTCTTTTCTTTTTGTCAATTCCACTATCATCTGTTTTAATTCTGTTAGTTGTCTATTCATGTTTTGTTGCATTCCTATAACTATTTCACCGATCTCTCCTTGGGTTTTTTCTACTCTATCCATTCGACTAGCACCTTCATTTTCCATGATTATGGTACTAGCTCAAGTGCTATAAGTGTGCAGACTCAACTGACCTCGTTTCCTAAGATAGCTATCCTTGAATCTTTTATTAATCATCAGAAGTCAGAAATGCATGGCATGAATTCTATTGTATATAAAAAAAAATTGCTTTGAAGGTTTGACGAAAGTATATTTACAATTATCATTCCTTGTCCTTAGCTGGCATGAAAAGCAATGAATTCAAGCAAATTATGCATGATATGCAAGTTAAATTTTGTTGTTTTGGTGAGGGGAAACTTGAATTCCATCCTATATTCAAAATGGGTCATCTAGATATATCTTTTCTGTCTCAAAAGTTTGGTGAAAACATACTTGCAACCATCATTCTTTCTTATACTCTTTTAGGCGTGCCAATAAAATAAACAGATGCATCAATTCATAGAAAATCTAGGTTAAAAGAAGTTTCCATTCATTTCCAAAAGCATCAAGTTTACACATCATGAACTATTCTAGGGCTAGGGCCAAAAAGTGCCAAACCTACTCCCACTTCCTTTTGTTTCTCCTAAAAAATAGTTGACTATGATTACTAGGGAGGATAACTCTTTGCTTAAAAAGCTTTTTATTCATCATCCTGACCAACCCTGCTGTTGCCTGCAACACTACCTACCATTTTGACATGGATCAAAGAAGGGTTGTTGTGAATAACTGGCTTCTTCTTGGTATCAAAACTCAGATATCTAGCTTTCATCAGTCTTTGCACCCTATGTTTCAAAGCTATGCAATTTTCCAAAGAATGGCCAATGATGCCAAAATGGTATTCACATCGAGCATTGGGGTCATAGCATTCGGGGAAAGGTGGTTTGCGAGGTTCAACAGGGATAGAGGCAATGAGATAATTTTCTAGAAGTAATGGGTACAACTCTACGTAGGACATGGGTATCAGATCAACAAGGATTTTTTCTTTGGTGTTACCGAAGTTTTTCTGTCCTACAGTTGGTTTGCTTTGCTGAAAAGATGATAGTTTAGTTGGTCTTGAGGTGAATTGAGAAACTTTGGGTCAAAGATTGGGTTCAAAAGGTAATGATGGTATAGCATGCTGAACAGGCGATTGTGAAATATGAGATGGTGGATATGGGTTCAGGTGTGAAATTCTTAGTGGTTGCATGAAAATTGGGGGTCTAATCTTAGGTACTTGGAAAGGAGGTTGAAAATGGTCATATGAAGGATTTAGGTATGGGTTTGGACTTGGGATAGTTTGTAGAGGTTGTTTGAAGCCAGGTGACTTATTTTTGGAAATCAAACTCTTGAGCTCAGTCATTTGCATGGCCAATTCACCCATTCCTCTCTTGAGTTTGCCCAAACCTTGGTCATTGTTGAGATCACCCAATGTTTTAGCATGCTCTGGCAGAATGCTGGAACTAATGGGAGCCAATTAACCTTGACTTGATGGAAGTGACAACGGTATTTGAGGAGCAACTAATTCAACCATACCACTACTTTTAACCATTTCTATCAATTGAGCCATTTGTCATTTCATCTCTTGAAGCTCAAGCCATAATTCCTCTTGATTCAACTCCAAAGCACTAATCCTTGCTTCTAATTGATCTCCCATTTTCGTGACTCTGATTCCCACCAAGACAAACAACTTATTCCAAGACTTAGACAAAAAAATTCTAGATTACTACCCTTATTGAATGAATATCATAAAAACAATGACACACGAAGTATGAATACATGAATATGATGGCTAAAGAATGTCATGAAATGTGTATATGCCTATAACAATGAATTTTTATATGTACAAATGACCCAAATGAAAATTTTTATCAACCATGACTGTGTATGTAAGGAATATTATATTGTCGAGATAGTGGGATATGAAATGCAACGTTTGTTCCATACAACCTTACCATTCATGAATTTATATGCATGAAATGTAATGACATATTTACATGAATGATGAGATGTATTCCTATGACTAATGCAGCATATTTGTATGGAATGCATGAACCTATCAAGTGCATGTTATATTTTTACATGGAATACAATACTTGTATTATGCCAACCTAGTGAAACTGACACTACCTTTTATGATGCATATGGAATGGGATACATGTATTATTTTTTATGATGTACAAAATGCAAAAGATGAAACAAAATAAAAAAAAAAATTTAGAGGGAAAAACAAAATAACTAGGACATGAAAATTGATTTTTTTATTAGGCCAATAAACAAAGAATTTAAGAAAAATATTTAATTTTTTTGAAAACCACTTTTTTTTTGTTTTTTTAGCTTGTTGGATAATGCTTTAAAAAAAATCACTTTATTCTAAAATATTTTATGAAATTGCAAAATTTGAACAATTACCAAATGAATGAACTACATGTAAAGAGGAAATTTATATATATAATTTTTTAAGAAAATGCTTTTCTTTTGGTTATTTCTATAAAAAGATCGGTAAGATTCATATGGCTTAAGATATGCTGGGTTAAGGTTTATGCGTCTAACGGTTCCCAAACTATTCCTCACATCGTTGTCTGGATAGACTAGTAAGGTTCCCCGATCCTCACCCATTACAAGTTACTAACGGAAAGGGTTCAGTCCGAGTGGAAGTGTTTCACTAGCAAATGCGGAGGTTATCACCTCACGAGAGCGTAGCTACTTCACTTCCTCCTAAAAGGGAAAGAGCCTGGGTTTAGAGCTCATGCATGTGAATAAATATGCAAAGTGTGTGCAAAGTAATGTATTAATCAAAATAACATAAATAAATCATAAACACAAAATCAAAATAAAGTAATAGATAACAAGCAATTTATTTTATTTATTAACTTGTATGTATATTTTGAAAAATTAAAATAAAGAGAATTAAATTAAATATCAAATAAAACTAATTAAATCCAACAGTTATTAATTGCGCATAACTAAAATTTGGCCTGACTCTCAAAAATCTCCAGTGGAGTCGCCAAGCTGTCGTAACGGTTTTGGGACCGCCAGACGTAAAAGTGATGTTTTAAAATAGAGAAAAATAAATAAAAAGTGGAGTCACCACCAATCTTTCTTAGGGTGTGATTGGCCACCCAAAAGTTTATCTTTTTAATAAAACTATAAAACGAATTTAAAGTTTATCAAAAAGATAATTTCGGTCTACGAAAAACCAGGTTGGGTCTGGGAGTCGGTTACGCATGGGGAAGGATTAGCACCCCCACAACGCCCATAAATTGGTACCATTTAATTACGCGCTATTTTCGGTGTTGGATAAAAATGATTTTAATTTGAAATTTAACACTAATTCCCTTCACTTGAATAAAATTTTGCTAAAATATTTATTTAGAAATATTGAGAAAATCTTTAAGTTAAAGAATTATCTTAAAATTCTCCAACATCTAGGTAGAATTTAAAATAACTCTTTTTACTTAAGATTTAACACAATAATCCATAAAATAAAATAACAATCTTTATAGAAAATAATTGTTAGTGACTCTCCAACATCTAGGCAGAGTACCAAGAATTATTTCTTTCGGAATGTTATTTTTATTTTATTTTATAATATCATAATTTTTTTAAAAAGTAGTACAAATAAAAATTAAAGACAGAATAGTACAAATAAATACTAATAATAACATGCTAATATGTGTATGTCAATGAATGTTATGTAAAATGAAATGTAATTTAAAAGTTGGATTTTAAGTATAATAAGACCACCCTAACTCTCCAACATCTAGTCAGAGCTTAGGTGCGACTGTTTATATTTAAGCTCCCAATTTACTATTATACTTTTTATTTATTAATCTTATTGTTGATGCAAATTAAGAAATCGTGTGAAAAGACTTAACGAAGTAAAATTTTCTAAATACCCTATCATCTAGGCGGCATTCGGGAACAAATTGCTTTAAATAGAATTTTCACACTTGTCTTTAGGATTTTTAGGACTTTGGATTTTAAGAGGTTTTGAATTTTAGGGGATTTTGGATTTTTAGGGGATTTAAAAACTTAGGATTTTGAAACTTAAAAATTAGTGTTTAAGATTTAAGTAAAATGCACATCTCTAAAAATCTTCATCATCTAGGCGGACTTTCGGAGCAAGTTTAATTTTTTATAATTTTTCAAAACTAATTAAAAATTTCTTATGTGTTTTTTTATGAAAATTTTTCATAATAATTCCCCAACATCTAGGCGGAATTATCTTTTAGAAAAATATTTTTTATTCCCTCCAGCATCTAGGCAGAGAAAATAATAATAATAAAAATAAATATTTTTTTTGAAATTTTTAATATATTTTTAACTATTATTTTATTATTATTAAAACAATTAAACATTTATTCTAACAAATTTAGAAATTTATCATGCATAAATATAAGAATATACTTAAAATAACAAAAATAATAATATAAAAAAATAAAAAAAATTTTTTTACCTGAACCGGACCGGTCAACGGTCCGATCAGCGCTGGTCTGGACCGGTCTAACCGGTTCTACGATTCGATAGGTGGTTCGAGCGGTCCAGTGGTTCGAACCGGCTCAAACCGGTTCACTGGACTCGTTCAAGGTTGGATGAAACGGGTTGACGGGTCGGTTTGCACAAATCTCGGGTCGGATCTAGGTCCACGCACGGATCCTCTTTGGTTAAAACGACGTCGTTTTGGGTCTTTCCCTAAATGACATCATTTTGAGTTTTTGCTTTACTATATATAGCTAAAGATTTTTTTTACTTCATTTGGTTTCTGTTTCAGAAAAAAAAGGGAGAGAGGGAGAGAAAGAGAGCTGGGGGAGAGGTCTGGCCATCCACCGTTCGGTCGTCGGGCCACCGCTCCGGCCGCCGCCTGGGTCATCATTGACGGTGGTTGCTGGTGATCAAAAAATGCCAAAATACTTCTAGAAGTGCTCTTCAATGCGCTCTTTCAAGATCTGACCTCTTTTTTGTCGAAAACAACCCCGATCAACGTAGATCGGGGCTCAAAGTTTTTGTTTTCAATTTTTTTTTATTTGTTTTATTGAAGCAAGACTGATCTATTTTCTTGCTTTTGTAGGTAGCTTCAGCTTTGGGTTCCTCTCTGTGGGGAGGACTGTGGTTTCTATTTTTTTTTTTAGTTTTTTTTGACAAAATCTCCCCCTCCTTCTTCTCTGTCTGTTTTGGCTTCGCTATAAGCTCTATTTATAGAGCTCCAACCATACCTGTTTGGAGGGAAAGGCATGGGGCTCAATCACGGGATGTAAACATGAGCCCGCCTCTTTATTTCTTTTGTATTTTTTGGTAGTAGGGTAGGATGAACAGGGTATGTGATGGGTGGTGGGCCTGGTGGCAGTGGTGCCGGGGATGGCACCAATGCCATCCTTAATTATTTTTCTTCTTTTTTTGTTTTTTTGCTATTTTTTTGTATTATTTTTTGGTATTTATTTTTTTTGTATTTCGTATAATATTATTATTTTTATTTTTGAGGACAAAATTGATGTCAACACACATCATGTGCGCACACCCCCCGCCCCCCTCAATCATCGGAACCCCCAATGCCACCAATCAGGTTCTCCGATGATGCTTCGACGATTGTGCCCCGAGCGAAAAAAAATGTGGCACCAGCACATGCCCGAGCCCAGCATGTGCACCCGCAACCCTCGATCCGGTCCGATCTTACATTGGGAATGACCTCCGTATGCTTAGACTGGGAATGAACTCTGTATACCTAAGTCAACCCACGAAACGAGCGTGCGGGCGCTCAGCCGGCCAGAGGGGCAGGATGCACAAACCGGGGATCAATCGGGTCCCCCCTACGTGCTGTCAATCCTGCTACCGCAACCTTCAGTTTGGTCTGATCTTAGACTAGGAAATAACTCCATATGCCTAAGCCAACCGACGAAACGAGCTAGCGGGCGGGCACTACGTCGGCCAGAGAGGCAGGATGCGCAAGCCGTCGATCGATAGGGTGGTAGGTTGGTTTAGGCACATCTTCATATTTATACCATGCCAAAGCCATTTTTATGGCTTGTAAATTCATACAATGGTCCCTTAAGCCTTCATGTGAAGTTTCATGGCAAGATGACTCGTTTTCTATTTTTCACGATTTTTGAAACTTTTTACAGTTCAGGATTTTTTTAAAAATTTTTTCAAAAGGAGTTTTGGCGCCAAACTTGGTAGACATGATCCTTGTATTTTTTTTGGCATGCACAAAAAAATTCAGCTAAAAACTCGAAGTGTACAAGATTTTGTGACCATTTGAAAAAAGTGTCCCCATTCTAGACACTTTAATTGCTACTGGCAGCAAACCTGTAAAATCTCAAATGCTCTTTAAAGGGGTGTGAGTTCTCGAGGTTTGATGAGGGATAGGGGGCCAATATAAGGGCCAAGTACCAGCACCCATCGCACATCATGTGCGCACACCCCCCACCCCCCCAATCGCTGGAACCCCAATGCCGCCGGTCAGGTTCTCCGACGATGCTCCGGTGATGGTGCCCCGAACGAAAAAAAAATACGACACCAGCACATGCTCGAGCCCAGCATGTGCACCCACAACCCTCGGTCCGGTTTGATCTTAGACTGGGAATGAACTCTGTATGCTTAGACTGGGAATGAACTCTGTATGCCTAAGTCAACCCACGAAACGAGCGTGCGGGCGCTCAGCCGGCCAGAGGGGCAAGATGCACAAGCTGGGGATCGGTCGGGTCCCCCCTACATGCTGTCGCAACCCTCGGTCTGGTCCAATCTGAGACTGGGAATGAACTCCGTATGCCTAAGCCAACCGACGAAACGAGCAGGCGGGCGGGCACTACGCCGGCCAGAGAGGCGGGATGCGCAAGCCGTGGATCGATAGGGTGGTAGGTGGGTTTAGGCACATCTTCATATTTCTACCATGCCAATGCTATTTTTATGGCTTGTAAATTCATACAATGGACCTTTAAGCCTTCATGTGAAGTTTCATGGCAAGACGACTGGTTTTTTATTTTTCATGATTTTTGAAACTTTTTACGGTTCAGGATTTTTTTAAAATTTTTTCAGAAGGTGTATTGGCCGTAAACTTGGTAGACGTGATCCTTGTATTTTTTTTGGCGTGCACAAAAAAATTCAGCTAAAAACTCGAAGTGTATAGGATTTTGTGATCGTTTGAAAAAAGTGTCCCCATTTCAGACACTTTAATGGCTACTGGCAGCAAACCTGTAAAATCTCAAATGCTCTTTAAGGGGGTGTGAGTTCTCGAGGTTTGATGAGGGATAGGGGGTCAATATAAAGGCTAAGTACCAGCACCCATCATGTGTGCACACCCGCCCGCCCCCCCAATCGTCGGAACCCCAATGCTGTCGGTCAAGTTCTCCGGCGATAGTGCTCCAAGGGAAAAAAAATACGGCACCAGCACATGCCCGAGCCCAACTTCTGCACCCGCAACCCTTGGTCCAGTCTGATTTTACACTAGAAATGAACTCCGTATGCTTGGACTAGGAATAACTTCGTATGACTAAGTCAACCCACGAAACAAGCTTACAAGCGCTCAGCCAGCCAGAGGGGTAGGATACGCAAGCCGGGGTCAACCGAGTCCCCCCAACGTGTTGTCGATCCTACTGCCACAACCCTCAGTCCGGTCTGATCTTAGATTCGAAATGAACTTCGTATGCCTAAGCCAACTGACAAAATGAGCGGGCGGGCGGGCACTACGCCGGCCATAGAGGCGGGATGTGCAAGCCATGGATCGATAAGGCGGTAGGTGGGTTTAGGCACATCTTCATATTTCTGCCATGCCAATGCCATTTTTATGGCTTGTAAATTCATACAATGGTCCCTTAAGCCTTCATGTGAAGTTTCATGCCAAGACGACTCGTTTTCTATTTTTCACAATTTTCAAAACTTTTTACGATTCAGGATTTTTTTAAAATTTTTTTAGAAGCAGTGTTGGCCCCAAACTTGGTAGACATGATCCTTGTCTTTTTGTTGGCACGCACAAAAAAATTCAGCTAAAAACTCAAAGTGTACAGGATTTTGTGACCATTTGAAAAAAGTGTCCCCATTTCAGACACTTTAATGGCTACTGGCAGCAAACCTGTAAAATCTCAAACGCTCTTTAAGGGGGTGTTAGTTCTAAAGGTTTGATGAGGGATAGGGGGCCAATATAAGGGCCAAGTTCCAGCACCCATCGCACATCATGTGCGACCGGCCCCCCGAACCCCCGCCCCTCCAATCGCTGGAACCCCAGTCCTGTCGGTTAGGTTCTCTGGCGATGCTTCGGCGATGGTGCCCCGGGTGAAAAACAATGTGGCACCAGCACATGCCTGAGCCCAGCATGTGCACCTGCAACGCTCGGTCCGGTCCGATCTTACACTGGGAATGAACTCCATATGCTTAGACTTGGAATGAACTCCGTATGCCTAAGTCAACCCATGAAACGAACGTGCGGGCGTTCAGCCGGCCAGAGGGGTAGGACGCACAAGCCAGGGATCGGTCGGTTCCCCCCCTGTGTCACACCCTGGGTGGGCATGCCAGGCACATCAGGTAGACCAATAGGCGAGCCAGAGGTTGAGGCCCGTAGACCAGGCGTGCTGACGGGTATCTGTGCGCAAAGCCTAGCAAATGAGCTCAAAACGCCCGCCCGATTTGCAGGCCAGACCGTGAGACCAAGGCTTGGCATACAAGCTACCCACACCATATCCAGAAGGGCCCAAGGTGCTGGACATGCAAGGGAAGCTTCTGGAAACAGGCAGGAGCATCCTGGCAGATTTTGTTGACCCTGAAAATCAGGAGTTAGCATCCTGATTGATTGTAATCCCATGATTTTAGCCTTTATTCTAGGGATATGCCATTAAGTTGTAGCTGGAGCCTCAACTATAAATAGAGGGCTACTCCACCCTCATTTGTACACCATCAAACACTTCTGTTTCAGTGAATACAAGAGCATTTCCAAAATTCTGTCTTCTTATCTATTTCTCTTTAACTTGCGTAATTAGCCCTTCCCATTGTTCTAGTGCCCGCACGCTTGTGTTTTAGGCTGACTTAGGCACAAAGGAGGAGATTCCAAGCCTAAGGCCTCACGGATTCTGAGTCTAAGGTCAGAGCCCATGACAGTTGATATCAGAGCAAGTTCAATTCTACGTGTTTGTGTTGTATAGGTTAGATCGTGATTGAGGAGATGGCATCCCAAAGCGACATTGCTAGCCAACAACCAGAGGCCCAGGAGCATGGCCGGGAAGAGGCAAGAAAGCCAGTTCTAGAGATATCTGGTCTATCATGGACGATAGGCTGGCCAAGGTGGAGGTGATTGTAGGCAACATGGGGGAAAAGCTTGAGGAAGTAGAGACTCACATTGCATCGCTAGACTCCATGGGGGAGGAGATCCAAAGTGAGCTAGAAGCTGCTCTCAACAAAGGCTTGGACGTGTTCACCAAAAAGAACTGGACCTTGGAGGCTGAAATGTAGACCTTGTGTGATGGCATGGAGGCCATGCGCCAGCGGATGGAAGAGCTTACCAGTGAGCTCGTTACTTGTAAGACTACCATTGGGAATGGCATGTTTGCTGGAGTGTCCAAATCCAGATTGGATGTCCCCAAGCCTAAGGAGTTTAAGGGGACTAGGGTGGCCAAGGAAGTAGACAACTACCTTTGGGGTATGGAGCAGTACTTCCAGGCCATGGGCATGCAAGACGAGGCGATAAAAGTAGACACCGCTGGTATGTATCTCACTGATGTAGCCTTATTATGGTGGAGACACAGGTGTGATGATGTCAGGCGTGGGAGCACCAAGATTGGAACCTGGGCAGAGTTCCAAAAAGAGTTTAGAGAACAATTTTACCTGAAGTATGCCGATGATGAGGCGCGGGCAAAGTTACGTAGGTTGAGCTAGCAAGGGGACATAAGGGAGTATGTCCAGAAATTTTTTGAACTGATGCTATAGATCTCAGATCTAGGTGAGAAGGACACATTCTTTGCTTTCATGGATGGGCTGAAGCCGTGGGTGAAGCATGAGCTACAAAGAAGAGGAGTTCATGACTTGATTAAAGCCATGACTATTGTCGAGGCCTTGATAGAGTTCAAGCCTCTGAACAAGTTTGAGTCTTTCAAGCCCAAGGGTAAAGGCAGGGACGATAAGGACCGAAAAAAGCAGTCTAAGGGGAAGGATCATGATCGAGAGTGCAAGGATAGAGACCAAGACCATTCAACCAAAGATGGCGAGAGGAAGCCACCAGCAGGCAAGTGGAAAGCAAAACGGGACTGAGAGCCACTAGCATGCTACCTATGTGGAGGGAGCCACGTAGCACGCAATTACCAGCAGAAGGGCAAGCTGGCTGCTGTAGACAAGGAGTCTGACGAGGAGCCAGAGTCAGGGGTAGCAAAGCTTGGGTCATTGGTGCTCAATGCTGTCCAGAGTAAAGGGAGCCGCAAGCCAAAGAGCTTGATGTTTATGGATCTGATGGTTGCGGGTCAGAAGGTGAGCGCACTGGTGGACATAGGTGCCTCACATCTTTTTATTTCAGGTGATGGAGCCCAGAAGCTCGGACTGACGATGCACAAAGGGACTAGTACCATTAAAATGGTGAACTCCAAGAAAGTTCCAGCCATTGGAATAGCACGGGGAGCGGAGTTGTAGCTTGGAGACTGGAAAGGCAAAGAGACCATTGAGGTAATACCCCTTGACGACTATGAGTTTGTGATTGGGTTGGATTTCCTTGTTTGGATTAATGCCCTCCTTGTGCCTTTTATCGATTATGTTTGCATCTTGGATGCACGGTGCCAATGCCTAGTGCCATTGAGAAGAGGGTCTGAAGTTGGGTTGCAGGTGGTGTCAGCCATCCAATTTGCCAAGGTAGTAAGCAGACAAGAAGACACCTTCTTGGCACCCCTCAGTTCGATCCGATCTTAGACTGGGAATCAACTCCGTATGCATAAGTCAACACACGAAATGAGCGTCTGGGTGCTAAGTCGATCGAAGAGGCATAATGCTCAAGCCGAGGATCGGCCCGATCCCCCTTTACGTGCTGCCAGTCTCGCTGCCACAACCCTCGGTCCGACTGGGGCTTAGACATCGAATGAACTCCCTATGCCTAAGCCAACCCATAAAACTGGCGTGCGGGAGCTCAGCCGGTCGGAGAGGCAGAATGCGCAAGTCGGGGATCGGCTCGATCCCCCCTGTATGCTGCGGATCTTGCTACCGTAACCCTCGATCACGTCCGATCTTAGACTGGGAATGAACTTTGTATGCTTAGACTGGGGATGAACTCCGTATGCCTAAGTCAATCCATGAAACAAGCGACGGGCGTTCAGTCGACCGTAAAGGCCGACCAGAGGGCATAATGCTCAAGCCGGGGATCAACCCGTCCCCCTTTGCATGCTACCGATCCCGCTGTCAGTCCTACTACCACAACCCTCGATCCGGTTGGGGCTTAGACATGGAATGAACTCCGTATGCCTAAGCCAACCCACGAAACGAGCGTACGGGTGCTTAGTCGGCCGAAGAGGCAAAATGCGCAAGTCGGGGATCGGCCCGGTCCCCCCTGCATGCTATCGATCCTGCTGCCACAACCCTTGATTCGGTCCGATCTTAGACTGGGAATGAACTCCGTATGCTTAGACATGGAATGAACTCCTCATGCCTAAGCGGACCCATGAAAGAGGCGCGTGGGCGCTCAACCGATTGAAGAGGCAGAATGCGCAAGCCGAGGATCAGCTCGATCCCCCCTACATGCTGTCGATCCTGCTACCGTAATCCTCGATCTGGTCTGTTCTTATACTGGGAATGAACTCCATATGCCTAAGTCAACCCACGAAACGAGCGTGCAGGCACTGAGCCAGTCGAAGAGGCATAATGCGCAAGCCGGGGATCAGCCCGATCCCCCTCTGCGTGCTATCGGTCCCACTACCACAACCTTCGATTCAACTAGGAATTAGACATGGAATGAACTCCCTATGCCCAAGCCAACCCATGAAACGCGCGTACGGGTGCTCAGCCGACCGGAGAGGTAGAATGCGCAAGCCGGGGATCGGCCCGGTCCCCCCTGCATGCTGTCGATCCATCGTACATCATGTGCACACACCCCCGGCCCCCCCAATCGTTGAAACCCCCAATGCCACCAGTTAGGCTCTCCGGCAATGCTCCGACGATGGTGCCCCTGGCGAAAAAAATGCTGCACCAGCACATGCCCGAGCCCAGCATGTGCACCGTGGCTCAAAATCTTAGACTGGGAATGAACTTCATATGCTTAGACATGGAATGAACTTCGTATGCCTAAGCCAACCAACGAAATGAGCATGCGGGTGCTCAATCGGCCGGAGAGGTAGAATGCGCAAGCCGAGGATCGGCCCGATCCCCCCTGTGTGCTGTCGATCTTGCTGCTGGAACCCTCGGTCCATTCCAATCTTAGATGGGGAATGAACTCTATATGCCTAAGTTAACCCACGAAATGAGCTTGCGGGCACTGAACCAGCCGGAGAGGCATAATGCGTAAGCCGGGGATCAGCCCGGTCCCCCTCTTCGTGCTATCGGTCCCACTGCCACAACCGTCGGTCCAGCTGGGGCTTAGACATGGAATGAACTCCCTATGCCTAAGGCATCCCATGAAATAGGCGTGCGGGCGCTCAACTGGTCGGAGAGGCAGAATACGAAAGTCGGGGATCGGCCCGATCCCCTCTGCATGCTGTTGATCCTGTTGTCACAACCCTCGGTCTAGTCTGATCTATGAATGGTAATGAACTCTGTATGCTTAGACTGGGGATGAACTCCGTATGCCTAAGTCAACCCACGAAACGAGCATGCGGGTGCTCAGTCGACCAGAGAGGCAGGATGCCTAAGCCGGGGATCGAACAGGTGATAGGTGGGTTCAAGCACATCTTCATATTTCTGCCCTGCCAATGCCATTTTTGTGGTGTGCAAATTCATACATTGGTCCCCTAAGCCTTCATGTGAAGTTTCGTGGTAAGACGACCCGTTTTCTATTTTTCATGATTTTTGAAACTTTTTACGGTTTGGGATTTGTTAAAATTTTTTTTGAAAGAGTTTTGTCCCAAAATTTTTGTAGAGATGATCCTTGTATTTTTGTAAAGGTGATCCCAAAAATTCAGCTAAAAACTCAAAGTGGAGAAGATTTTGTGACCGTTTGAAAAAAGTGTCCCCATTTCAGACACTTTAATGGCTACTGGCAGCACACCTATAAAATCTCAAATGCTCTTTAAGGGGGTGTGAGTTTCGAGGTTTGATGAAGGATAGGGGGCCAATATAAGGCCCAAGTACCAGCAACCATCGCACATCATGTGTGCACACCCCCCGACCCCCCCAATCGTCGGAACCCCCAATGCCGCCGGTTAGGCTCTCCGCCGATGCTCTGACGATTGTGCCCCAGGTAAAAAAAATGTGGCACCAGCACATGCCCGAACCCAGCATGTGCACAGTGGCTCAAAATCTTAGACTGGGAATGAACTCCATATGCTTAGACATGGAATGAACTCCGTATGCCTAAGCCAACCCACGGAACGATCGTGCGAGCGCTCAGTCGATCGGAGAGGCAGAATGTGCAAGCCGAAGATCGGCCCGTCCCCCTTGCGTGCTGTCAATCCAGATGCAGCAACCCTCAGTCCGGTCTGATCTTACACTGGGAATGAACTCCGTATGCATAAGTCAACCCATGAAACGAGCGTGCGGGTGTTGAGCCGGCCGAAGAGGCATAATGCGCAAGGCGAGGATCAGCCCGGTCCCCCTCTGCGTGCTGTCAGTCCCGCTGCCACAACCCTCGATCTGGCTGGGGCTTAGACATGGAATGAACTCACTATGCCTAAGCCAACCCACGAAATGGGCGTGCGGGCGCTCAGCCGATCGGAGAGGTAGAATGCATAAGCCGAGGAACGGCCCAGTCCCCCCTGCGTGCTACCGATCCTGCTGTCACAACCCTTGGTCTGGTCTGATCTTAGACTGGAATGAACTTCGTATGCTTAGACTGGGGATGAACTCCGTATGCCTAATTCAACCCATGAAACGAGCGTGTGGGCACTCAATCGGTCGAAGAGGCCAGATGGAGAGGCATAATGCGCAAGTCAGGGATCAGTCAGGTCCCCCTCTGCGTGCTGCCGAACCCGTTACTGGTCTTACTGTCGTAACCCTCGGTCCGGTCCAATCTTAGATTGGGAATGAACTTCGTATGCTTAGACATCGAATGAACTCCGTATGCCTAAGCCAACCAATGAAATAAGCATGCGGGCGCTCAGTCGACCCGAGAGGTAGAATGTGCAAGCCGGGGATCGGCCTGATCCCCCTTACGTGCTGTCGATCCTACTGTCGCAACCCTCGATCTGATCCGATCTTAGACTGGGAATGAACTTCGCATGCTTAGATGGGGTATGAACTTTGTATGCGTAAGTCAACCCATGAAACGAGCGTGCGGAAACTCAGCCGACAAGAGAGGCAAGATGCGCAAGCCGGGGATCGAATGGGTGGTAGGTGGGTTCAAGCACATCTTCATATTTCTGCCATGCCAATGCCATTTTTATGGATTGTAAATTCATACAATGGTCCCCTAAGCCTTCATGTGAAGTTTCATGGCAAGATGACCCGTTTTCTATTTTTCATGATTTTTGAAACTTTTTACTGTTCGGGATTTTTGAAAAATTTTTTTAGAAAGAGTTTTGTCCCCAAATTTGGGAGAGGTGATCCTTGTATTTTTTTTGGCATGCACAAAAAAATTCAGCTAAAAACTCGAAGTGGAGAAGATTTTGTGATCGTTTGAAAAAGTGTCCCCATTTCAGACACTTTAATGGCTATTGGCAGCAAACCTATAAAATCTCAAATGCTCTTTAAAGGGGTGTGAGTTCTCAAGGTTTGATGAGGGATAGGAGGCCAATATAAGGCCCAAGTACCAGTACTCATCGCACAACATGTACGCACATCCCCCCAGCACCCCCAGTCACCGAAACCCCTAATGTCGTTGGTTAGGCCCTCCGGTGATGCTCCAACGATGATCCGGCAATGGTACCTCGGGGGAAAAAAATACGACACCAGCACATGCCTGAGCCCAGCATGTGCACCATGGCTCAAAATCTTAGACTGGGAATGAACTCTGTATGCTTATACATGGAATGAACATCGTATGCCTAAGCTAACCCACAAAATGAGTGTACGGGTGCTCAGCCGATCGGAGAGGCAGAATGCGCAAGTCGGGGATCGACCCAGTCCCCCCCTGCATGCGGTCAATCCTACTACCTCACCCTTGATCCGGTCTGATCTTAGACTGGGAATGAACTCCGTATGCATAAGTCAACCCATGAAACGAGCGTACGGGCACTGAGCCGGTCGAAAAGGCATAATGCACAAGCCGGGGATCGACCCAATCCCCCTCTACGTGCTGTCGGTCCCGCTGCCACAACCCTCGGTCTGGCTGGGGCTTAGACATGGAATGAACTCCCTATGCCTAAGCCAACCCATGAAACAAGCGTGCGGGCGCTCAACCGGTCAGAGAGACACAATGCGCAAGTAGGGGATCAGCCTGATCCCCCCTGCGTGCTGCCGATCCTGCTGCTGCAACCCTCGGTCTGGTCTGACCTTAGACTGGGAATGAACTTCATATGCTTAGACTGGGGATGAACTCCGTATGCCTTAGTCAACCCATGAAACGAGCTTGCGGGCGCTCAGCCGACCAGAGAGGCAGGATGCCCAAGCCGGGGATCGAACGGGTGGTAGGTGGGTTCAAGCACATCTTCATATTTATGCCATGCCAATGCCATTTTTATGGCTTGTAAATTCATACGATGGTCCCCGAAGCCTTCATGTGAAGTTTCGTGGCAAGATGACCCATTTTCTATTTTTCATAATTTTTGAAACTTTTTACGATTTGGGAATTTTTAAAACTTTTTTAGAAAGAGTTTTGTCCCCAAATTTGGTAGAGGTGATCTTTGTATTTTTGTTGGCATGCACAAAAACATTCAGCTAAAAACTCGAAGTGGAGAAGATTTTGTGATCGTTTGAAAAAAGTGTCCCCATTTCAGACATTTTAATGGCTACTGGCAGTAAACCTATAAAATCTCAAATGCTCTTTAAGGGGGTGTGAGTTCTTGAGGTTTGATGAGGGATAGGGGGCCAATATAAGGGCCAAGTACCAGCACCCATTGCACATCATGTGCGCATACCCCCCGACCCCCCAATCGTCGGAACCTCCAATGCCACCGGTTAGGCTCTCCGACGATGCTCCGACGATGGCGCCTCGAGCGAAAAAAAATGCTGCACCAACACATGCCCGAGCCCATCATGTGCACCGTGGCTCAAAATCTTAGACTTGGAATGAACTCTGTATGCTTAGACATGGAATGAACTCCGTATGCCTAAGCCAACCAACAAAATGAGCATGCGGGCGCTCAACCGGTCGGAGAGGCAGAATACGTAGTCGGGGATCGGCTCGATCCCCCCCGCATGCTGTCGATCCTACTGTCGCAACCCTCGGTCCATTCTAATGTTAGACAGGGAATGAACTCCGTATCCCTAAGTTAACCCATGAAACGAGCGTGCAGGCGATGAACCGATCGGAAAGGCATAATGCGCAAGCTGGGGATCAGCCCAGTCCCCCTCTTCGTGCTGTTGGTCCCACTGCCAGAACTCTCGGTCCAGCTGGGGCTTAGACATGGAATGAACTCCCTATGCCTAAGCCAACCCATGAAATGGGCGTGCGAGAGCTCAGTCGATCGGAGAGGCAGAATGCGAAAGCCGAGGATCAGTCCGGTCCCCCCTACGTGTTGCCAATCCTATTGCCTCAACCCTCGATCTAGTCCGATCTTAGACTGGTAATGAACTTCGTATGCTTAGACTGGGGATGAACTCTGTATGCCTAAGTCAACCCACGAAACGAGCATGCGGGCGCTCAGCCGACCAGAGAGGCAGGATGCACAAGTCGGGGATCGAACGGGTGATAGGTGGGTTCAAGCACATCTTCATATTTCTGCCATGCCAATGCCATTTTTATGGTGTGCAAATTCATACAATGGTCCCCTAAGCCTTCATGTGAAGTTTCGTGGCAAGACGACCCGTTTTCTATTTTTCATGATTTTTGAAACTTTTTGCGGTTTGGGATTTGTTAAAAATTTTTTAGAAAGAGTTTTGTCCCAAAATTTGGTAGAGGTGATCCTTGTATTTTTGTTGGCATGCACAAAAAAATTCAGCTAAAAACTCAAAGTGGAGAAGATTTTGTGACCATTTGAAAAAAGTGTCCCCATTTCAGACACTTTAATGGCTACTGCCAACAAACCTATAAAATCTCAAATGCTCTTTAAGGGGGTGTGAGTTTTTGAGGTTTGATGAGGGATAGGGGGCCAATATAAGGTATAGGGACAGGCAGAATGTGCAAGCCAGGGATCGACCCGATCCCCCTTGCGTGCTGCCGCAACCCTCGGTCTGGTCCAATCTTAGATTGGGAATGGACTCCATATGCTTAGATTGGGGATGAACTTCGTATGCCTAAGTCAACCCACGAAATGATCATACAGATGCTCAATCGACCAGAAAGGCAGGATGCGCAAGTCGGGGATCGAACGGGTGGTTGGTGGGTTCAAGCACATCTTCATATTTCTATGATGCCAATGCCATTTTTATGGCTTGTAAATTCATACAATGGTCCCCTAAGCCTTCATGTGAAGTTTCATGGTAAGACGACCCGATTTCTATTTTTCATGATTTTTGAAACTTTTTATTGTTCGGGATTTTTTAAAATTTTTTTAGAAAGATTTTTATCCCCATATTTAGTAGAGGTGATCCTTGTATTTTTGTTGGCATGCACAAAACAATTCAGCTAAAAACTCGAAGTGGAGAAGATTTTGTGACCATTTGAAAAAGGTGTCCCCATTTCAGACACTTTAATGGCTACTAACAGCAAACCTTTAAAATCTCAAATGCTCTTTACGAGGGTGTGAGTTCTCGAGGTTTGATGAGGGATAAGGGGCCAATATAAGGGCCAAGTGTCACGCCCTGGGCGGGTGCGCCAGGCACATCAGGCACACCAGCAGGCGAGCCAAAGGTTGAGGCCTGCAGACCAGGCGTGCTAGCGGGTATCTGCACGCAAAGCCTAGCAAACGAGTTCAGAATGCCTGCCCAACTTGCAGGCCAGCCCGTGAGACCAAAGCCTGGCATACAAGCTGCCAGCAACACATCCGAAAGGGCCCAAGGTGCTGGACACGCAAGGGAAGCTTATGGAAGCAGATAGGATCAACAGTAGCATCCTGGCAGATTTGGTTGACCCTGAAAATCAGGAGTTAGCATCCTGATTGATTGTAAATTGTATAATCCCATGATTTTAGACTTTATTCTAGGGATATTGTTATTAAGTGTAAGCTGGAGCCTTAACTATAAATAGAGGGTTGCTCCTCCCTCATTTGTACACCATCAAACACTTCTGTTTCAGTGAATACAAGAGCATTTCTAGAATTCTACATTCTTATCCTGTTTCTCTTTAACTTGCGTAATCAGCCCTTCCTGTTGTTCTAATGCCCGTACGCTTGTGTTTTAGGCTGACTTAGGCTTAAAGGAGGAGATTCCAAGCCTAAGGCTGCATGGTTTCTGAGTCTAAGGTCGGAGCCCGTGACAGTTGGTATCAGAGCAAGTTCGATTCTACGTGCTTGTGTTGTGCAGGTTAGAGGAGATGGCATCCCAAAGTGACACTGCTAACTAACAACCAGAGGCCCAAGAGCATGGGCGTGGAAGAGGGAGGAAAGCCAGTTCTAGAGATATCTAGTCTACCATGGACGGTAGGCTGGCCAAGGTAGAGGTGACCATGGGCGACATGGGGGAGAAGCTTGAGGGGGTAGAGACTCACATTGCATCGCTAGACTCCATGGGGGAGGAGATCCAAAGTGAGCTGCAAGCTGCTCTCAACAAAGGCTTGGACATGTTCACCCAAAAGAATCAGACCTTGGAGGCTGAAGTGCTGACCTTGCGCGATGGCATGGAGGCCATGCGCCAACGGATGGAGGAGCTTACCAGTGAGCTCGTTGCTTGCAAGACTGCCATTGGGAATGGCATGTTTGCTGGAGTGTCCAAGTCCAGATTGGATGTCCTCAAGCCTAAGGAGTTCGAAGGGACTAGGGGTTCCAAGAAAGTAGATAACTACCTTTGGGGTATGGAGCAGTACTTTTAGGCCATGGGCATGCAACATGAGGCGATAAAGGTAAGCACCGCTGCTATGTATCTCACTGATGTAGCCTTATTGTGGTAGAGGCGCAGGTGTGATGATGTCAGGCGTGGGAGCACCAAGATTGGAACCTAGGCAGAGTTCCCAAAGGAGTTCAGAGAACAATTTTACCTAGAGTATACCGATGATGAGGCACGGGCAAAGTTGCACAGGCTGAGCCAGCAAGGGGACATAAGGGAGTATGTCTAAAAATTCTCTGAACTAATGCTACAGATCTCAGATCTAGGTGAGAAGGACTCCTTATTTGCTTTCATGGATGGGTTGAAGCCGTGTGTGAAGCATGAGCTACAAAGGAAAGGAGTTCATGACTTGGCTAAAACGATGACTACTACCGAGGCCTTGATAGAGTTCAAGCCTCTGAACAAGTTTGAGTCTACCAAGCCTAAGGGTAAGGGCAGGGATGATAGGGACCGAAAGAAGTAGTTTAAAGGGAAGGACCATGACCGAGAGTCCAAGGATGGAGACCGAGACCGTTCAACCAAGGATGGTGAGAGGAAGCCACCAGCAGGCAAGTGGAAAGCAAAAGGGAACCGAGAGCCACTAGCATGCTACCTATGTGGAGGGAGCCACATAGCACGCAACTACCCACAAAAGGACAAGCTGGCTACTGTAGACAAGGAGTCTGACGAGGAGCCAGAGTCAGGGCAGCAAAGCTTGGGTCGTTGGTGCTCAATACTATCCATAGTAAGGGGAGTCGCAAGCCAAAGGGCTTGATGTTTACGAATCTGATGGTTGTAGGTCAGAAGGTGAGCGCACTAGTGGACACAGGTGCCTCACATCTTTTTATTTCAGGTGATAGAGCCCGAAAGCTCGAACTAAAGGTGCAGAAAGGGACTGGTACCATCAAAATGATGAACTCCAAGGAAGTTCCAGCCATTGGAGTAACGTGGGGAGTGGAGTTACAGCTTGGAGATTGGAAAGGCAAGGAGACCATTGAGGTAATACCCCTTGACGACTATGAGTTTGTGATTGGGTTGGATTTCCTTGTTCGAATTAATGCCCTCTTTGTGCCTTTTACCAATTGTGTTTGCATCTTGGATGCACGGTGCCAATGCATAGTGCCATTGAGGAGAGGGTCTGGACTTGGGTCACGGGTGGTGTCAGCCATCCAATTTGCCAAGGTGGTAAGTAGACAAGAAGACACCTTTTTGGCAGCCCTGAAATATGATGAGCCAAGGGAGAAGGAGACCGAGTCACCTTTGGAGGTGCTAAAGGTGCTGAAGACCTTTAGTGATGTGATGCCCGCAAAGCTAACTAGCGAGCTACCACCTAAGAGGGAGGTGGACCACAAGATCGAGCTGGTGTCCAAGGCCAAGCCACCAGCTAGAGCCCCTTACCGAATGTCTCCACCAGAGTTAAAGGAGTTGAGGAAGCAGCTCAAAGAGTTAGTTGATGCTGGCTTCATCAAGCCATCGAAGGCACCCTATGGTGCATCGGTTCTATTTCAGTACAAGCATGATGGGTCGTTGCGACTGTGCATAGACTACCGGGCTTTGAACAAGCTGACCATCAAGAACAAGTACCCCATCCCACTCATTACAGACTTGTTCGATCAACTTGGGAGCGCAAGGTGGTTCACCAAGCTGGATTTGAGGTTAGGCTACTATCAAGTCAGGATCGCGGAGAGAGATGAGCCAAAGACAGCATGTGTCACTCGGTATGGTTCGTATGAGTTCTTGGTGATGCCTTTCAGACTCACGAACGCCCCAGCAACATTCTGCACCCTTATGAGGAAGGTACTTTAGTCATTCCTTGATCGGTTTGTTGTGGTTTATTTGGATGACATTGTGATCTTCAGTCAGACTTTGGGAGAGCATGTAGACCACTTGAGACAGGTGTTCGAGGTGTTGCGGGTGCACAAGCTATTTGTCAAGAGGGAGAAGTGCTCATTCACCCAGTAGGAGATCCCATTCTTTGGCCACATAGTGGGAGGTGGCAGGATACGCATGGATGAAGGCAAGATACATGCCATCCTGGAGTGGCAACTGCCAGCCAAGGTCACTGAGTTGAGATCATTCCTTGGGCTGGTCAACTACTACAAGCGCTTCATCAAAGGTCACTCAGCAATAGCCACGCCATTGACTGACTTGCTCAAGAAAGAGAAAGCATGGGAGTGGAGCACAGGGTGCCAGGAAGCCTTTGACAGGTTAAAGCGGGCTGTGATGAGCACAAGGTGCCAGAAAGCCTTTGATAGGTGCTTAGACATGGAATGAACTCCGTATGCCTAAGCCAACCCACGAAACGAGCGTACGGGCGCTCAGTCGGTCGGAGAGGCAGAATACGCAAGCCGGGGATTGACTCGATCCCCCTTTACGTTCTGTCGATCCTACTACCACAACCCTCAGTTCGACTGGGGCTTAGACATGGAATGAACTCCCTATGCCTAAGCTAACCCATGAAACAGGCGTGTGGGCGTTCAGCCAACCAAAGAGGCAGAATGCGTAAGCCGGGGATAGGCTCGATCCCCCTGCCTGCTACCGATCCTGCTGTCGTAACCCTCAGTCTGGTCTGATCTTAAACTGGGAATGAACTTCGTATGCTTAGACTGGGGATGAACTTCGTATGCCTAAGTCTACCCACGAAATGAGCGTGCGGACGCTTAGCCGACAACAGAGGCAGGATGCACAAGTCGGGGATCGAACGAGTGGTAGGTGGGTTCAAGCACATCTTAATATTTTTGCCATGCCAATGCCATTTTTATGGCTCGTAAATTCATACAATGGTCCCCTACGCCTTTATGTGAAGTTTCGTGGCAAGACGACCCGTTTGCTATTTTTCTCGATTTTTAAAACTTTTTATGGTTCAAGATTTTTTAAAATTTTTTTAGAAAGAGTTTTCTTCCCAAATTTGGTAGAGGTGATCCTTGTATTTTTGTTGGCATGCACAAAAAAATTCAGCTAGAAACTCAAAGTGGAGAAGATTTTGTTATCGTTTGAAAAAAGCGTCCCCATTCCAGACACTTTAATGCCTATTGGCAGCAAACCTATAAAATCTCAAATGCTCTTTAAGGGGGTGTGACTTATCGAGGTTTGATGAGGGATAGGGGGCCAATATAAGGGCCAAGTACCAGCACCCATCGCACATCATGTGCGCACACCCCTCGGCCCCCCCAATCACTGGAACCCCCAATGCCGTCGGTTAGGCTCTCCGATGATGCTTCGGCGATGGTGCCCCGAGCGAAAAAAATGTGGGACCAGCACATTCCCAAGCCCAGCATGTACACTGTGGCTCAAACTCTTAGACTGGGAATGAACTTCGTATGCTTAGACATGGAATGAACTCTGTATGCCTAAGCCAACCCACGAAATGAATGTGCGGGCGCTCAGCCGATCGGAGAGGCAAAATGCGCAAGCCAGGGATCGACCCGGTCCCCCTTACGTGCTATCGATCCTACTACTGCAACCCTTGATTCGGTTCGATCTTAGATTGGGAATGAACTTCGTATGCTTAGACTGGGGATGAACTCCGTATGCCTAAGTCAACCCACAAAACGAGCGTGTGGGCGCTCAACCGGTCGGAGAGGTCGACTGGAGAGGTAGAATGCGTAAGTCGAGGATCGACTTAGGCACCCCTACATGTTGCCGATCCTTTTGTTGGTCCTACTGTAGTAACCCTCGGTCTGGTCTGATCTTAGACTGGGAATGAACTCTGTATGCTTACACATGGAATGAACTCCGTATGCCTAAGCCAGCCCACAAAACGAGCGTGTGCACGCTCAGTCGGTTGAAAAGGCAGAATCCACAAGTCGGGGACCAGCCCGATCCCCCCTGCATGATGTCGATCCTACTGTCGCAATCCTCAGTCTGATCTTAGACTAGGAATGAACTCCGTATGCCTAAGTTAACCCACGAAACGAGCGTTCGGGTGTTGAGCCGGTCGGAGAGGCACAATGCGCAAGTCGGAGATCAGCCCGATCCCTCTTTGCATGCTGTCAGTCTCCCTGCCACAACCCTCGGTCTGGCTGGGGCTTAGACATGGAATGAACTCCCTATGCCTAAGCCAACCCACGAAACGAGCGTGCGGGCACTCAGCCAGTTGGAGTGGCAGAATGCGCAAGCCGGGGATCAGCCCGATCCCCCCTGCATGCTGTCGATCCAGCTATCGCAATCCTCGATTCGATTCGATCTTAGACTGGGAATAAACTCCGTATGCTTAGACTGGGGATGAACTCCATATGCCTAAGTCAACCCATGAAATGAGCATGCGGGCCCTCAGTCGGCCGGAGAGGCCGATCGGAGAGGCATAATGCGCAAGTCGGGGATCAGCCCGGTCCCTCTCTGCGTGTTACCGATCCCACTACCATTCCTGCTGCCACAACCCTCGATCCAGCTGGGGCTTAGACATGGAATGAAGTCCGTATGCCTAAGCCAACCCACGAATCAAGCGTACGGGTGCTCAGCCGACAGGAGAGGTAGAATGCGCAAGCTGGGGATCGACCCGATCCCTCTTTGCATGCTGCAGGTCCGCTGCCACAACCCTCGGTCCGGTTAGGGCTTAGACATGGAATGAACTCCCCATGCCTGAGCCAACCCATGAAACGGGCATGCGGGCACTCAGCCAATCGGAAAGGCAAATGCACAAGTCGGGGATCGACCTGATCCCCCATGTGTGCTACCGATCTTGCTGCCGTAACCCTCGATCCGGTCCTATCTTAGACTGGGAATGAACTCCGTATGCTTAGACTGGGGATGAACTTCGTATGCCTAAGTCAACCCACGAAACGAGCGTGCTGGTGCTCAACCGGCCGGAGAGGTCGACCGGAGAGACATAATGCATAAGTCGGGGATCAGCCAGGGCCCCCTCTGTGTGTTGTCGACCCGCTATCGATCCTGCGGCCACAACCCTCGGTTCGGTTGGGGCTTAGTCATGGAATAAAGTTCGATGCCTAAGCCAACCCATGAAACGAGCAGGCGGGTGCTCAGCCAGCTGGAGAGGTAGAATGCGCAAGCCGGGGATCAGCCCGGTCCCCCCCTACATGCTGCCGATCCTGTCACTGGTCCTGCTACCGCAACCCTCGATCCGGTCCGATCTTAGACTGGGAATGAACTCCGTATGCTTAGATATGGAATGAACTTCGTACGCCTGAGCTAACCCAAGAAACGAGCGTGCTGGTGCTCAGCCGACCGGAGAGGCAAAATGCGCAAGCCGGGGACCAATCCGATCCCTCCAACGTACTGTCAATCTTACTGCCGCAACCCTCAGTCCGGTCCGATCTTAGACTGGGAATGAACTCCATATGCTTAGACTAGGGATGAACTCCGTATGCCTAAGTCAACCCACAAAATGAGCGTGCGGGTGGTCAACCGACCGAAGAGGTAGAATGTGCAAGCCGGGGATCAGCTCGATCCTCCTCTGCGTGTTGCAAGTCCCGCTGCCATAACCCTCAGTCCGACTGAGGCTTAGACATGAAATGAACTCACTATGCCTAAGCCAAACCATGAAACGGGCGTGCTGGCGCTCAACCGATCGGAGGGTAGAATGCGTAAGCTGAGGATCGGCCCAATCCCCCCTGCGTGCTGTCGATCCTACTGTCACAACCCTCGGTCTGGTTTGATCTTAGACTGGGAATGAACTCCATATGCTTAGACTGGGGATGAACTCCGTATGCCTAAGTCAACCGATGACACGAGCGTGCGGGTGCTCAACTGACCGGAGAGGTCGGTCGAAGAGGAAGAATGCACAAGTCGAGGATTGGCCCGATCCCCCCTGCGTGCTGTCGATCATGCTACTGGTCCTGCTACTGTAACCCTTGGTCCGGTCCGATCTTAGACTGGGAATGAACTCCGTATGCTTAGACATGGAATGAACACCGTATGCCTCAGCCAACCCATGAAACGAACATACCGGTGCTCAGTCAGTCGGAGAGGCAGAATGCCCAAGCCGGGGCCCGACCCGGTCCCCCCTGCGTGTTGTCTTTCTTGCTGCCTCAACCCTCGGTCTAGTCCGATCTTAGAGTGGGAATGAACTCCGTATGCCTAAGTCAACCCACGAAATGAGTGTGCGGGCGCTGAGCCGGTCGGAGACGCATAATGCACAAGTCGGGGATCGGCCCGATCCCCCTCTGCGTGCTACCTGTCCCACCGCCACAACCCTCAGTCCGGTTGGGGCTTAGACATGGAATGAACTCCCTATGCCTAAGACAACCAATGAAACGAGCGTGCAGGCGCTCAGCCGACCGGAGAGCAGCAAACCTATAAAATCTCAAATGCTCTTTAAGGGGTGTGAGTTCTCGAGGTTTGATGAGGGATAGAGGGCCAATATAAGGGCCAAGTACCAGCACCCATCGCACATCATGTGCGCACCCCCAATGTCGTCGGTTAGGCTCTTCGGTGATGCTTCGACGATGGTGCCTCGGGCAAAAAAAATGCGGCACCAGCACATGCTCGATCCTAGCATGTGCACTGTGGCTCAAACTCTTAGACTGGGAATGAACTCCGTATGCTTAGACATGGAATGAACTCTGTATGCCTAAGCCAACCCACGAAACGAGCGTGCGGGTGCTCAGCCAGCCGGAGAGGCAGAATGCGCAAGCTGGGGATCGACCTGGTCCCCCTCTACGTTCTACCGATCCTGCAACCACAACCTTCAGTCCGATTGGGGCTTAGACATGGAATGAACTCCCTATGCCTAAGCCAACCCACGAAATGGGCGTGCGGGTGCTCAGCCAGCCGAAGATGCAGAATGTGTAAGCCAGGGATCGGCTCAGTCCCCTCTACATCTATCGCAACCCTCGATCCGGTTCTATCTTAGACTGGGAATGAACTCCGTATGCTTAGACTGGGGATGAACTCCGCATGCCTAAGTCAACCCACAAAACGAGCGTGTGGGCACTCAGTCAGCCAGAGAGGCTAGCTGAAGAGGCAGAATGTGTAAGCCAGAGATCGGCTTGGTCCCCCTCTACGTGCTGCCGATCCTGCTGCTGGTCCCGCTGCCATAACCCTCAGTCTGGTCCGATCTTAGATTGGGAATGAACTTCGTATGCCTAAGTTGACCTATGAAATGAGCGTTCGGGCGCTAAGCCAACCGGAGAGGCATAATGCGTAAGCAGAGGATCGACCCGGTCCCCATCTACGTGCTACCGGTCCCGCTGCCACAACCCTCGGTCCAGCTAGGGCTTAGACATGGAATGAAATCCCTATGCCTAAGCCAACCCACGAAAAGGACGTGCGGGTGCTCAGCAGGTCGGAGAGGCAGAATATGCAAGTTAGGGATCGGGTCGATCCCTCCTGGGTGCTACCGATCCTGCTACCCCAACCCTCGGTCTGGTTCGATCTTCGACTGGGAATGAACTTTGTATGCTTTCGGTCTGGTTCGATCTTCGACTGGGAATGAACTTTGTATGCTTAGACTGGGGATGATCTGCGTATGCCTAAGCCAACCCATGAAACGAGCGTGAGGGCCCTCAGCCAACCGAAAAGGCTGTCCGGAGAGGCAGAATGCGTAAGCAAGGATCAGCCCGATCCTCCTCAACGTGCTACCGATCCTGCTGCCGTAACCCTCGGTTCGGTCCGATCTTAGACTGGAAATGAACTCTGTATGCTTAGACATGGAATGACCTCCGTATGCCTAAGCCAACCAACGAAACGAGCGTGTGGGTGTTTAGCCTGCCGGAGAGGCAGAATGCTCAAGCCGGGGATCGGCTCGGCTCCCCTCTACGTGCTGTCGATCCCGCTGCCATAACCCTCGGTCCGACTGGGGCTTAGACATGGAATGAACTCCCTATGCCTAAGCCAACCCATGAAACGGACGTGCGGGCGCTCAGCCAACGGAAGAGGCAGAATGCGCAAGCCGGGGATCAGCTCGGTCCCCCATGCGTGCTACCGCAACCCTCGGTCTGGTTCTATCTTAGACTGGGAATGAACTCCATATGCTTAGACTGGGGATGAACTCCGTATGCCTAATTCAACACACAAAATGAGCGTGCAGGTGCTCAGTCAACCAGAGAGGCCGACAGAGAGGCAGAATGCGTAAGCCGGAGATCGGCCTGGTCTCTCCTGCGTGCTGCCTATCTTACTGCTGGTCCTGCTATCGTAACCCTCGGTCTGGTCTGATCTTAGATTGGGAATGAACTCTGTATGCCTAAGTCGACCCACGAAATGAGCGTTCGGGTGCTAAACCGACTGTAGAGGCATAATGTGCAACCCGGGGATCAACTCGGTCTCCCTCTACATGCTGTCGATCCCGCTGCCACAACCCTCGGTCCAGCTGGGGCTTAGACATGGAATGACCTCCCTATGCCTAAGCCAACCCAGGAAACGGGCGTACGGGCGCTTAGCATGCCGAAGAGGCAGAATGCGCAAGTCGAGGATCGACTTGATCCACCCTACGTGCTACCGATCCTGCTACCGCAACCCTCGGTCCGGTTCGATCTTCGACTAGGAATGAACTCTGTATGCTTAGACTGGGGATGATCTCCGTATGCCTAAGTCAACCCATGAAACGAGCTTACGGGAATCGGCCCGGTCCCCCCCAACGTGCTACCGATCTTGCTACTGGTCCTGCTGTCGTAGCCCTCGGTTCGGTCCGATCTTAGATTGGGAATGAACTCTGTATGCTTAGACATGGAATGAACTCCGTATGCCTAAGCCAACCCATGAAACGAGCGTACGGGCACTCAGCCGTTCGAAGAGGCAGAATATGAAAGCAGGGGACTGACCCGATCCCCCCTGCGTGCTATCGATCCTGCTGCCGCAACCCTCGATCTGGTTCGATCTTAGACTGGGAATGAACTCCGTATGCCTAAGTCAACCCATGAAACTAGCGTTCGGGTGCTGAGATGACCGGAAAGGTATAATACGTAAGTCGGGGATTGGCCTGGTCCTCCTCTGTGTGCTACCGGTCCCGCTGCCACAACCCTCGGTCCAGCTGGGGCTTAGACATGGAATGAACTCCCTATGCCTAAGCCAACCCAGGAAACGGGCGTGCGGGCGCTCAGCCGACCGGGGAGGCAGAATGCGTAATCTGAGGATCGCCCTTATCCCCCCTACATGCTGCCAATCCTGCTGCCGCAACCTTCAGTCTGGTTCACTCTTAGACTGGGAATGAACTCCGTATGCTTAGACTGGGGATGAACTCAGTATGCCTAAGTCAACCCTCGAAACGAGCGTGCGGGCGCTCCGCCAGCCGGAGAGGCCGACCGAAGAGGCATAATGCGTAAGTCAGAGATTAGCCCGTTCCCCTTCTGCGTGCTGTAGATCTCGTTGCCGGTCCTGCTGCCATAACCCTCGGTCCGCTGGGGCTTAGACATGGAATGAACTCCATATGCCTAAGCTAACCCATGAAATGAGCGTGCGGGCGCTCACTCGGCCGGAGAGGCAGAATGCGCAAGCTAAGGATTGGCCCGGTCCCCTCCTGCGTGCTACCGATCCTGCTACTGGTCCTAATGTCACAACCCTCGGTCCGGTCTGATCTTAGACTGGGAATGAACTCTGTATGCTTAGACATGGAATGAACTCCGTATGCCTAAGCCAACCCACGAAACGAGCGTACGGGCGCTCAGCCGGCCAGAGAGGCAGAATGCATAAGCCGGGGACCGATCCGGTCTCATCTGCGTGTTGTCGATCCTACTACCACAACCCTCTATCCAATCCGATCTTAGACTGGGAATGAACTCCGTATGCCAATGTCAACTCACGAGACGAGTGTGCTGGCGTTAAGCCTACCGGAGAGGGATAATACGCAAGTCGAGGGTCAGCCCGATCCCCCTCTGCGTGCTATCAGTCCTGCTACATAACCCTCGGTCCGGTTGGGGTTTAGACATGGAATGAGCTCCCTATGCCTAAGCCAACCCATGAAACGTGCGTGCAGGTGCTCAGTCGGTCGAAAAGGCAGAATGCGCAAGTCGAGGATCAGCCCAGTCCCCCCTCCGTGCTACCGATCGTGTTGCCAAAACCCTCAGTTCAGTCCGATCTTAGATTGGGAATGAACTCCGTATGCTTCGACTGGGGATGAACTCCGTATGCCTAAGTCAACCCACAAAATGAGCGTGCGAGCGTTCAGCAGGTCGGAGAGGCAGAATGCATAAGCCAGGGATCTGCTCGGTCCCCCCTGCGTGCTGTCGATCCTGCTACCACAACCCTCGGTCCGATTTGATCTTAGACTGGGAATGAACTCCGTATGCTTAGACTAGGGATGACTCCGTATGCCTAAGTCAACCCACGAAACAAGTGTGCAGGCGTTTAGCCGGTCGGAGAGGCTAGTTGGGAGGCAGAATACGTAAGTTGGAGATCAACCCAGACCCCCTACGTGCTGTCGATCCTGCTACTAGTCCTGCTACCGTAACCTTCGGTCTAGTTTGATCTTCGACTGGGAATGAACTCCTTATTCTTAGACATGGAATGAACTCTGTATGCCTAAGCCAACCCACGGAACGAGTGTGCGGGCGTTCAGCCGGCCGGAGAGGTAGAATGCACAAGCTGGGGACCGGCCCGATCCCCCCTACGTGCTATCGATCCTGCTACCGTAACCCTCAATCCGGTCTGATCTTAGACTAGGAATGAACTCCGTATGCCTAAGTCAACCCACGAATCGAGCGTTCGGGCACTGAGCTGATCGGAGAGGCATAATGAGCAAGCCGGGGACCGACCCGGTCCCTCTTTGCGTGTTGCCAGTCCCGCTGTCACAACCCTCAATCCGGCTGGGGTTTAGACATGGAATGAACTCCCTATGCCTAAGCCAACCCATAAAATGGGTGTGCGAGCGCTTAGTCGGCCGGAGAGTCAGAATGTGCAAGCCTGGGATCAGCCCCGATCCCCTCTGCGTGCTACCGATCTTATAGCCGCAACCCTCAGTTCAGTCCAATCTTAGACTGGGAATGAACTCCATATGCTTAGACTGGGGATGAACTCCGTATGCCTAAGTCAACCTATGAAACGAGCGTGCGAGTGATCAGCCGACCAGAGAGGCAGGATGCGCAAGTCGGAGAGGCATAATGTGCAAGCTAGGGATTAGCCCGATCCCCCTCTGCATGCTACCGATCCTGCTGTCGATCCTACTACCACAACCCTCAGTCCGACTGGGGCTTAGACATGGAATGAACTCTGTATGCCTAAGCCAACCCATGAAATGAGTGTGCGGGTGCTCAACCAGTCGGAGAGGCAGAATGCGTAAGCCGAGGATTGGCTCGGTCCCCCCTGCGTGCTGTCGATCCTGCTGCTAGTCCTGCTACCATAACACTTGGTCCAATCTGATCTTAGATTGGGAATGAACTCCGTATGCAAAAGTCAACCCACGAAACGAGCGTACGGGCACTGAGCGGGCAAGAGAGGTATAATGCGCAAGCCGAGGATCGACCCAATCCCCCTCTGCGTGCTGTCAGTCCCGTAGCCACAACCCAAGGTCCAGCTGGGGTTTAGACATGGAATGAACTCCCTATGCCTAAGCCAACCCATAAAACGTGTGTGCGGGCACTTAGCCGGTCGAAGAGACAGAATGCGCAAGCCGGGGATCAACCCGATCCCCCCTACGTGCTGTCGATGCTGCTGCTGCAACCTTCGATCCAATCTGATCTTAGACTGGGAATGAACTCTGTATGCTTAGATTAGGGATGAACTCCGTATGCCTAAGCCAACCCATGAAATGAGCGTGCGGGTGCTCAGTCGATCGGAGAGGCAGAATACACAAGCCAGGGATTGGCTCGATCCCCTCTGCGTGCTGTCGATCCTGCTGCTGGTCCTACTACCGCAACACTCGATCCGATCTGATCTTAGACTGGGAATGAACTCCGTATGCCTAAGTCAACCCACGAAAGGAGCATACGGGCACTGAGCCAAAAGGAGAAGCATAATGCGCAAGCCGGGGATCGATCCAATCCCCCTCTGCATGCTGCGAGTCCCGCAGCCATAACCTAAGGTCCAGCTGGGGCTTAGACATGGAATGAACTCCCTATGCCTAAGCCAACCCAAGAAATGGGCGTGCGGGCGCTCAGCCAGTCAGAGAGGCAGAATGCACAAGCCGGGGATCGACCCAATCCCCCTTGCGTGCTGTCGATCCTGTTGCTGGTCCTGCTACAGCAACACTCGGTCTGATCTGATCTTAGACTAGGAATGAACTCCGTATGCCTAAGTCAACCCATGAAATGAGTGTACGGGCACTGGGCCAGCAGGAGAGGCGTAATGAGCAAGTCGGCGACCCGTCCGATCCCCCTCTGCATGCTGCTGGTCTCGCTGCCACAACCCTCGGTCCGGCTGGGGCTTAGACATGGAATGAACTCCCTATACCTAAGCCAACCCACAAAACGGGCGTGCGGGCGCTCAGCCGGTCGAAGAGGCAGAATGTGTAAGTCAAGGATCGACCCGGTCCCCCTACGTGCTGTCGATCCTACTACCGTAACCCTCGGTCTGATCCGATCTTAGACTGGGAATGAACTTCGTATGCTTAGATTGGGGATGAACTCCATATGCCTAAGTCAACCCACAAAATGAGCGTGCGGATGCTCAGTCAACCAAAGAGGCAGGATACGCAAGTCGGGGATCGAACGGGTGGTAGGTGCATTCAAGCACATCTTCATATTTCTGTCGTGAAAATTCCATTTTATGGCTTGCAAATTCATAAAATGGTGCCCTACGCCTTCATGTGAAGTTTGAGGCAAGACGACCCGTTTTCTATTTTTTAAGATTTTTGAAACTTTTTACGGTTCGAGATTTTTTAAAATTTTTTTAGAAAGAGTTTTATCCCCAAATTTGGTAGAGGTGATCCTTGTATTTTTTTTGGCATGCACAAAATAATTCAGCTAAAAACTCAAAGTGGAGAAGATTTTGTGATCATTTGAAAAAAGTGTCCTTATTTCAGACACTTTAGTGGCTACTGGCAGCAAACCTATAAAATCTCAAATGCTCTTTAAGGGGGTGTGAGTTCTCAAGGTTTGATGAGGGATAGGGGGCCAATATAATGGCCAAGTACCAGCACCCATCGCACATCATGTGCGCACACCCCCCGGCCCCTTCAATCACCAGAGCCCCCAATGCCACCGGTTAGGCTCTCCGACGATGCTCTAACGATGGTGCCCCAGGCGAAAAAAATGTAGCACCAGCACATGCTCGAGCTCAGCATGTGCACCATGGCTCAAAATCTTAGACTGGGAATGAACTCTGTATGCTTAGACAAGGAATGAACTCCGTATGCCTAAGCCAACCCACGAAACGAGCGTGCGGGTGTTTAGCCGACCGGAGAGGCATATGTGCAAGCTGGGGATCGACCCAGTCCCCCCCTGCGTGCTGTCGATCCTGCTGCCACAGCCCTCGGTTTGGTCCAATCTTAGACTGGTAATGAGCTCCGTATGCATAAGTCAACCCACGAAACGAGCGTGCAGGCGCTGAGCCGGTCGAAGAGGCATAATGCGCAAGCCAGGGATCGGCTCGGTCCCCCTCTACGTGCTGTCGGTCCCGCTGGCACAACCGTCGGGCCTGTTGGGGCTTAGACATGGAATGAACTCGCTATGACTAAGCCAACCCATGAAATGGGTGTACGGGCGCTCAGCCGATTGGAAAGGCAGAATGCACAAGCCGGGGATCGGTCCGATCCCCCCTGTGTGCTACCGATCCTGCTGTCGTAAACCTCGATTCGGTCGGATCTTAGACTGAGAATGAACTCCGTATGCTTAGACTTGGGATGAACTCCGTATGCCTAAGTCAACCCACAAAATGAGCATGTGGGCGCTCAGCCGGTCGGAGAGGCATAATGCATAAGCCGAGGATCAGCCCAGTCCCTCTCTGCGTGCTGCCAATCTCACTGCCGATCCTGCTGCCACAACCCACAGTCTAACTAGGGCTTAGACATGGAATGAACTCCGTATGCCTAAGCCAACCCACGAAATGAACGTGCAGGTGCTCAGCCGGTCGGAGAGGGAAAATGTGCAAGCTGGGGATAGACTCGGTCCCCCCTACGTGCTGCCGATACTACTGTTGGTCTGACTGCCGGAACCCTCAGTCCGGTCCGATCTTAGGCTGGGAATGAACTCCATATGCTTAGACATGGAATGAACTCCATATGCTTGAGGGCGCTCAGTCGATCGGAGAGGTAGAATGCGCAAGCCGGGGACCAACCCGGTCCCCTCCTATGTGCTGTCTATCTTGCTGTCGTAACCCTCATTTCGGTCTAGTCTTAGACTAGGAATGAACTCTGTATGCCTAAGTCAACCCACAAAACGAGCGTGTAGGCACTGAGCCGATCGGAGAGGCATAATGCATAAGTCGAGGATCAACCCGGTCCCCCTCTTCGTGCTGCCAGTACCGCTGCCACCACCGTTGGTCCGGTTGAGGTTTAGGCATGATATGAACTTGCTATGCCTAAGCCAACCCACGAAACGGGCGTGCGGGCACTCAACCGACTGGAGAGGTAGAATGCGCAAGTCGAGGATCGGCTCGGTCCCCCCTGCATGCTGCCGATCCTACTGTCGCAACCCTAGGTCCGGTCCGATCTTAGACTAGGAATGAACTCCATATGCTTAGACTGGGGATGAACTCTGTATGCCTAAGTCAACCCACAAAACAAGCGTGCGGGCGCTCAGCCAACCAGAGAGGTAGGATGTGAAAGCCGGGGATCGAACGGGTGGTAGGTGCGTTCAAGCACATCTTCATATTTTTACCATGCCAATGCCATTTTTATGGCTTGTAAATTCATACAATGGTCCCTTAAGCCTTCATGTGAAGTTTCGTGGTAAGATGACCCGTTTTCTATTTTTCACGATTTTTAAAACTTTTTACAGTTCAAGTTTTTTTAAAAATTTTTTAGAAAGAGTTTTGTCCCAAATTTGGTAGAGGTGATCCTTGTATTTTTTTTTTTGGCATGCACAAAAAAATTCAGCTTAAAACTTGAAGTGGAGAAGATTTTGTGACCGTTTGAAAAAAGTGTCCCTATTTCAGACACTTTAATGGCTACTGGCAGCAAACGATAAAATCTCAAATGCTCTTTAAGGGGGTGTGAGTTCTCGAGGTTTGATGAGGGATAGGGGGCCAATATAAGGGCCAAGTACTAGCACTCATCGCACATCATGTGTGCACACCCCCCGGCCCCCCAATCGTTAAAGCCTCCAATACCGTTGGTTAAGCTCTCCGGTGATGCTCCGATGATGGTGCCCCGGGCAAAAAAAATGTAGCACCAGCACATGCCCGAGCCTAGCATGTGCACCGTGGCACAAAATCTTAGACTGGGAATGAACTCCGTTTTCTTAGACATGAAATGCACTCCGTATGCCTAAGCCAACCCATGAAATGAGCGTGTGGGCGCTCAACCGATCGGAGAGGCAGAATGCGCAAGTCGGGGATCAGCTCGATCCCCCCCTATGTGCTGTCAATCATACTGCCACAACCCTTGGTTCGGTCTGATCTTAGACTGGGAATGAACTCCGTATGCATAAGTCAACCCATGAAACAAGCGTGCGGGCGCTGAGCCGGTCGAAGAGGCATAATGCGTAAGCCGAGGATCGACCCGGTCCCCCTCTGTGTGCTGCCAGTCCCGTTGCCACAACACTCAATCCGACTGGGGCTTAGACATGGAATGAAGTCCCTATGCCTAAGCCAACCCACAAAATGGGTGTGCGGGCGCTCAGCCGATCAGAGAGGCAGAATGCGTAAGGGGGGATCGGCCCGATCCCCCTTACGTGCTGCCGATCTTGCTACCACAACCCTCGGTCCAATTCGATCTTAGACTGGGAATGAAATCCATATGCTTAGACTGGGATGAACTCCATATGCCTATGTCAACCCACGAAACGAGCATACGGGTGATCAGCCGACCAGAGAGGCAGGATGCGCAAGCCGGGGATCGAACGGGTGGTAGGTGGGTTCAAGCACATCCTCATATTTCTGCCATGCCAATGAAATTTTTATGACTTGTAAATTCATACAATGGTCCCCTAAGCCTTCATGTGAAGTTTCGTGGCAAGACGACCCGTTTTCTATTTTTCATTATTTTTGAAACTTTTTACGGTTCAGGATTTTTTAAACTTTTTTTAGAAAGAGTTTTGTCCCCAATTTTGGTAGAGGTGATCCTTGTATTTTTTTTGGCATGCACAAAAAAATTCAGCTAAAAACTCAAAGTGGAGAAGATTTTGTGACTGTTTGTGTCCTCATTTCAGACACTTTAATGGCTACTGGCAGTAAACCTATAAAATCTCAAATGCTTTTTATGGGGGTGTGAGTTCTCGAGGTTTGATGAGGTATAGGGGGCCAATATAAGGGCCAAGTACCAGCACCCATCGCACATCATGTGCGCACACAACCTCGGACCCCCAATCGCCAGAACCCCCAATGTCACCATTCAGGCTCTCCGACGATGCTCCAGCGATGGTGCCCCGAGTAAAAAAAATATGGCACCGGCACATGCCCGAGCCCAGTATGTGCATCGTGGCTTAAAATCTTAGACATGGAATGAACTCCGTATGCTTAGACATGGAATGAACTTCGTATGCATAAGCCAACCCACGAAATGAGCGTACAGGCGCTTAGCCGACCAGAGAGGCAGAATACGCAAGTCGAGGATCGGTTCGATCCCCCCTATGTGTTGTTGATCTTGCTGCCACAACCCTTGGTTCGGTCCGATCTTATACTGGGAATGAACTTCGTATGCATAAGTCAACCCATGAAACAAGCATGCGGGTGCTGAGCCGATCGAAGAGGCATAATGCGTAAGCCGGGGATCAGCTCGGTTCCCCTCTGCGTGCTGTCGATCCCACTGCCACAACCCTCGATCTGGCTGGGGCTTAGACATGGAATGAACTCCCTCTTCCTAAGCCAACCCACGAAACGGGCGTGTTACCGATCCTGCTGCCACAACCCTTGGTCCGGTCTGATCTTAGACTGGGAATGAACTCCGTATGCTTAGACATGGAATGAATGGGCCAAGGGTGCTAAGCCGGCCGGAGAGGCAGAATGTGCAAGCCGAGGATTGGCCTAATCCCCCACTGTGTGTTGTCAATCCTGCTGCCGTAACCCTCGATCTGGTCCGATCTTAGACTAGGAACGAACTCTGTATGCATAAGTCAACGCATGAAATGAGCGTATGGGCGCTGAACCGATTGAAAAGGCATAATGCACAAGCCAGGGATCGATCTGGTCCCCTTCTGCATGCTGTCGGTCCTACTGCCACAACCCTAGACCTGGCTGGGGCTTAGACATGGAATGAGCTCCCTATTCCTAAGCCAACCCATGTAATGGACGTGCGGGCACTCAATCGGTCGGAGAGGTAGAATGTGCAAGCCGGGGATCAGCCTGATCCCTCCTGTGTGCTATCGATCCTGCTGTCACAACCCTTGGTCTGATCTGATCTTAGACTGGGAATGAACTCTGTATGCTTAGACTGGGGATGAACTCTGTATGCCTAAGTCAACCCATTAAATGAGCGTGCGGAAGCTCAGCCGACCGGAGAGGCCAGCCGGAGAGGCATAATGCGTAAGTCAGGGATCAGCTCGATCCCCCTCTGCGTGCTGTCGATCCTGCTACCGGTCCAGCTGTCACAACCCTCGGTCCAACTGGGGCTTAGACAAGGAATGAACTCCGTATGCCTAAGCCAACCCACGAAACGAGCGTGTAGGCGCTCAACCGACCGAGAGGCAGAATGCACAAGCCAGGGATCAGTCAATCCCCCCTGCGTGCTATCGATACTGCTGCTGGTCCTGCTACTGCAACCCTCGATCTAATCTAATCTTAGACTGGGTATGAACTCCATTTGCTTTGACATGGAATGAACTCCGTATGTCGAAGCCAACCCACAAAACAAGCGTGCGAGCGCTCAACCGGCCGGAGATGCAGAATGCGTAAGCCAGGGACCGGTTCGGTTCCCCCCTGCGTGCTGTCAATCCTACTACCGTAACCCTCGGTCTGATCCGATCTTAGACTGGGAATGAACTCCATATGCATAAGTCAACCCATGAACGAGTGTGTGGGCGCTGAGCCGGTCGGAGAGGCATAATGCGCAAGTCGGGGATCGACCCGATCCCTCTCTGCGTGCTACCAATCCCGCTGCCACAACCCTCGATCCGACTGGGGATTAGACATGGAATGAACTCCCAATGTCTAAGCCAACCCACGAAATGGGCCTGCGGGTGCTCAACCGATCGGAGAGGCAAAATACGCATGTCGGGGATCGACTCGGCCCCCCCTACGTGCTATCGATCCTACTGCCGCAACCCTCGGTTCGGTCTGATCTTAGACTAGGAATGAACTCCGTATGCTTAGACTGGGGATGAACTCCGTATGCCTAAGTCAATCCACGAAACGAGCATGTGGGTGCTCAGTCGGCCAGAGAGGTCGGTCGAAGAGGCATAATACGTAAGCCGTGAATCAGCCCAATCCCCCTCTGCATGCTATCGATCCCGCTATCGGTCCTGCTGTCGCAACCCTTGGTCCGGCTGGGGCTTAGACATGGAGTGAACTCCGTATGCCTAAGCCAACCAATGAAACGAGCGTACGGGCGTTCAGCCGGTTGGAAAGGCAGAATGAACAAATCAAGGATCGACCCGATCCCCCCTTCGTGCTGTCGATCCTACTGCCACAACCCTCGGTCCGATCCGATCTTAGACTGGGAATGAACTTCGTATGCCTAAGTCAACCCATGAAACGAGCGTACGGGCGTTGAGCCAGTCGGAGATGCATTATGCACAAGCCGAGGATCGACCTAGTCCCCCTCTGCATGCTGCCAGTCCCGCTGCCACAACCCTCGGTCCGGCTGGGGCTTAGACATTGAATGAACTCCCTATGCCTAAGCCAACCCATGAAACAGGCGTGCGGGCGCTCAACCGGCTGGAGAGGTAGAATGTGCAAGCCGAGGATCGACCCGATCCCCCCTACGTGCTGCCGATCCTACTGTCGCAACCCTCGATCTGATCCTATCTTAGGCTGGGGATGAACTCTGTATGCCTAAGTCAACCCACGAAACGAGCATGCGACGCTCAGCTGACCAGAAAGGCAGGATGCGTATGCCAGGGATCGAATGGGTGGCGAAGATTTTGTGACCATTTGAAAAAAGTGTCCCCATTTTAGACACTTTAATGGCTACTGGTAGCAAACCTATAAAATCTCAAATGCTCTTTAAAGAGGTGTGAGTTCTCGAGGTTTGATGAGGGATAGGGGGCCAATATAAGGGCCAAGTACCAGCACCCATCACACATCATGTGCGTACAGCCCCCCGGCCCCCCCAATCGTTGGAACCCCCAATGCCGTCGGTTAGGCTCTCCGGTGATGCTCCGACGATGGTGCCCTAGGCAAAAAAAATACGGCACCAGCACATGCCCGAGCCCAAGATGTGCACCATGGCTCAAAATCTTAGATTACGAATGAACTCCGTATGCTTAGACATGGAATGAACTCCGTATGCCTAAGCCAACCCACGAAATGAGCGTGCGGGTGCTCAGCCGACTGGAGAGGCAGAATGCACAAGCCAGGGATCGACCCGGTCCCCCCTAACGTGCTGTTGATCCTGCTACAACAAACCTCAGTTCGGTCTGATCTTAGACTGGGAATGAACTCTGTATGTATAAGTCAACCCACGAAAAGAGCGAGCGGGCGCTGAGCCAGTCGAAGAGGCATAATGCGTAAGTCGAGGATCGACTCAGTCCCCCTCTATGTGCTGCCAGTCTTGCTCCCACAACCCTTGGTCTGGCTGGGGCTTAGACATGGAATGAACTCCCTATGCCTAAGCCAACCCATGAAACGGGCGTGCGAGGGCTCAGCTGATCGGAGAGGCAGAATGTGCAAGCTGGGGATCGACCCGATCCCCCCTGCATGCTGCCAATCCTGCTACCGCAACTCGCAGTCCGATCCGATCTTAGACTAGGAATGAACTCAGTATGCTTAGACTGGGGATGAACTCGGTAAGCCTAAGTCAACCCACAAAACGAGTGTGCGAGCGCTTAATCGGTCAGAGAAGTCGGTCGAAGACGCATAATGAACAAGCCAGGGATCAGCCTGGTCCCCCTTTGCTTGCTGTCGATCTCGTTACCGATTCTGCTACCATAACCCTCGGTCTGGCTGGGGCTTAGACATGGAATCAACTTCGTATGCCTAAGCCAACCCATGAAACGAGTGTGAGGGTGCTCAGTCGGTTGGAGAGGCAGAATGTGCAAGTTGGGGATCGGCCCGGTCCCCCCTGTGTGCTGTCGATCCTACTACTGGTCTTGCTATCGCAACCCTTGATCCAGTCCGATGTTAGACTGGGAATGAACTTCGTATGCTTAGACATGGAATGAACTCTGTATGCCTAAGCCAACCCATGAAACGAGCGTGCAGGTGTTCAACCGATCGGAGAGGCAGAATGCGTAAACCGGGGATTGGCTTAGTCATCCCCTGCATGCTATCGATCCTGCTACCATAAACTTCGGTCTGGTCTGATCTTAGACTGGGAAGGAACTCTATATGCCAAAGTCAACCCATAAAACGTGCATGCAGGCACTGAGCCGGTCGGAGAGGCATAATGCGCAAGTCGAGGATTGACTCGGTCCCCTTTGCGTGCTGTCGATCCTACTGCCGTAACTTACGATCCAGTCTGATCTTAGACTGGAAATGATCTTCGTATGCTTAGACTGGGGATGAACTCTGTAAGCCTAAGTCAACCCATGAAATCAATGTGCGGACGCTCAGTCGATCAAAAAAGTCAGTCGGAGAGGCATAATACGTAAGCCGAGGATCAGCCCAGTCCCCCTTTGCATGCTGTCGATCCCGTTGTTGGTCCTTTTGCCACAACCCTCGGTCTGACAGGGACTTAGACATGGAATCAACTCCATATGCCTAAGCCAACCCACGGAACGAGCGTGAGGGCGCTCAGCTGGTCGGAGAGGCAGAATGTGCAAGCCGACGATCGACCCGATTCCCCCCTGTGTGCTGTCAATCTGCTGTTGGTCCTGCTATCATAACCCTCGGTCTAGTCCAATGTTAGACTGGGAATGAACTCCATATGCTTAGACATGGAATGAACTCTGTATGCCTAAGCCAACCCACAAAACGAGCGTGCAGGCGCTCAACCGGCCGGAGAGGCAGAATGCGCAACCTGGGGATCAGTTCGGTACCCCCTGCGTGCTGTCGATCCTGCTGCCACAACCTTTGGCCCAGTCTGATCTTAGACTGGGAATGAACTCCGTATGCCTAAGTCAACCCATAAAATGTGTGTGCAGGTGCTGAGCCGACCGGAGAGGCATAATGCGAAAGCCAGGGATCGACCTGGTCTCCCTTACATGCTGTCGATCTTGCTGTCGCAACCCTCGATTCGGTCCGATCTTAGGGGTCCGGTCCGATTTTGTGATTGTTTGAAAAAAGTGTCCCCATTTCAGACACTTTAATGGCTACTAGCAGCAAACCTATAAAATCTCAAATGCTCTTTAAGGGGGTGTGAGTTCTTGAGGTTTGATGAAGGATAGGGGGCCAATATAAGGGCCAAGTGTCTCACCTTGGGGGGGGCGCACCAGGCGCATCAGGCGCACCAACAGGCGAGCCAGAGGTTGAGGCCCACAGACCTGGCGTGCTGGCGGGTATCTGCGCGTAAAGCTTAGCAAACAAGTTCAGAATGCCCGCCCAACTTGCAGGCCAGCCCGTGAGACCAAGGGCTGGCACACAAGCTACTCGTACCACATCCAGAAGGGCCAAAGGTGCTGGACACACAAGGGAAGCTTCTGGAAGTAGGCAGGATCAATAGCAGCATCCTGGCAGATTTGGTTGACCCTAAAAATCAAGAGTTAGCATCCTGATTGATTGTAATCTGTATAATCCCATGATTTTAGCCTTTATTCTAAGGATATTTCCATTAAGTGTAAGCTGGAGCCTCAACTATAAATAGAGGGCTGCTCCTCCCTCATTTTTACACCATTAAACACTTCTATTTCAGTTAATACAAAAGCATTTCTAAAATTCTGCCCTCTTATCCTATTTCTCTTTAACTTGCGTAACCAGCCTTTCCTGTTGTTCTAGTGCCCGTACGCTTGTGTTTTAGGCTGACTTAGGCATAAAGGAGGAGATTCCAAGCCTAAGGCCGCACGGTTTTTGAGTCTAAGGTCGAAGCTCATGACAGTTGGTATCAGAGCAAGTTTGATTCTGCGTGTTTGTGTTGTGCAGGTTAGAGGAGATGGCATCCCAAAGTGATGCTGCTGACCAACAACCAGAGGCCCAGGAGCATGGGCATGGAAGGGGGAGAAAAGCCAGTTCTAGAGATATCTGGTCTACCATGGACGGTAGGCTGGCCAAGGTGGAGGTGACCATGGGCGACATAAGGGAGAAGCTTGAGGGGGCAGAGACTCACATTGCATCACTAGACTCCATGGAGGAGGAGATCCAAAGTGAGCTACAAGCTGCTCTCAACAAAGGCTTGGACGTGTTCACCCAAAAGAATCAGACCTTTGAGGCTAAAGTGCTGACCTTGCGCGATGGCATGGAGGCCATACGCGAGTGGATGGATGAGATTACCAGTGAGCTCATTGCTTGCAAGACTGCCATTGGGAATGGCATGTTTGCTGGAGTGTCCAAGTCCAGATTGGATGTCCCCAAGCCTAAGGAGTTCAAGGGGACTAGGGCAGCCAAAAAAGTAGATAACTACCTTTGGGGTATGGAGCAGTACTTTCAAGCCATGGGCATGCAAGATGAGATGATACAGGTAAGCACCGTTGCTATGTATCTCACTGATGTAGCCTTATTATGGTAAAGGCGCAGGTGTGATGATGTCAGGTGTGGGAGCGCCAAGATTGGAACCTGGGCAAAGTTCCGAAAGGAGTTCAGAGAACAATTTTACTTGGAGTATGCCGATGATGAGGCACGGGCAAAGTTGCGCAGGTTGAGCCAACAAGGGGACGTAAGGGAGTATGTCCAAAAATTCTTTAAACTGATGCTACTGATCTCAGATCTAGGTGAGAAGGATGCCTTATTTGCTTTCATGGATGGGCTGAAGCCATGGGTGAAGCATGAGCTATAAAGGAGAGGAGTTCATGACTTGGCTAAAGTTATGACTACTGCTGAGGCCTTGATAGAGTTCAAGCCTCTGAACAAGTTCGAGTCTACCAAGCCCAAGGGTAAGGGCAGGGATGATAGGGACCGAAAGAAGCAGTCCAAGGGGAAGGACCGTGATCGAGAGTCCAAGGATGGAGATCGAGACCGTTCAACCAAGAATGGCAAAAGGAAGCCACCAGTAGGCAAGTGGAAAGCAAAGGGGGATCGAGAGCCACTAGCATGCTACCTATGTGGAGGGAGCCACATAGCGTGCAATTACCCGCAGAAGGGTAAGCTGGCTGCTGTAGACAAGGAGTCTGACGAGGAGCCAGAGTCAGGGGCAGATGAAGCCAAAGAGCTTGATGTTTATGGATCTGATGGTTGTGGGTCAAAAGGTGAGCGCACTGGTGGACACAGGTGCCTCACATCTTTTTATTTCATGAGATAGAGCTCGAAAGCTCAGACTAAAGGTGTAGAAAGGGACTGGTACCATCTGCCATAACGTCTAGATTCAGGGATCTATCACTAGACATTGACTTAAGGGAGTAACCACCAATCTTTTTTATCTAGGTGCGATTGGCCACTTAAGGAATCTATCCTTTCAGGGAACACCTAAATTTAAGGGTCCCTAAAAGAATAGGTTCAGGTCTACTAACCAGAACAGAGTTCGAGAGTTCGATTATGTGTGAGGAAGGTTATAGCACCCTCACAACACCTATCAAAAGATGGTACCAGCTTAAATTTGTGTTATCCAAAAAGCCTTAAAATTTTACCAAGTAATTAATTGTTGGAAATTATTCTCAATTGACTCTAATACTTTTAGCAGAAAATTGAGAAAATTCCCTCACCTCAAGAGTATGCCAGAAAAACTACTGTTTCACTTGTAGAGGCTCCGTCATCGGATTATTTGAAGAAAAATCAAAATCAAAATCAAAATAGAAAGGAAGGAAATGATGATTGTTCTCGTGTAGGAAAAATTGATACTTTCAACTTTTTCTCAAAAATATTTTTTCGAAATTTATTTTTAAGGAAAATTGATACTTTCAAATTTCCCCAAAAATATTTTTGGAAGATTTATTTTCAAGGAAAATTGATACTTTCAACTTTTCCCCAAAAATATTTTTTGGAAATTTATTTTTAAGGAAAATTGATACTTTCAACTTTTCCTCAAAAACCTTTTTTTTAAAAATTTATTTTTAAGGAAAATTGATACTTTCAACTTTTCCTCAAAAATATTTCTTTTTGAAATTTTTTATTTTTTTGCAAAAAATAAAAATAAAAATAAAATAAAATAAAAATAAGAATAATACTCTTGAAAATAACTAACACAAAAAAATAATAAGTAAATAAATAAAATACCAAAAAAAAAGATTATCTTGACTTGAAGAATTCGATGCGGCTCCATTAAATTGTCCATAGCCTTCACCAATTTGACACGATCTCCTCCATTTTCCATGAAGGAAATAATGGCTTGAAGTGTTGCTGAACATAACCATATACTCCCATTTGGTTGCCATACATTTGTTGAGGATACATAGGAGCCATTTGCTGTGAAAGTATGTCCATATACTGTGCTTCCAGAACTGGTTGAGGATGAAAACCAGCAAACCAGTTTCCCTGAACAACCTCGTTATTAATTGCTGACAAATGATCAGTTGTGATTGGCTGAATGTACATACCCACCACCTGATCACCTCTCATATGTTGAGGTCCTTGAGGTTGGCCATGTGTTACACTAACTTGAGTAACCATTGACTGAGGATATTGATCACCCGTAACTGCGTTAGAGTCTACCGCCTATGCTTCCCAAAGTGGTGGTGGTAGCAAGCCACTTCTCTGAGCACCATAGACAGGTGAAGAGGGCTATTGTTGTAGAACCAATTGACCATTCCAGGCAGAACCTATGCCTTGAGCATATGACTGCTCATTCGAGGTGATCCCGTGTTTGGTGCAGCTCCAGTCGCATGAAAATTCTACTGCTGCTGAGTAGGTTGTCGTCTCTGGTCTTTAAAATTCCCATCAACAACCTTCGCTCCCATAAATGGACACCAACCGGTTCTTCTAAAAATCGACGAAGCTCCAACACTGTCACCTCTGCATGCCGCTACAGTTGCCCACCGTTGATGCTGAAAATTCACCATGAACCTCCCGTCGACCTACTCATCTCCTATTTATGGTCGGTTTCTCACCAACCATCCTCCAACAGCGTAGATCTAGAAAGGAATCTATGAACTTTCTTCACTGTTTTGGTTCCTTTTCACTGTCCGATCATTCTAGGTTTTGAGTACGTCAGTGGCCCCTTACTGCTCTTCATTTTTATTATTTTTGATCTCTCAAAGCTCAACGTTCGCTATGGTTTGTCCGCTTGAGAAGAACTCCATGAAGCTATTGCTTCATGCTTTGTTAGTACACGCTGCAAACATCATTCAATGCTAAACCTTGACATAGAAGTGACTCTTCTGCTGTTGAATTAACGAGGTGTACAACTCTTTGTTTGTAGGTATGGCACTGCTCCACTAGGTAACAATCACCTCCTGCCTAAGTCCCTCCTTGTTTCCAGGGTCTAATGCATTTAGCATTTCTGAAAGGACATCCATAATATCCCGCGCATTCTGAATTTCTGTCAAACTGAGGGTTGGAAACTCATGCACCGCAGAAGACTCAGCCGTCTCGTGCCGATCAGAATTGCAAATGTTTTGGGGATAAGAAGACAAATGTTGTGTTTGAGGAGGAGTAAGTACAGGTGCAGAACTCTCAGATCTTGGGGGAAATACTACCCTAGCGCGCAACAACTCTTGGTATGCAAACTGGGTGCAGACTCATCTTTTTTCTTTATTTTTTTCCCTCTCCTATTCGGATTCTTCTTCTCTCCTATTCGAATCCTTATCCTATCTTTTCTCCCCCTTTTCCAACTTGTATATTCATTATTGATATATAAATCCATGCTGATAGAGTTTCAATTCAACTCCAATTAGTCATCCAATGCTAAAGATTAGCCACTAATCATGCTTTCTGATCATCATCCACCTTAATCTCAATCTTTTTTCTTTTTTTTTTTTTAAAAATAATCAGATAATAAAAAAATGATAAATATGAAATAAAAAAATCTAAAATAAAAATGAATAAAAATCCCTGCAACTGAGCTTGGATTAGTCTCAATTGACAAAGAATCCCCGACAAAATAGGGTGTCTACACCATCAAAATGGTGAACTCCAACGAAGTTCCAGCCATTGGAGTAGCACGGGGAGTGGAGTTACAGCTTGAAGACTGGAAAGGCAAGGAGACCATTGAGGTAATACCCCTTGACGACTATGAGTTTGTGATTGGGTTGGATTTCCTTGTTCGGATTAACGCCCTCTTTGTGCCTTTTGTCGATTGTGTTTGCATCTTGGATGCACGGTGCCAATGCCTAGTGCCATTGAAGAGAGGGTTTAGAGTTAGGTCGCAGGTGGTGTCAGCCATCCAATTTGCCAAGGCAGTAAGCAGAAAAGAAGACACCTTCTTGACAGCCCTGAAATATGATGAGCCAAGGGAGAAAGAGACCGAGTCACCCTTAGAGGTGCTAAAGGTGCTGAAGACCTTTAGTGATGTGATGCTCGGAAAGCTACCTAGCAAGCTACCACCTAAGAGGGAGGTGGACCATAAGATCGAGCTGGTGTCCGAGGCCAAGCCACCAGCTAGAGCCCCTTACCGAATGTCTCCACCAGAGTTGGAGGAGTTGAGGAAGCAGCTCAAAAAGTTAGTTGATGCTGGCTTTATCAGGCCATCGAAGGCACCCTATGATGCACTGGTTCTATTTCAGTGCAAGCATGATGGGTCATTGCGACTGTGCATAGACTACCGGGCTTTGAACAAGCTGACCATCAAGAACAAGTACCCTATCCCACTCATTGTGGACTTGTTCGATCAACTTGGGAGCGCAAGGTGGTTCACCAAGCTGGATTTGAGGTCATGCTACTATCAAGTCAGGATCGCGGAGGGAGATGAGCCAAAGATAGCATGTGTCACTCGGTATGGTTTGTATGAGTTCTTGGTGATGCCTTTCGAACTCACGAATGCCCCAGCAACATTCTGCACCCTTATGAACAAGGTACTTCAGTCATTCCTTGATCGGTTTGTTATGGCTTATTTGGATGACATTGTGATCTATAGCCAGACTTTGGGAGAGCATGTAGACCACTTGAGACAGGTGTTCGAGGTGTTGCAGGCACACAAGCTGTTTGTCAAGAGGGAAAAGTGCTCATTATCCCATTCCTTGGCCACATAGTGGGAAGTGGAGGATACGCATAGATAAAGGCAAGATACACGCCATCCTAGAGTGGCAACCGCCAGCCAAGGTCACTGAGTTGAGATCGTTCCTTGGGCTGGTCAACTACTACAGGCGCTTCATCAAAGGTCACTCAGCAATAGCCATGCCATTGACTGACTTGCTCAAGAAAGGGAAAGCGTGGGAGTGGAACGCAGGGTGCCAGGAAGCCTTTTATAGGTTGAAGCGGGCTGTGATCAAGGAGCTAGTCTTGGCCTTGTCAGACCATGCCAAGCCGTATGAGGTGCATACAGATGCATCAGACTTTGCCATAGGGGGTGTGTTGATGTAGGAGGGATGTCCAGTCGCATTCGAGAGTAGGAAGTTGAACGAGACTGAGTGCAAGTACACGATCCAAGAGAAAGAGATGACTGCAGTGGTGCACTGCTTGCGCACTTGGTGCCATTACCTGTTGGGGTCGAGGTTCATGGTTAGGATAGACAATGTGGCGACCAGCTACTTCCAGACGCAGAAGAAGCTATCCCTCAAGCAGGCGAGATGGTAAGATTTTCTTACGAAATTTGATTTCCAGATGGAGTACAAGCCGGGGTGGGCGAACCTAGTGGTAGACGCCCAGAGCAGGAAGGCTAACCTTGCTGCCATTAGCCAACCAGAGGGGTCACTGGTGTCGTGCATCAAAGAGGGACTTGCGCATGATCCTACAACCAAGGCTTTGATGGAGTACACCCAGTAAGGTAAGAATAGGCAGTTTTGGTTATAGGATGGCTTGCTGTATACCAAGGGTAGTAGACTATTTGTGCCGTAGCACGAGAAGCTCCACAAGGAAGTTTTGCAAGAATGCCATGATTTAAGGTGGGCTGGACACCCCGGAGTGAGCTGTACCTTGGCACTGATCGAGGACCGATACTACTGGCCGCACATGAGGGATGATGTGGAGGCCTATGTGAAGACTTGTCTTGTGTGCCAACAGGACAAGGTGGAGCTCAAGAAACCAGGCGGTTTCTTGGAGCCATTGCCAGTGCCAGCGTGACCATGGAAGAGTGTTTCTCTGGACTTTATAGTCGGTCTACCCAAAGCAGAAGGGTTCAGAAGCATCATGGTAGTGGTGGACAGGTTTTCCAAGTACGAAATCTTCATTCCAGCAACCAAGGAGTGCCCAGTCGAAGAGGCAGCTCAATTGTTCCTGAAGAACATGGTTAAGTACTGGGGAGTGCCGATGACCATTGTTAGTAATCGGGACAGGTGTTTCACGGGCAAGTTCTGGACTGAGTTGCTCAAGCTGTTAGGGTCAGACTTAAACTTTTCCACCAGCATGCATCCGCAGACCGACGGGCAGACAAAACAAGTGAATGGACTATTGGAGGTCTACCTCAGGCACTATGTGAGTGCCACACAAAGGGACTGGCCAAAGCTGCTAGATATTGCGCAGTTTTCCTACAACTTGCAAAGGAACGAGGCAACGAACCAGAGCCCATTAAAGGTTGTGACAGGGCAACAACCACTAACACCCAATTCAATTACTACAGGTTATACAGGGCCTAATCCAGCATCATACAAGTTTGCCAAGGCATGGCAGGAGCAAACTGACATGGCCAGAGTTTGTCTACACAAGGCGGCCAAGAGGTCGAAGAAGTGGACAGACCAAAATAGGTGGGACGTGCAGTTCCAAGTTAGAGACTTAGTGTTGGTGAAGCTGCATCCCATTGTGCGCCATAGGAGGCTACACAAAGGCCTAGTTTAGAGGTATGAGGGATTTTTTCGAGTAGTCAAGAGGGTAGGCAAGGTTGCCTACAAGCTGGATTTACCACCCAAGCTGAGGGTATACCCGATGTTCCATGTGAGCATGCTCAGGCCATTCCATGAGGATGAGGGAGATCCAGGATGGGCAGAGTCAAAGCGTGTGACATTGGGAGCAAGGGCCTCATATGAGAAGGAGGTCCAGAGCATCATAGCTGATCAAGAGGTGAGATAGAAGAACTATCAGCCAAGACAAGAGTACTTGGTGCACTGGAAGGGACTTCCAAACAGTGAGGTGAGCTGGGAACTAGCAGATGACTTATGGCAGTTCGGGGACCAAAATAGGTAGTATCATGTAGAAGACATAATAAGGGCATTGTGCAATCAAGTAGGGGAGAATGTCACACCCTGGACGGGTGCGCCAGGCACATCAGGCGCACCAACAGGTGAGCCAGAGGTTGAGGCCCGTAGACCAAGCATGCTGGTGGGTATCTGCGCGCAAGGCCTAGCAAACGAGTTCAGAAGGCCCGCCCAACTTGCAGGCCAGCCCGTGAGACCAAGGCTTGGCATACAAGCTACTCGCACCACATCCAAAAGGGCCCAAGGTGCTGGACACGCAAGAGAAGCTTCTGGAAGTAGGCAGCATCAGCAGCAGCATCCTGGTAGATTTGGTTGACCTTGAAAATCAGGAGTTAGCATCCTGATTGATTGTAATCTGTATAATCCCATGATTTTAGCCTTTATTCTAAGGATATTGCCATTAAGTGTAAGCTGGAGCCTCAACTATAAATATAGGGCTGCTCCTCCCTCATTTGTACACTATCAAACACTTCCACTTCAGTGAATACAAGAGCATTTCCAGAATTCTACCTTCTTATCCTGTTTCTCTTTAACTTGCGTAATCAGCCGTTCCCGTTGTTCTAGTGCCCATACACTTGTGTTTTAGGCTGACTTAGCCATAAAGGAGGAGATTCCAAGCCTAAGGTCGCACGGTTTCTGAGTCTAAGTTTGGAGCCCGTGACACAAGTACCAGCACCCATCGCACATCATGTGCGCACACCCCCCGGCCCCCCCAATCGCTAGAACCCCCAATGCTGCTGGTTAGGCTCTCCAGCGATGGTGCCCCGGGTGAAAAAAATGTGGCACCAGCACATGCCTAAGTCCAGCATGTTCACCATGGCTCAAAATCTGAGACTGGGAATGAACTCCGTAGGCTTAGACATGGAATGAACTCCGTATGCCTAAGCCAACCCACGAAACGAGCGTGCGGGCGTTCAGCCGACCAAAAAGGTAGAATGCGCAAGCCGGGAATCAACCTGGTCCCTCTTGACGTGCTATCGATCTTGTTGCCGTAACCCTCAGTTCAGTCCGATCTTAGATTGGGAACGAACCCCGTATGCATAAGTCAACCCACGAAACAAGCGTTCCAGCACTGAGCCGGATGAAGAGGGATAATGCGCAAGCCGAAGATCGGCTCGGTCCCCCTCTGCATGCTGTCAGTCCCGTTGCCACAACCCTCGGTCCGGTTGGGGCTTAGACATGGAATGAACTCCCTATGCCTAAGCCAATCAATGAAACAGGCGTGCGGGCGCTCAACCGGCCAGAGAGGCAGAATACGCAAGCCGGGGATAAGCCCGGTCCTCCCTGCGTGCTGTCGATCCTACTGTCGCAACCCTCAGACTGATCTGATCTTAGACTGGGAATGAACTCTGTATGCTTAGACTGGGGATGAACTCCGTATGCCTAAGTCAACCCACGAAATGAGCGTGCGGGGGCTAGCCGGTCGGAGAGGCCGGCCGGAGAGGCATAATGCGCAGCTGAGGATCAACCAAGTCCCCCTCTGCGTGTTGTCGATCCCGCTACCAGTCCTGCTGCCACAACCCTCGATTCGGCTGGGGCTTAGACATGGAATGAACTCCGTATGCCTAAGCCAACCCGCGAAACGAGCGTGCGTACGCTCAGCTGGTCGGAGAGGCAGAATGCGTAAACCAGGGATCGACTCGATCCCCCCTGCGTGTTACTGATCCTGCTGTTGGTCCTACTGCTGTAACCCTCGGTCCGATCCGATCTTAGATTGGGAATGAACTCGTATGCTTAGACATGGAATCAACTCTGTATGCCCCACGAAATGAGCGTGCGGGCGTTCAGCCGATCGGAGAGGCATAATGCGCAAGTCGAGGATCGACCCAGTCCCGCCCTGTGTGCTGTCGATCCTACTGTCGTAACCCTCGGTCTGATCCAATCTTAGACTAGGAATGAACTCCGTATGCCTAAGTCAACCCATGAAACGAGTGTACGGGTGCTGAGTCAACTGGAGAGGCATAATACGCAAGCCGAGGATCGGCCTGGTCCCCCTCTGCGTGCTGTCGGTCCCCTGCCAGAACCCTCGGTCTGGCTCGGGTTTAGACATGGAATGCACTCCCTATGCCTAAGCCAACCCACGAAACGGGCGTGCTGGCACTCAGCCGGCCGGAGAGGCGGAATGCGCAAGCCGGGGATCGGCTCGATCCCCCTTACATGCTGTCGATCCTACTGCCGTAACCCTTGGTCCGATCCAATCGTAGACTGGGAATGAACTCCATATGCTTAGACATGGAATGAACTCCGTATGCCTAAGCCACCCACGAAACGAGCGTAAGGGCGCTCAGCCAGCCGAAAAGGTAGAATGCGCAAGCCGGGGATCGGCCCGGTCCCCCTTTGCGCGCTGTCAGTCTCGCTGCCACAACCCTTGGTCCAGCTGGGGCTTAGACTTGGAATGAACTCCCTATGCCTAAGCCAATCAATGAAACGGGTGTGCAGGCGGGCTGTCGGCCAGAGAGGCAGGATGCGTAAACCAGGGATCGGCTCGGTCTCGCCTACGTGCTGTCGATCCTGCTGCTGCAACCCTCGGTCCGATCCGATCTTAGATTGGGAATGAACTCCGTATGCTCAGACTGGGGATGAACTCCGTATACCTAAGTCAACCCACGAAATGAGCGTACGGGCGCTCAACCGACCAGAGAGGCAGGATGCGTAAGCCTCGGATCGAATGGGTAGTAGGTGGGTTCAAGCACATCTTTATATTTTTGCCTTGCCAATGCCATTTTTATGGCTTGTAAATTCATACAATGGTCCCCTAAGCCTTCATGTGATGTTTCGTGGCAAGACGACCCATTTTTTATTTTTCACGATTTTCAAAACTTTTTGCAGTTTGAGATTTTTTAAAATTTTTTTAGAAAGAGTTTTATCCCCAAAATTGGTAGAGGTGATCCTTTTATTTTTCTTGGCATGCACAAAAATATTCAGCTAAAAACTCGAAGTGGAGAAGATTTTGTGACCGTTTGAAAAAAGTGTCCCCATTTCAAACAAATTAATGGCTACTGGCAGCAAACCTATAAAATCTCAAATGCTCTTTAAGAGGGTGTGAGTTCTTGAGGTCTGATGAGGGATAGGGGGCCAACATAAGGGTCAAGTACCAGCACCCATCACAGATCATGTGCGCACACCCCCCGGTCCCCCAATCATCAAAGCCCCCAATGCCGTCGATTAGATTCTCCGACGCTACTCCGGCGATGGTTCCCCATGTGAAAAACATGCAGCACCAGCACATGCCCGACCCAAACATGTGCACCGTGGCTTAAAATCTTAGACTGGGAATGAACTCCGTATGCCTAAGCCAACCCACGAAATGAGCGTACGGGCACTCAGCTAGTCAGAGAGGCAGAATGCGCTAGCCGGGGATCGACCCGGTCCCCCCTACATGCTGTCGATCTTGCTACCGTAACCCTCGGTCCAGTCTGATCTTAGACTGGGAATGAACTTCGTATGCATAAGTCAACCCACGAAACGAGCGTGCGGGCACTGAGCCGACCGTAGCGGCATAATGCGTAAGCCGGGATCAGCCCAATCCCCCTTTGCGTGTTGTCGGTCCCACTACCACAACCCTCGGTTCGGCTGGGGCTTAGACATGGAATGAACTCCCTATGCCTAAGCCAACCCATGAAACGGGCGTGCGGTCACTTAGCCGACTGGAGAGGCAGAATGCGTAAGCCGAGGATTGGCCTGGTCCCCCCTACGTACTGCCGATCCTATTATCGCAACCCTCGATCCGGTCTGATCTTAGACTGGGAATGAACTCCGTATGCTTAGACTGGGGATGAACTCTGTATGCCTAAGTCCACCCATGAAACATGCGTGCGGGCGCTCAGTCGATCGGAGAGGCATAATGCGTAAGTCGAGGATCAGCCCGATCCTCTTCTGAGTGCTGTTGATCCCGCTGCCAGTCCTGCTGTCGCAACCCTTGGTCTGACTAGGGCTTAGACATGGAATGAACTCTGTATGCTTAGGCCAGCCCACGAAACAAGCGTGCAGGCACTCAGCTAGCTGGAGAGGTAGAATTCACAAGTCAGGGATCAGCTCGGTCCCTCCTGCGTACTGTTGATCTTGCTACTGGTCTTACTACCACAACCCTTGGTCCGATCTGATCTTAGATTGGGAATGAACTCCGCATGCCTAAGCCAACCCATGAAATAATCGTGCGAGCGCTCAGCCGATCGGAGAGGCAGAATGCGCAAGCCAGGGATCAGCTTGGTCCCGCCTACCGTAACCCTTGGTCCGGTCCGATCTTAGACTTGGAATGAACTCCGTATGCCTAAGTCAACCCACGAAATAAGCGTACGGGCACTAAGCCGACCAGAGAGGCATAGACAAGGAATGAACTCCCTATGCCTAAGCGAACCCACGAAACGGGTGTGCAGGCGCTCAGCCAACCGGAGATGCAGAATGCGCAAGCCGGGGATCGATCTGGTCCCCCCCTACGTGCTACCGATCCTGCTATTGCAACACTCGGTCCAACCCAATCTTAGACTGGGAATAAACTTTGTATGCTTAGACTGGGGATGAACTTTGTATGCCTAAGTCAACCCACAATTCGAGCGTGCGGGCGCTCACTCGACCAAAGAGGTAGGATGCGCAAGCCGGGGATCAAATGGGTGGTAGGCGGGTTCAAGCACATCTTCATATTTTTGCCATGCCAATGCCATTTTTATGGCTTGTAAATTCATACAATGGTCCCCTAAACCTTCATGTGAAGTTTTGTGGCAAGACGACCCGTTTTCTATTTTTCATAATTTTCAAAACTTTTTACGGTTCAAGATTTTTTTAAAATTTTTTAGAAAGAGTTTTGTCCCCAAATTTGGTAGAGACGATCCCTGTATTTTTGTTGGCATGCAAAAAAAAATTCAGCTAAAAACTCGAAGTGGAGAAGATTTTGTGAGCATTTGAAAAAAGTGTCCCCATTTCAGACACTTTAATGGCTACTAGCAGCAAACCTATAAAATCTTAAATGCTTTTTAAGGGGGTGTGAGTTCTTGAGGTCTGATGAGGGATAGGGGGCCAACATAAGGGTCAAGTACCAGCACCCATCACAGATCATGTACCCCCAATGCCGCCAGTTAGGCTCTCCGATGATGCATGATCCTACTGCCGTAACCCTCGGTCCGATCTGATCTTAGATTGGGAATTAACTCCATGTGCTTAGACTGGGGATGAACTCCTTATGCCTAAGTCAACCCACGAAACGAGCGTGCGGGTGCTCAACCGGCTAGAAAGGCAGGATGCACAAGCCGAGGATCGAACAGATGGTAGGTGTGTTCAAGCACATCTTCTTATTTTTGCCATGCCAATGCCATTTTTATGGCTTGTAAATTCATACAATGGTCCCCTAAGAGTTCATGTGAAGTTTCATGGCAAGACGACCCGTTTTCTATTTTTCACGATTTTTAAAACTTTTTACGGTTCAAGATTTTTTTAAATTTTTTTAGAAAGAGTTTTGTCCCCAAATTTGGTAGAGGTGATCCTTGTATTTTTGTTGGATGCACAAAAAAATTCAGCTAAAAAATCAAAGTGGAGAAGATTTTGTGACCGTTCTAAAAATGTGTCCCCATTTCAGCCAATTTAATGGCTACTAGCAGCAAACCTATAAAATCTCAAATCATCTTTAAGGGGGTGTAAGTTCTCGAGGTTTGATGATGGATAGGGGGCCAATATAAGGGCCAAGTACCAGCTCCCATCACACATCATGTACGCACACCCCCCGACCCCCCCAATGGCCAGAACCCCCAATACCGTCGGTTAGGCTCTCCGGTGATGCTCCGACGATGGTGCCTCGGGCAAAAAAAATACGGCAACAGCACATGCCCGAGCCGAGCATGTGCACCATGGCTCAAAATCATAGACTGGGAATGAACTCCGTATGCTTAGACATGGAATGAACTCCGTATGCTTAGACATGGAATGAACTCCGTATGCCTAAGCCAACCCACGAAATGAGCGTACGGGTGCTCAGCCAACCGGAGAGGCAGAATGCGCAAGTCGGGGATCGGTCCGGTCCCCCCCTGCGTGCTATCGATCCAACTGCTGCAGCCCTCAGTCCGGTCGGATATTAGACTAGGAATGAACTCCGTATGCCTAAGTCAACCCATGAGATGAGTGTGCAGGAGCTGAACCGATCCGAGAGGCATAATGCACAAGCTGGGGATCGACCCAGTCCCCCTCTACGTGCTGCCGGTCCCACTGCCACAAGCCTCGGTCTGGCTGGCGCTTAGACATGGAATGAACTCCCTATGCCTAAGCCAACCCATGAAACGGGTGTATGGGCACTCAGCCGATCGAAGAGGCAAAATGCACAAGCCAGGGATCGACCCGATCCCCTCTTGCATGCTATCGATCTTGCTACTGCAACCCTCAATCCGATCCAATCTTAGACTAGGAATGAACTCCATATGCATAAGTCAACCCACGAAATGAGTGTGTAGGGGCTGAGCCAGTCGAAGAGGCATAATGCGCAAGTCGAGGATCGACCCGGTCCCCCTCTGCGTGCTGCCGGTACCGGTGCCACAACCCTCGGTCCGACTGGGGCTTAGACTTGGAATGAACTCCCTATACCTAAGCCAACCCACGAAACGGGCGTACGGTCACTCAGTCGGCCAGAGAGGCAGAATGCGTAAGTCGGGGATCGGCCCGATCCCCCCTGCGTGCTACCGATACTGCTACTGCAACCCTTGGTCCAGTCTGATCTTAGACTGAGAATGAACTCCTTATGCTTAGACTGGGATGAACTCCGTATGCCTAAGTCAACCCACGAAACGAGCATGTGGGCGCTCAGCCGACCAGAGAGGCAGGATGCGCAAGCCGGCGATCGAACGGGTGGTAGGTGGGTTCAAGCACATCTTCATATTTCTGCAATGCCAATGCCATTTTTATGGTGTGTAAATTCATACAATGGTCCCCTAAGCTTTCATGTGAAGTTTCGTGGCAAGACGACCCGTTTTCTATTTTTCACAATTTTTGAAACTTTTTACGGTTCGAGATTTTTTAAAATTTTTTTAGAAAGAGTTTTGTCCCCAAAAATTTAGAGGTGATCCCTGTATTTTTGTTGGCATGCACAAAACAATTCAGCTAAAAACTCGAAGTGGACAAGATTTTGTGATCGTTTGAAAAAAGTGTCCCTATTTTAGACACTTTAATGGCTACTGGTAGCAAACCTATAACATCTCAAATGCTCTTTAAGGGGGTGTGAGTTCTCGAGGTTTGATGAGGGATAGGGCTAATATAAGGGCCAAGTACCAGCACCCATCGCACATCATCTGCGTACACCCCCCGGCCCCCCAATCGTCGGAACCCCCAATGCCGTCGGTTAGGCTCTCCGATGATGCATGATCCTGCTGCCGTAACCCTCAGTCTGGTCTGACCTTAGATTTTGAATGAACTCCATATGCTTAGACTGGGGATGAACTCCGTATGCCTAAGTCAACCCACGAAACGAGCGTGTGGGCGCTCAACCGACCAAAGAGGCAGGATGCGCAAGCCGAGGATCGAACGGATGGTAGGTGTGTTCAAGCACAACTTCTTATTTTTGCCATGCCAATGCCATTTTATGGCTTGTAAATTCATACAATGGTCCCCTAAGCCTTCATGTGAAGTTTCGTGGCAAGACGACCCGTTTCTATTTTTCACGATTTTCAAAACTTTTTGCGGTTCCAGATTGTTTTAAATTTTTTAGAAAGCGTTTTGTCCCAAATTTTGGTAGAGGCGATCCTTGTATTTTTGTTGGCATGCACAAAAAAATTAAGCTAAAAACTCGAAGTGGAGAAGATTTTGTGACCGTTTGAAAAAGTGTCCCCATTTCAGACACTTTAATGGCTATTGGCAGCAAACCTATAAAATCTCAAATGCTCTTTAAGGGGGTGTGAGTTCTCGAGGTTTGATGAGGGATAGGGGCCAATATAAGGGCCAAGTACCAGCACCCATCACACATTATGTCCGCACACCCCCCCATCCCCCCCAATCGTCGGAACCCCCAATGCCGCCGGTTAGGCTCTCCGACGATGCTCCGACGATGGTACCCCGGGCGAAAAAAATGCGGCACCAGCACATGCTCGAGCCCAGCATGTGCACCGTGGCTTGAAATATTAGATTGGGAATGAACTCCATATGCTTCGACTTGGAATGAACTTCGTTTGCCTAAGCCAACCCACAAAACGAGCGTGCTGGCGCTTAGCCAGCCGGAGAGGCAGAATGCGCAAGTCGGGGATCGATGTGGTCCCCCTCTGTGTGCTGTCGATCCCGCTGCCACAACCCTTAGTCTGATTGGGGCTTAGACATGGAATGAACTCCCTATGCCTAAGCCAACCCATGAAATGGTCGTGCAGGTGCTCAACCGGTTGGAGAGGCAGAATTCGCAAGCCGAGGATCAGTTCGGTCCCCTTACGTGCTACCGATCCTACTGTCGCAACCCTCGGTCCAGTCCGATCTTAGACTAGGAATGAACTCCGTATGCTTAGACTATGGATGAACTCCGTATGCCTAAGTCAACCCATGAAACGAGCATGCGGGCGCTCAGCTGACCGGAGAGGCATAATGCGCAAGCCAGGAATTAGCCTGGTCCCCCTCTGCATGCTGCCGATCCCAGTGCCGGTCCTGCTACCACAACCCTCTGTCCAGCTAGGGCTTAGACAAGGAATGAACTCTGTATGCCTAAGCCAACCCACGAAATGAGCGTACAGGCACTCAGCCGGTCGAAGAGGCAGAATGCGTAAGTCGGGGATCGGCCCGATCCCCCCCTGCGTGCTGTCGATCCTGCTACCACAACCCTCGGTCTGGTCTGATCTTAGAGTGGGAATGAACTCCGTATGCATAAGTCAACCCATGAAATGAGCGTGCGGGCATTGAGCCGACCGAAGAGGCATAATATGCAAGCCAGGGATCGGCCCGGTCCCCCTCTGCGTGCTTCGATCCCGCTACCACAACCCTCGGTCTGACTGGGGCTTAGACATGGAATGAACTCCTTATGCCTAAGCCAACCCATGAACGGGCGTGCGGGTGCTTAGTCGGTCAGAGAGGCAGAATGCATAAGTCGGGGATCGATCCTGCTGTCGTAACTCTCGGTCCAGTCCGATCTTAGACTGGGAATGAACTCCATATGCTTAGACTGGGGATGAACTCCGTACGCCTAAGTCAAACCACAAAACGAGCGTGTGGGCGCTCAGCCGGATGGAGAGGCCAATCGAAGAGGCATAATGTGCAAGCCGGGGATCAACCCGATCCCCCACTACGTGCTGGCGATTCCGCTACCTCTCTTGCTGCCACATCCCTCGGTCCGACTGGGGCTTAGACATGGAATGAACTTCGTATGCCTAAGCCAACCCACGAAACGAGCGTGCGTGCACTTAGCCGACCGGACAGGCATAATGCACAAGCCGAGGTTCGACCCGGTCCCACCCTGCATGCTGTCGATCCTACTGCAGGTCTTGCTGTCGCAACCCTCGGTCTGGTCCGATCTTAGACTGGGAATGAACTCCGTATGCTTAGACATGGAATGAACTCTGTATGCCTAAGCCAACCCATGAAATGAGCGTGCGTACAGGCGCTCAGCCAATCGAAGAGGCAGAATGTGGAAGCCGGGGATCGGCCCGATCCACCCTGCGTGCTGTCGATTCTGCTGCCGCAACCCTCGGTCTAGTCCAATCTTAGATTGGGAATGAACTCCGTATGCCTAAGTCAACCCACGAAACGAGCGTGCGGGCACTGAGCCGACCGGAGAGGCATAATGCGCAAGCTGGGGATCAGCCCAGTCCCCCTCTGCGTGCTGCTGATCCCACTACCACAACCCTCGATCTGACTGGGGTTTAGGCATGGAATGAACTCCCTATGCCTAAGCCAACCCATGAAACGGGCGTGCGGACGCGCAGCTAGCCCGATCTCCCTACGTGCTGTCGATCATGCTGCCGTAACCCTGGGTCCGGTCCGATCTTAGACTAGGAATGAACTCCATATGCTTAGACTGGGGATGAACTCCGTACGCCTAAGTCAACCAACGAAATGAGCGTGCGGGCGCTCAGCCGACCAGAGAGGCAGGATGCGCAAGCTGGGGATCGAACGGGTGGTAGGTGGGTTCAAGCACATCATCATATTTCTGCCGTGCCAATGCCATTTTTATAGCTTGTAAATTCATACAATGGTCCCCTAAGCCTTCATGTGAAGTTTCGTGGCAAGACGACCCATTTTCTATTTTTCATAATTTTCAAAACTTTTTGCGGTTTGAGATTTTTTAAAATTTTTTTAGAAACAGTTTTGTCCCCAAATTTAGTAGAGGTGATCCTTGTACTTTGTTGGCATGCACAAAAAAATTCAGCTAAAAACTCGAAGTGGAGAAGATTTTGTGATCGTTTGAAAAAAGTGTCCCCATTTTAGACACTTTAACGGCTACTGGCAGCAAACCTATAAAATCTCAAATGCTTTTTAGGGGGGGTGTGAGTTCTCGAGCTTTGATGAGGGATAGGGGGCCAATATAAGGGCCAAGTACCAGCACCCATCGCACATCATGTGCGCACACCCCCCGGCCCCCTATCGTCGGAACCCCCAATGCCGTCGGTTAGGCTCTTCGGTGATGCTCTGACGATGCTCCGACGATGGTGCCCCAAGCGAAAAAAAATGGCACCAGCACGTGCCCGAGCCCAGCATGTGCACTGTGGCTCAAATCTTAGACTAGGAATGAACTCCGTATCCTTAGACATGGAATGAACTCCGTATGCCTAAGCCAACCCACGAAACGAGCGTACAGGCACCCAACCGACCGAAGAGGCAGAATGCGCAAGCCGGGGACCGGCTCGATCCCCCCTACGTGCTGTCGATCTTGCTATCGGAACCCTCGGTCCGATCTGATCTTAGATTAGGAATGAACTCCGTATGCCTAAGTCAACCCACGAAACGAGCGTATGGGCGCTGAGCCGGCCGGAGAGGCATAATGCGCAAGCCGGGGATTGACCCGATCCCTCTCTACGTGCTGCCGGTCCTGCTACCACAACCCTTGGTCTGGCTAGGGCTTAGACATGGAATGAACTCCCTATGCCTAAGTCAACCCACGAAACGAGCGTGTGAGCGCTGAGCCGGTCGGAGAGGCATAATGCGCAAGCCGGGGATCGACCCGGTCCCCTTCTGCGTGCTGCCGATCCCGCTACCACAGCCCTTGGCTCGGCTGGGGCTTGGACATGGAATGAACTCCCTATGCCTAAACCAACCAACGAAATGGGTGTGTGGGAGTGCAGCCAGTCAGAGAGGCAGAGTACGTAAGTCTGGGATCAGCCTGGTCCCCCCTGCGTGCTGCTGATCCTGCTGCCGCAACCCTCGATCCGGTCCAATCTTAGACTGGGAATGAACTCCGTATGCTTAGACTGGGGATGAACTCCATATGCCTAAGCCTACCTATGAAACGAGCGTGCGGGCGCTCAGCCGACCAAAGAGGCAGGATGCGCAAGCCGGGGATTGAACGGGTGGTAGGTGGGTTCAAGCACATCTTTATATTTTTTCCATGCCAATGCCATTTTTATGGCTTGTAAATTCATACAATGGTCCCCTAAGCCTTCATGTGAAGTTTCGTGGCAAGACGACCCGTTTTCTATTTTTCACAAATTTCAAAACGTTCTACGGTTCGAGATTTTTTAAAACTTTTTTAGAAAGAATTTTGTTCCCAAATTGGGTAGAGTTGATCCTTGTATTTTTGTTGGCATGCACAAAAAAATTCAGCTAAAAACTTGAAGTGGAGAAGATTTTGTGACCGTTTGAAAAAAGTGTCCCCATTTCAGACACTTTAATGGCTACTGGCAGCAAACCTATAAAATCTCAAATGCTCTTTAAGGGGGTGTGAGTTCTCGAGGTTTGATGAGGGATAGGGGACCAATATAAGGGCCAAGTACCAGCACCCATCGCACATCATGTGCGTACACCCCCCGGCCCCCCAATGGCCGGAACCCCCAATGCCGCCAGTTAGGCTCTCCGACGATGCTCCGACGATGGTGCCCTAGGCGAAAAAAATGCAGCACCAGCACATGCTCGAGCCCAGCATGTGTACTGTGGCTCAAAATCTTAGACTGGGAATGAACTCCGTATGCTTAGACATGGAATGAACTCCGTATGCCTAAGCCAACCCACGAAATGAGCCTGCGGGCGCTCAGCCGACCGGAGAGGCAGAATGCGCAAGCCGGGGATTGACCCGATCCCCCCTGTGTTCAGTCTATCCTACTACTGTAACTTTTGGTTCGGTCTGATCTTAGACTGGGATTTAACTCCGTATGCATAAATGAACCCACGAAATGAGCGTACAGGTGCTGAGCCGACCGAAGAGGCATAATGTGCAAGCCAGGGATCGACCCGCTCCCCCTCTGTGTGCTGCCGATCCCATTACCACAACCCTCGGTTTCACTGGGGCTTAGACATGGAATGAACTCCCTATGCCTAAGCCAACCCACGAAATGAGCGTCCGGGCGCTCAGCCGACCGGAGAGGCAGAATGCGCAAGCTGGGGACCGGTCTGGTCCCTCTTGCGTGCTGCCAATCTTGCTACCGCAACCCTCGATCCAGTTCGATCTTAGACTGGGAATGAACTCCATATGCTTAGACTGGGGATGAACTACGTATGCCTAAGTCAACGCATGAAATGAACGTACAGGCGCTCAACCGATCGAAGAGGCAGAATGCTCAAGCTAGGGATCGGCCCGTTCCCTCTCTGCGTGCTGTCGATTCCGTTGCCACAACCCTCGGTCTGGTTGGGGCTTACACATGGAATGAACTCTCTATGCCTAAGCCAACCCATGAAATGGATGTGCGGGTGCTCAGCCTACTGAAGAGGTAGAATGCGAAAGCCGAAGATCGGCTCGACCCCCCTTGCATGCTGCCGTAACCCTCGGTCCGGTTAGATCTTAGACTGGGAATGAACTCCGTATGCTTAGACTGGGGATGAACTTCGTATGCCTAATTCAACCCATAAAACAAGCGTGTGGGCCAGAGAGGCCGACCGAAGGGGCAGAATGTACAAGCCAGGGATTGGCCCGGTCCCCCCAGCGTGCTGTCGATCCTGCTGTTGGTCTTGCTGCCGCAACCCTCGGTCCGATCCGATCTTAGACTGGGAATGAACTCCATATGCTTAGACATGGAATGAACTCGGCATGCCTAAGCCAACCCACGAAATGAGCGTGCGGGCGCTCAACCGATCGAAGAGGCAGCATGTGAAACCCGGGGACCAACCCCGTCCCCCCTGCATGCTGTCGATCTTGCTGCCATCACCATCGGTCCGGTCCAATCTTAAACTGGGAATGAACTCCGTATGCCAAAGTCAACGCACGAAATGAGCATTTGGGCATGAAGCCTGCCGGAGAGGCATAATACGCAAGTCGAGGATCGGCCCGGTCCCCCTCTACGTGTTGCCGGTCCCGCTACCACAACCCTCGGTCTGGCTGGGCCTTAGACATGGAATAAACTCCCTATGCCTAAGCCAACCCACGAAACGGGCGTGCGGGCGCTGAGTCGACCGAAAAGGCATAATGCACAAGTCGAGGATCGGCTCGGTCCCCCTCTGCGTGCTGTCGGTTCCACTGCCACATCCCTCGATCTGATTAGGGCTTAGACATGGAATGAACTCCCTATGCCTAAGCCAACCCACGAAACGAGCGTGAGGGCATTCAGTCGGACGGAGAGGCAGAATGCGCAAGCTAGGGATCATCCCGATCCCTCTTGTGTGTTGCCGATCCTGCTGCCGTAACCCTCAGTCCAGTCTGATCTTAGACTGGGAATGAACTCCACATGCTTAGACTAGGATGAACTCCGTATGCCTAAGTCAAACCATGAAATGAGCGCACAGGCGCTCAGTCAACTGAAGAGGCAGAATGCGTAACACGGGGATCGGCCCAGTCCCCCTCTGTGTGCTGCCGGTCCCACTACCACAACCCTCGATCTGACTGAGGCTTAGACATGGAATGAACTCCCTATGCCTAATCCAACCCACGAAACGGACGTGCGGGCCCTCAGCCGACTGAAGAGGCAAAATGCACAAGTCGGGGATCGACCCAGTCCCCATGCGTGCTGCCGATCCTGCTGCCGCAACGCTCGGTCCAATTACATCTTAGACTAGAACGAACTCCATATGCTTAGATTGGGGATGCACTCCGTATGGCTAAGTCAACCCACGAAACAAGCGTGCGGGCACTCAGTCGGTCGAAGAGGCTGATCGGAAAGGCAAAATGTGCAAGCCGGGGATTGGCCCGGTCCCTCCCGCTTGCTGTCGATCCTGCTTTTGGTCGCATAAAAAAATTCAGCTAAAAAATCATAGTGTACAGGATTTTGTGACCATTTCAAAAAAGTGTCCCCATTTCAAACACTTTAATGGCTACTGGCAGCAAACCTGTAAAATCTCAAATGCTCTTTAAGGGGTGTGAGTTCTCGAGGTTTGATGAGGGATAGGGGACCAATATAAGGGCCAAGTACCAGCACCCATCGCATATCATGTGCATACACCCCCCGCCCCCCAATCGTCGGAACCCCAATGCCGTCGGTCAGGTTCTCCGGCGATGCTCCGACGATGGTGCCCCGGGCAAAAAAAATTTGGCACCAGCACATGCCCGAACCCAGCATGTGCACCTGCAACCCTCGGTCCGATCCGATCTTACACTAGGAATGAACTCCGTACGCTTAGACTGGGAATGAACTCCGTATGCCTAAGTCAACCCACGAAACGAGCGTGCGGGCGCTCAGTCGGCCAAAGGGGAAGGATACGCAAGCCGGGGATCGGTCGGGTCCCCCCTGTGTGCTACCAATCTTGCTACCACAACCCTCTATCCGGTCTGATCTTAGACTAGGAATGAACTCCGTATGCCTAAGCCAACCGACGAAACGAGCGGACGGGCGGGCATTATGCCGGCCAGATAAACGGGATGCGCAACCGTGGATTGATATGGTGGTAGGTGGGTTTAGGCACATCTTCATATTTTTGCTATGCCAATGCCATTTTTATGGCTTGTAAATTCATATGATGGTCCCTTAAGCCTTACTGTGAAGTTTCATGCCAAGATGACTCGTTTTCATGATTTTTGAAACTTTTTATGGTTCAAGATTTTTTTAAAATTTTTTCAGAAGGAGTTTTGGCCCCAAACTTGGTAGATGTGATCCTTGTATTTTTTTTGGCTTGCACAAAAAAATTCAGCTAAAAAATTGAAGTGTATAGGATTTTGTGACCATTTGAAAAAAGTGTCCCCATTTCAGACACTTTAATGTCTACTGGCAGCAAACTTGTAAAATCTCAAATGCTGTTTAAGGGGGTGTGAGTTCTTGAGGTTTGATGAGGGATAAGGGGCCAATATAAGGGCCAAGTACCAGCACCCATTGCACATATGTGCACACCTTCCAATCGCCGGAATCCCAATGCCGCTGTCAGGTTCTCCAGTGATGCTCCGACGATGGTGCCCCGGGCAAAAAAAAATATGGCACCAGCACATGCTCGAGCCCAGCATGTGCACTTGCAACCCTCGATCCGGTCCAATCTTACACTGGGAATGAACTCCGTACGCTTAGACTGGGAATGAACTCCGTATGCCTAAGTCAACCCATGAAATGAACGTGTGGGCGCTCAGTTGGCCAGAGGGGTAGGATGCGCAAGCCGGGGATCGACTGGGTCCCCCCGTGCGTGCTACCGATCTTGCTGCCACAACCCTCGGTTTGGTCCAATCTTAGACTAGGAATGAACTCTGTATGCCTAAGCCAACCGATAAAATGAGTGGGCGGGCGAGCACTATGCCGGCCAAAAAAGCGGGATGCGCAAGCCACGGATCGATAGGGTGGTAGGTAGGTTTAGGCTCATCTTCATATTTTTGCCATGCCAATGCCAGTTTTATGGCTTGTAAATTCATACAATGGTCCCTTAAGCCTTCATGGGAAGTTTCATGGTAAGACGACTCGTTTTCTATTTTTCACGATTTTTGAAACCTTTTACAATTCGGGATTTTTTAAAACTTTTTTCAGAAGGAGTTTTGGCCCCAAACTTGGTTGATGTGATCCTTGTATTTTTATTGGCTTGCCCAAAAAAATTCAGCTAAAAACTCGAAGTGTACAGGATTTTGTGACCATTCGAAAAAAGTATCCCCATTTCAGATACTTTAATGGCTACTGGCAGCAAACCTGTAAAATCTCAAATGCTCTTTAAGCGGGTGTGACTTCTCGAGGTTTGATGAGGGATAGGGGGCCAAAATAAGGGCCAAGTACCAGCACCCATGACACATCATTTTCGCACACCCCCCGCCCCCCAATCGTCGGAACCCCAATGCCGTCGGTCAGGTTCTCCAGCGATGCTCCGACGATGGTGCCTCAGGCGAAAAAAATGTGGCACCAGCACATGCTTGAGCCCGACATGTGCACCCGTAACCCTCGATCCGATTCGATCTTACATTGGGAATGAACTCCGTATGCGTAAAACAACCAACGGAACAAGCGTACGGGCGCTCAGCCAGCCAAAGGGGCAGGATGCACAAGTTGGGAATCGGTCGGGTCCCCCCTGCGTGTTGTCGATCTTACCGCTGGCCAGAGAAACGGGATGCACAAGCCGTGGATCGATAGGGTGGTAGGTGGGTTTAGGCACATCTTCATATTTCTGTCATGCCAATGCCATTTTTATGGCTTGTAAATTCATACAATGGTCCCTTAAGCCTTCATGTGAAGTTTCACGGCAACACGACTCGTTTTCTATTTTTCATGATTTTTGAAACTTTTTACGGTTCGAGATTTTTTTAAAATTTTTTCAAAAGGAGTTTTGGCCCCAAACTTGGTAGACGTGATCCTTGTATTTTTTATGGCATGCATAAAAAAATTAAGCTAAAAACTCGTAGTGTACAGGATTTTATGACCATTTGAAAAAAGTGTCCCTATTTTAGACACTTTAATGGCTACTGGCAGCAAACTTGTAAAATCTGAAATGCTCTTTAAGGGGGTGTGAGTTCTCGAGGTTTGATGAAGGATAGGGGCCCAATATAAGGGCCAAGTAGCAGCACCCATCACAGATCATGTGCGCACACCCCCTGGCCCCCAATCGTCGGAACACCAATGTCGCCGGTCAGGTTCTCCGATGATGCTTCCATGATGGTGCCTCGAGTGAAAAAAAATGCGGCACCAGCACATGCCCGAGCCTAGCATGTGCACCCGTAACCATCGGTCCAGTCCGATCTTACATTGGGAATGAACTCCGTATGCTTAGACTGGGATTAATCTCCGTATGCCTAAGTCAACCCACGAAACGAGCGTACGGGTGCTCAGTCGGCCAGAGGGGCAGGATGAGCAAGTCGGGGATCGATCGGATCCCCCCCTACGTGCTGTCGATCCTGCTACTATAACCCTCAGTCTGGTCTAATCTTAGACTGGGAATGAACTCCGTATGCCTAAGCCAATTGACAAAATGAGTGGATGGGCGGGCACTACGTCGGCCAGAGAGGCAAGATGCGCAAGCTATGGATCGATAGGGTGGTAGGTGGGTTTAGGCACATCTTCATATTACTGCCTTGCCATTGCCATTTTTATGGCTTGTAAATTCATACAATGGTCTCTTAAGCCTTCATGTGAAGTTTCATGGCAAGACGACTCGTTTTCTATTTTTCATGATTTTTGAAACTTTTTACGGTTTGAGATTTTTTTAAAATTTTTTCAGAAGGTGTTTTGGTCCCAAACTTGGTAGACATGATCCTTGTATTTTTCTTGGCATCCATAAAAAAAAATTCAGCTAAAAACATGAAGTGTACAGGATTTTGCGACCATTTGAAAAAAGTGTCCCCATTTCAGACACTTTAATGGCTACTGGCAGCAAACCTGTAAAATCTCAAACACACTTTAAGGGGGTGTGAGTTTTCAAGGTTTGATTGGGGATAGGGGCCAATATAAGGGCCAAGTACCAGCACCCATCGCACATCATGTGTGCACACCCCCCACACCCCCCAATCGTCGGAACTCAAATGCCGCCGGTCAGGTTCTCTGACGTTGCTTCGGGGATGGTGCCGCGAGCGAAAAAAAATGCGGCACTAGCACATGCTCGAGCCCAGCATGTGCACCTGCAACCCTCGGTCCGGTCTGATCTTACACTGGGAATGAACTCTATATGCTTAGATTGGGAATGAACTCCGTATGCCTAAGTCAACCCACGAAACAAGCGTGCGGGCACTAAGCTAGCTAGAGGGGCAGGATACGCAAGCTGGGGTTCGGCCGGGGCCTCCCTGTGTGCTGCGGATCCTGCTATCGCAACCCTTGGTCTGGTCCAATCTTAGACTAGGAATGAACTCCGTATGCCTAAGCCAACTGACGAAACGAGCGGGCGGGCGGGCACTATGCCGGCTAGAGAGGCGGGATACGCAAGCCGCGGATCGATAGGGTGGTAGGTGGGTTTAGGCACATCTTCATACTTCTACCATGCCAATGCCATTTTTATGGCTTGTAAATTCATACAATGGTCGCTTAAGCCTTCATGTGAAGTTTCATGGCAACACGACTCGTTTTCTATTTCACACAATTTTTGAAACTTTTTACGGTTCAAGATTTTTTTAAAATTTTTTCAGAAGGATTTTTGACCCCAAACTTGGTAGACATGATCCTTGTATTTTTGTTGGCATGCAAAAAAAAAATCAGCTAAAAACTCGAAGTGTACATGATTTTGTGGCCATTTGAAAAAAGTGTCCCCATTTCAAACACTTTAATGGCTACTGGCAACAAACCTGTAAAATCTCAAATGCTCCTTAAGGGGGTGTGAGTTCTCGAGGTTTGATGAGGGATAGGGGGCCAATATAAGGGCCAAGTACCAGCACCCATTGCACATCATGTGCGCACACCCCCTGCCCCCTAGTGGTCGGAACCCCAACGCCGTCGGTCAGGTTCTTTGGCGATGCTCCGACGATGGTGCCCCGGGTGAAAAAAAATGTGACACCAGCACATGCTCGGGCCCAGCATGCAGACCCACAACCCTCGTTCCAGTCCGATCTTACACTGGGAATGAACTCCGCATGCTTAGACTGGGAATGAACTCCGTATGCCTAAGTCAACCCATGAAATGAGCGTGCGGGTGCTCAGCCGACCAGAGGGGCAGGATGCCCAAGCCGAGGATCGGATGGGTCCCCCCTGTGTGCTGTCGATCCTGCTACCGCAACCCTTGGTCTGATCCGATCTTAGACTGGGAATGAACTACGTATGCCTAAGCCAACCGATGAAACGAGCGGGCGGGCGGGCACTACGTCGGCCAGGGAGGTGGGATGTGCAAGCCGTGGATCGATAGGGTGGTTGGTGGGTTTAGGCACATCTTTATATTTCTGCCTTGCCAATGCCATTTTTGTGGCTTGTAAATTCATACAATGGTCCCTTAAGCCTTCATGTGAAGTTTCATGGCAAGACGACTCGTTTTCTATTTTTCACGATTTTTGAAACTTTTTATGGTTTGGGATTTTTTTAAAATTTTTTCAAAAGGAGTTTTGGCCCCAAACTTGGTAGACGTGATCCTTGTATTTTTGTTTGCATGCACAAAAAAATTCAGCTAAAAACTCGAAGTGTACAGGATTTTGTGACCATTTGAAAAAAGTGTCCCCATTTCAAACACTTTAATGGCTACTGGCAGCAAACCTGTAAAATCTCAAATGCTCTTTAAGGGGGCGTGAGTTCTCGAGGTTTGATGAGGGATAGGGGGCAATATAAGGCCCATGTACCAGCACCCATCGCACATCATGTGCGCACACCACCCCCCCACCCCCCAATCGCCGGAACCCCAATGCCGCCGGTCAGGTTCTCCTACGATGCTTCGACGATGGTGCCCCGAGCGAAAATAAAATGTGACACCAGCACATGTTCGAGCCCAGAATGTGCACCCGTAACCCTCGGTCTGGTCCAATCTTACACTGGGAATGAACTCTGTATGCTTAGACTGGGAATGAACTCTGTATGCCTAAGTCAACCCATAAAACGAGCGTACGGGTGCTCAGCCGGCCAGAGGGGTAGGATGCACAAGCCAGGTGTCACGGACTAAGCTTTCTCTCAACAAGCAATAGACCGTGCGGCACTTGAATGGGCACTCCCAACCAAGTCAGCCTTCAATAGATCGATATCTGAACAAATAACCATAAGCCCTGGTTAGTCCCAAACATTCACAATAGGACATAATATATCGAGATCAATTCAAGCACACACACAAGAAGGCATATTCGCATCGAGAGAAAGAAAAACATATCGAGGCAACAATCAGGACATTCAATCAGGGTAAGTTTTATTATAAATGGGAATCATACATCGGGACCTCCCACCATCACCAGGGCCAAGGGGCAGCCCTTGGTGGGTGGCCTAAGCTCGCATAGCAACCGGTGAGACAGCCCAACACTATGCTGTCGGCTCACCCCCTAAAGAGCCTTAGAGATTTTAGAGCTATGCTACCAGTAACCATTACAATGTTTGAAATGGGGACACTTTTCCTAGCACAAGGGATCTACCCGGCCATGGCCCTATACATGGGTGGCTCATGGCAACCTAAGTCCTAGTCATGGCCCTATACAAGGTTGGCTCATGACATCCTCCCCTCACCTATTCTATTGACGTCCTTGTCGACTTGCTGGCTTGAAATTCTTCGTTCTTCCTTTGAAATCTTTGGAGGTCGTGTTCTCTCTCCCAACTGGTTTTTTCTAGTCCTAATCCCTCCCACTTCACTAAGTACTCCCGAACTAGTCTTCAAGATATCTTGATTTCCCTATCAGCTAAGATCTCTTCGACTCGATGCTCTGAGGGTGGCTTCATGGTGATGGCGGCCTTGGTTGGCTCCCTTCGACTAGCATCTGTAGGATCTACATGGAAAGGTTTCAGGTTGCTCATATGAAATACTGGGTGTACCTTTATCCACTTTGGTGGGTCGATTTTGTAAGAAGCATTCCCCACCTTGGAAAGGACTCTTACTGGACCTTCATATTTATGCACCAGTCTACGATCTCTCTTTCTCAAGAACCTAGTTTGTTCAGGAACTAGTCGAACAAGAACCAAATCACCAACTTGAAAATGTTGAGCTCTACGACCTTTGTCTGCCCATTTCTTCATCCTCTTTGATGCTTTCTCCATGTAGGCTTACGTAATCTCTGTGTTTTGCTTCCACTCTTTACTGAGATTGAAGGCTCCCAGATTCTTTCCTCCATATTATTCCAAGGAAGTGTGGGGTAGCCTTGGTAATTGTTCGATAACCACCTCAAATGGGCTCTTATTGGTGGAAGAGCTTTTGTTGGAATTAAAGCAGAGTTGAGCCATGTCCAATAATGAAGGCTAGTCTTTCTGATTGGCTTGAACAAAATGCCTCAAGTATTCCTCTAATAATCAATTGAACCATTCCGTTTGACCATCAGTTTGAGGGTGATAGGTTGAGGAGATGTTGAGTTGGGACCCCAATATCTTGAAAAGTTCTCTCCAGAAGGACCCCGTGAATCTCAGATCTCGATCACTGACAATGTTTTGAGGGAGGCCCCAGTATTTGACCACATGTTTGAACAATAGTCGAGCTGTGTCTTTCACAGTGCAATACTTATGAGCGAGAATGAATGTGGCATACTTAGAGAACCGGTCAATCACCACCAAAATAGCTTCAAGGTCACCAACCTTGGGTAAGCTCAAAATGAAATCAAGGGAGATGCTTTCCCATGGTCTGATGGGTACTGGTAGTGGTTCAAGCATGCCTGTAGATTTCTTCCTTTCAACCTTGTCTTGTTGGCAAATGAGGCAAGTCTTCGTATAGTCTATCACATCTTTTCGCATGTGAGGCCAATAATATCCCTGTTCCAATAACGCCAAAGTACGTTGCCAACCCGGGTGTCCCGTCCATGGTGTGTCATGACATTCCCTCATTAGCATTTGTCTCAGACCTTCTGCTCTTGGCACAAACACTCGAGGCCCCTTGGTCCATAAGACCCTAATTTCTTACCAGAAGTACTTGGACTTCCCTTCTTCCACTAGCTTCAGGATGGCACAAGCTTGTGGGTCCTTCCCTAAGTGATCTCTAATCAACTTATGAATGTCTGTAATGGCTCTGCTAGCCGCCATTGGGGCAATTCTTTTAAGGGCTACTAAATCTGCTCACCTGCTTAATGCATCAGCCACTTGATAGGTCTTTCCAGTAGTGTGCTCAAAACAAAAGTCAAATTTTGCTAAAAATTCCTGCCACCTAGCTTGTTTTGTCGTAAGCCTTGGTTGGGTGAGAAAATGGCTAACAGCCGTATTGTCTGTCTTCATGACAAAGTGTGAACCCAACAAGTAATGTCATCAAGCCCTCAAGTAGTGAACCACCGCCAGGAGTTCTTTTTCTTGGGCCATATATTTCCTTTCAGCTTCACTTAGCTTTTTACTTTCAAATACTACGGGGTGATGTTGTTGCAAAAGTACTCTTCCAATAGCAAAATCAGATGCATCCGTCTGAACTTCGAAGGGCTTTTCAATATCAGGGAGAGCTAAGGCCTTTTGGCATCCACTCGTCCAACACCATTTACGTTCCTTTTTCAATAGCTCCATGAGGGCCGTGGTCTTACGAGAGTACCCTTTCACAAACCTTCTATAATAATTGGCTAGTCTTAAAAATGAGCAAAGTTCACTAACGTTCTTCGATATTGTCCACTCCTTGATGGCCCTAACCTTTTCCATGTCCATTCGAATGTGGCCACATTCGACAATGTGACCAAGAAAATGGATTTGGGTCTGAGCAAATGCACACTTCTCCCTTTTTATGTATAATTGGTGGTCCTGTAATCTTTGAAGTACCTGGTGCATATGCTCTTGATGTTCTTCCAAGGTGGAGCTAAATACCACTATATCGTCTAAATAGATGACTACAAATTTGTCTAGATAGTCATGGAACACCTAATTCATCAATGTACAAAATGTGGCAGGAGTATTGGTCAGTCCAAAAGGCATAATAAGAAATTCAAATGCACCATACCGTGTCACACAAGTGGTCTTTGGCTCATCTCCCTCAGCAATTCTGACCTGATGGTAGCCAGATCTCAGGTCCAATTTGGAAAAGTACTTGGCCCAGCTCAATTGATCAAACAAGTCTGCTATAAGGGGAATGGGATATTTGTTTCTTATGGTGACTTTGTTCAGGGCCTTGTAGTCAACACATAATCACAAACTTCCATCATGTTTCTTTTGAAATAGCACTGACGCTTCGAAAATAAACTTTGATGGTCTGATGAACCCGGCTTGTAGTAGCTCATCTAACTACTTTCTTAGTTCGGCCAACTCTGTCGGGGCCATGCGGTTGGGAGCTCTAGCAGGGGGTTTTGCTCCTGGGAGGAGCTCAATTTCATGGTCCACTGCTCGTCGAGGGGGTAGAACCTTAGGTAACATCTCTGGCATCACCTCTTCAAATTCTTCCAACACTTTTTCCACACCATCAGGTATTAGTTCTACTTTTGACCCTTCTTTGTAGATTGGCACCGTCACAAAGGAAGGTTCCCCTCTCTTTACCCTTTTCTTGAACTACAATGCAGAAATCATTTTCTTCCCACTCTTTAGTAAGATGTTGGCTGGCACCACACATGGGTGTTCCCTTAAGAACAACAAGTAGCTAGCGGCGGGAATAGGGATGACCTAAGCCAACATCATGAAGTCCAATCTGAGAACAACATCAAAGTCATCCATGGGGGAAACTGTAAAGTCTACCTTCCCTTCCCATGGCCCCAATCGTGTTGTCACACTCTTTGAGCTTCCACTGATCGCAAAGGCTAGTGAATTGACTGCCTTCATTCATCCACAGTCTTTACTAATCTGAAGACCACACCTTTTTGCTTCTTTCGATGTGATGAAAGTGTCGGTTGCACCCGTATCCACCATGGCTTTGGTGGCTTTCTCATTGATCGTCAAGTTCACATACATGAAGCCTCTACTCTGCTCTTTCTTTATAGTGTTCAATTGGGTGCCGAGGGCATTGAGGAACCTTATTGAACCCATCCTAGCTGGCTCCTCTTCAGTTTCCTCAATGCTTTCTAGTGTTTTTACAAACTCTTGAGATGAGGTCCTTAAGGCATTAAGGGCTCCCCTGTGCGGGCATTCAGGCACCTGATGCGGCCTCTTGCAAAGAAAGCAAGCTAATGGTTGCCTAGGCTTGAAAATCCCTACGTTGCTTGTCTTGGGTTGGGTGTTATCTCGACCAAAGGACCTCCTGTCTGATCCCCCACTGAAGGGTCGGTCCAACCTAGTCATCTTTCCCCCACTCCCAAAGTTAAAGCTACTGCCAGCTGATGGAGGATTTTTCCGTTTTGAGGAGCCATCATTGTAATCGTGAAGACGTTCAGCTGTAGCCATGGCCGTGGCCACATCTTGCACTTTCTGCCTTTGTAGTTCTGTCCTCACCCAAGGCTTGAGGCCCTCAAGAAAATAGAACATCTTATCCTTTTCGGAGATGTCTCGAATATCCAACATTAGGATAGAAAAGCTCCTTACAAACTCTCGCACCGTTCTTGTTTGTACCAACTCTCAAAGTCTTTTTCGAGCCATATACTCCACATCTCAGGGAAAAACTGGTTTTTCAATTCTCTCTTCAGATCCGTCCAAGTCTTAATCGGGCACTCGTCATCGAAAAACTTGGAGCACCATCACAGCTTGGCATCCCCTGTGAGGTACATCGATGCCATTGTCACCTTATCTTCCTTTGAATTTGTGTGTACAGCTCGAAAGTACTGCTCTATGTCAAACAAGAAATTTTCAAGTTCCTTAGCATCCTTTGCCCCCTCATAGCATCGAGGCTCTGGCACCTTGGGCATTTTTCACCTTTCCATCGAGCTCGAACCTGATCTGGCCACAGCCATTTGTAGAATGCTCATCTGTGCTTTGAGCTCCTTAAACTCCTTTTGGAGAATGTTCAAGGTGTCTCTAGCCTCTTCGCTCACATTGTGGAGAGTATCGGACAACTCCCGCTGGGTTGTCTCGATCTCCCTCACTCGATCTTTAGTCGCCATATGAATTTTCATTATGGCCACCGTGGCCTCAAGTTCCTCAATTCTCTATTGATGATTCGATCCACTATTTGTGGCCATCTCATCCATTTTTCTAGCACTTCTCAACCGTGCTCTGATACCACATGTCACGGACTAAGCTTTCTCTCAACAAGCAATAGACCGTGCGACACTTGAATGGGTGCTCCCAACCAAGTCAGCCTTTAATATATCGATATCTGAACAAATAACCATAAGCCCTGGTTAGTCCCAAGCATTCACAATAAGACACAATATATCGAGATCAATCTCAAGCACGCACACAAGAAGGCATATTCGCATCGAGAAAAAGAAAAACACATCGAGGCAACAATCGGGGCATTCAATCAGGGTGAGTTTTATTATAAATGGGAATCATACATCGGGACCTTTCACCATCACCAGGGACAGGGGGCAGCCCTTGGTGGGTGGCCTAAGCTCGCATAGCAACCGGTGAGACAGCCCAACACTATGCTGTTGGCTCACCCCCCTAAAGAGCCTTAGAGATTTTAGAGCTATGCTACCAGTGTACAAGATTTTGTGACCATTTGAAAAAAGTGTCCCCATTTCAGACACTTTAATGGCTACTGGCAGCAAACCTGTAAAATCTCAAATGTTTTTTAAGGGGGTGTGAGTTCTCGAGGTTTGATGAGGGATAGGGGGCCAAAATAAGGGCCAAGTACAAGCACCCAGCTCACATCATGTGAGGACACCCCCCCCGCCCCCCAATCGTCAAAACCCCAATGCTGCCTGTTAGGTTCTTCGGTGATGCTCCGGCGATGGTGCCCCTAGCGAAAAAAAAATGCTGCACCAGCACATGCCCAAGCCCAGCATGTGCACCCACAACCCTCGGTCCAGTCCAATCTTACACTGGGAATGAACTCCGTATGCTTAGACTGGGAATGAACTCCTTATGCCTAAGTCAACCCGCGGAACGAGCGTGCGGGTGCTCAACCGGCCAGAGGGGCAGGATGCGCAAGCCAGGGATCGGTCGGGTCCCCCACTACGTGCTGCCGATCCTGCTGCTGTAACCCTCAGTCTGGTCCTATCTTCGACTGGGAATGAACTCCGTATGCCTAAGCCAACCGACGAAACGAGTGGGTGGGCGAGCACTACGGCGGACAGAGAGACGGGATGCACAAGCCGTGGATCGATAGGGTGGTAGGTGGGTTTAGGCACATCTTCATATTTATGCCATGCTAGTGCCATTTTTATGGCTTGTAAATTCATACAATGGTCCCTTAAGCCTTCATGTGAAGTTTTTTAGCAGGACGACTTGTTTTCTATTTTTCATGATTTTTGAAACTTTTTACGGTTTGGGATTTGTTTAAAATTTTTTTAGAAGGAGTTTTGGCCCCACACTTGGTAGACATGATCCTTGTATTTTTGTTGGCATGCATAAAAAAATTCAGCTAAAAACTCAAAGTGTACAGGATTTTGTGACCATTTGAAAAAAGAGTCCCCATTTCAAACACTTTAATGGCTACTGGCAGCAAACCTGTAAAATCTCAAATGCTCTTTTAAGAGGGTGTGAGTTCTTGAGGTTTGATGAGGGATAGGGGGCCAATATAAGGGCCAAGTACCAGCACCAATCGCACATCATGTGCGCACACCGCCCCCACCCCCCAATCGTCGAAACCTCAATGCCGTTGGTCAGGTTCTCCGACGATGCTTTGGCGATAGTGCCCTGAGCGAAAAAAAAATACGGCACCAGCACATGCCCAAGCCCAGCATGTGCACCCGCAACCCTCGGTTCGGTCCGATCTTACACTGGGAATGAACTCTATATGCTTAGACTGGGAATGAACTCTGTATGGCTAAGTCAACCCACGAAATGAGCGTGCGGGCGCTCAGCCAGCCAAAGTGGCAGGATGCACAAGTCGGGTGTCATGAGCCACCCTTGTATAGGGCCATGATCGGGACTTAGGTTGCCATGAGCCACCCATATATAGGGCCATGGCCGGGTAGATCCCTTGTGCTAGGAAAAGTGTCCTCATTTCAAACATTGTAACGGTTACTAGTAGAGCATAGCTCTAAAAGCTCTAAGGCTCTTTAGGAGGGGTGAGCCGGCAGCATAGTGTTGGGCTATCTCACCGGGTGCTATGCGAGCTTAGGCCACCCACCAAGGGCTGCCCCCTTGGCCCTGGTGATGGTGGGAGATCCCGATGTATGATTCTCGTTTATAATAAAATTCACCCTGATTGATTGCCCAATTGTTGCCTCGATGCGTTCTTTCTTTCTCGATGTGAATGTGCCTTATTGTGTGTGTATGCTTGAGATTGACCTCAATATATTGTGCCTTATTGTGAATGCTTGAGACTAATAATGGTTTATGGTTATTTGTTCAGATATCGATCTATTGAAGGCTGACTTGGGTGGAAGTGTCCTTTCAAGTGCCGTACGGGCTAGTGCTTGTTGAGAGAAAGCTTAGTCCGTGACACGTGGTATCAGAGCACAGTTGAGAAGTGCTAGAAAATGGATGAGATGGCCATAAGTGGTGGACCTGATCATCAACAGAAAATTGAAGAACTTGAGGCCGCGGTGGCCGTAATGAAAACTCACATGGCAACTAAAGATCGAGTGAGGGAGATCGAGACAACCCAGTGGGAGTTGTCTGATACTCTCCACAATGTGAGCGAGGAGGCTAGAGATGCCTTGAATATTCTCCAAAAGGAGTTTGAAGAGCTCAGAGCACAGGTGAGTATCTTACAACTGGTTGTGGCTAGGTCAGGTTCGAGCTCGATGGATAGGGGGAGAAGGCCTAAAGTGCCGGAGCCTCGATGTTATGAGGGGGCAAGGGATGCCAAGGAACTTGAAAATTTCTTGTTTGACATGGAGCAGTACTTTCGGGCGGTGCACACGTATTCAGAGGAAGACAAGGTAACAATGGCATCGATGTACCTCGCAAGGGATGCCAAGCTTTGGTGGCATTCCAAGTTTGTCAATGACGAGTGCCCGATTAAAACTTGGACGGACCTGAAGCAGGAATTGAAAAACTAGTTTTTCCCTGAGAATGTGGAGTATATGGCTCGAAAGAGACTCTGAGAATTGGTGCAAACAAGGACAGTGCGAGAGTTTGTGAGGAGCTTCTCTACCCTGATGTTGGATATTCGAGACATGTCTGAGAAGGACAAGATGTTCTATTTTCTTGAGGGCCTCAAGCCTTGGGCCAGAGCAGAACTACAAAGACAAAAAGTGCAAGACGTGGCCACGGCCATGGCTACAGCTGAACGTCTCCAAGACTATAACGATGGCTTCTTAAAATGGAAAAATCCTTCATCAGCTGGCAGTAGGTTCAACTTTGGGAGTGGGGGAAAGATGACCAGATTGGACTATCCCTTCAGTGGGGGATTAGATAAGAGGTCTTTCGATCGAGATAGCACCCAGCCCAAAACAAACAATGCAGTGACTTTTAGGCCTAGGTAACCGCTAGCTTGCTTTCTTTGCAAAGGGCTGCATTGGGTGGCCGAATGCCCATACAGAGGAGCCCTTAACGCTTTAAGGACCTCATCTCAAGAGTCTGCAAAAGCGTCGGAGAGCGTTGAAGAGATCAAAGAGGAACCAGCCAGGATGGGCTCAATAAGGTTCCTCAATGCCCTTCACACCCAACTGAACACTATAAGGAAAGAGTAAAGTAGGGGCTTGATGTATGTGAATCTAATGATCAATGAGAAGGCCACCAAGGCCATGGTGGATACACGTGCAACCGATACTTTCATCACACCAGAAGAAGCAAAAAGGTGTGGCCTCCAGGTTAACAAAGACTGTGGACGAATGAAGGCAGTCAATTCGCCAGCCTTTGCGATCAGTGGAAGCTCCAAGGGTGTGACAACTAAATTGGGGCCATGGGAAGGGAAGGTAGACTTCACAGTCTCCCCTATGGATGACTTTGATATCGTTCTTGGATTGGACTTCATGACGTTGGCTCAGGTGATCCCTATCCCCGCTGCTAGCTGCTTGTTGTTTTTAGGGGAACACCCATGTATGGTGCCAGCCAATATCTTACCAAAGAGTGGGAAGAAAACGATTTCGGCTTTGCAATTCAAGAAAGGGGTAAAGAGAGGGGAACCCTCTTTTATGGCCATGCCAATCTATAAAGAAGGGTCAAAAGTAGAACCAATACCCGATGGCGTCAAGAGAGTGTTGGAAGAATTCGAAAAGGTGATGCCAGAGATATTGCCCAAGGTTCTACCCCCTCGACGAGCAGTGGACCATGAAATTGAGCTCCTCCTAGGAGCAAAACCCCTGCTAGAGCTCCCTATCGCATGGCCCCGCCAGAGTTGGTCGAGCTGAGAAAATAGTTAGATGAGCTTCTACAAGCTAAGTTCATCCGACCATCGAAGGCTCCTTTTAGAGCGCCAGTGCTATTCCAGAAGAAGCATGATGGGAGTTTGCGCTTATGTGTTGACTATAGGGCCCTGAACAAAGTCACCATAAGAAACAAATATCCTATCCCGCTTATAGCAGACTTGTTTGATCAATTGAGCGGGGCCAAGTACTTCTCCAAACTGGACCTGAGATTTAGATACCATCAGGTCAGAATCGTTGAAGGAGATGAGCCAAAGACCACTTGTGTAACATGGTATGGCGCATTTGAATTTCTTATTATGCCCTTTGGACTGACCAATGCTCCTGTCACATTTTGTACATTGATGAATCAAGTGTTCCATGACTACCTTGACAAATTTGTAGTTATTTATTTAGACGATATAGTGGTGTACAGCTCCACCTTGGAAGAACATTAAGAACACCTACACCGGGTATTTAAAAGGCTACAGGACCATCGATTATATGTAAAAAGGGAGAAATGCGTGTTTGCTCAGACCCAAATCCACTTCCTCGATCACATTGTCGAACGTGGCCACATTCAAATGGACATGAAAAAGGTTAGGGCCATCAAGGAGTGGACAACACCAAAGAATGTTAGTGAGCTCTGCTCATTTTTGGGACTAGCCAACTATTATAGAAGGTTTGTGGAAGGGTACTCTCGCAAGACCACGGCCCTCACGGAGTTATTGAAGAAGGAGCATAAATGGTGTTGGACCAACGAGTGCCAAGAGGCCTTTGAGAGATTGAAAGATGCTATTATGAAGGATCCCATCTTAGCTCTCCCCGATATTGAAAAGCCTTTTGAAGTTCAGACGGATGCATCTAATTTTGCTATTGGAGGTGTGCTTTTACAACAACATCACCCGATAGCATTTGAAAGTAGGAAGCTAAGCAAAGCGGAGAGGAAATATACGACCCAGGAAAAAGAGCTCCTAGCAGTGATTCATTACTTGAGGGCTTAGCGACATTACTTGTTGGGTTCACACTTTGTCGTGAAGATGGACAATGCAGCTGTTAGCCATTTTCTCACCCAACCAAGGCTTACAGTGAAACAAGCTAGGTGGCAGGAATTTTTAGCGGAGTTCGACTTTCATTTTGAGCATACCACTGGAAAGACCAATCAAGTGGCGGATGCATTGAGCAGGCGACCAGAGTTGGTGGCCCTCAGAAGAATGGCCCCAATGGCAACTAGCAGAGCCACTACGAACATTCATAAGTTGATTGGAGATCACCTAGGGAAGGACCCGTAAGCCTGTGCCATCTTGAAGCTAGTGGAAAAAGGGAAGTCCAAATACTTCTGGCGAGGGTTGGCCAATATAAGGGCCAAGTACCAGCACCCATCGCACATCATGTGCGCAGACCCCCTGCCCCCCCAATCGTCGAAACCCTAATGCCGCCGGTCAGGTTCTCCGGTGATGGTGCCCTGGATGAAAAAAAAGGTGGCACCAACACATGCTCGAGCTCAGCATGTGCACCCGTAACCCTCAGTCCGGTCCGATCTTACACTGGGAATGAACTTCGTATGCTTAGACTAGGAATGAACTCCATATGCCTAAGTTAACCCATGAAACGAGCGTTCGGGCGCTCAGCCGACCAGAGCGGCAAAATGCATAAGCCGAGGATCGATCAGGTCCCCCCCTGCATGCTATCGATCCTGCTACCACAATCCTCAGTTCGGTCTGATCTTAGACTAGGAATGAACATCGTATGCCTAAGCTGACCGATGAAATGAGCGGGCAAGCAGGCACTATGTCGGCCAGAGAGGCAGGATAAGCAAGTCGTGGATCGATAGGGTGGTAGGTGGGTTTAGGCACATCTTCATATTTTCGTTGTGCCAATGCCATTTTTATGGCTTATAAATACATACAATGGTCCCTTAAGCCTTCATGTGAAGTTTCATGGCAAGACGACTCATTTTCTATTTTTCACGATTTTTGAAACTTTTTACGGTTCAAGATTTTTTTAAAATTTTTTTTAGAAGAATTGTTGGCCCTAAACTTGGTAGACGTCATCCTTGTATTTTTATTGGCATGCATAAAAAAATTCAGCTAAAAACTCAAAATGTACAGGATTTTGTGACCATTTGAAGAAAGTGTCCCCATTTCAGACACTTTAATGGCTACTGGCAGCAAACCTACAAAATCTCAAATGCTATTTAAAGGGGTGTGAGTTCTTGAGGTTTGATGAGGGATAGGGGGCCAATATAAGGGCCAAGTACCAGCACCCATCGTGCATCATGTGTGCACACCCCCCCGCCCCCCCAATCGCCGAAACCCCAATGCCGCCAATCAAGTTCTCCAGTGATGGTCTGGCGATGGTGCCTCGAGCGAAAAAAATGCAGCTCCAGCACATGCCTGAGCCCAGCATGTGCACCCGTAACCCTCGGTCCGGTCTGATCTTACACTGGGAATGAACTCCGTATGCTTAAACTGGGAATGAACTTCGTATGCCTAAGTCAACCCACAAACGAGCATGCGGGCGCTCAGCCAGCCAGAGGGGCAGGATGCGCAAGCTGAGGATCGGTTGGGTCCCCCCTGCGTGCTGTCGATCCTGCTGCCATAACCCTCAGTCCGGTCTGATCTTAGATTGGGAATGAACTTCATATGCCTAAACCAACTGACGAAACGAGGCGGCGGGCGGGCACTACACCGGCCAGAGAGGCAGGATGTGCAAGCCATGGATCGATAAGGTGGTAGGTGGGTTTAGGCACATCTTCATATTTCTGCCCTGCCAATGCCATTTTTTTGGCTTGTAAATTCATGTGAAGTTTGATGGCAAGACGACCCATCTTCTATTTTTTATGATTTTTAAAATTTTTATGGTTCGGGATTTTTTTAAAATTTTTTCAGAAGGAGTTTTGGCCCCAAACTTGGTACACATGATCCTTGTATTTTTGTTGGCATGCACAAAAAGAGTCAACTAAAAACTCGAAGTGTACAGGATTTTGTGACCATTTGAAAAAAGTGTCCCCATTTCAAACACTTTAATGGCTACTGGCAGCAAACCTGTAAAATCTCAAATGCTCTTTAAGGGGGTGTGAGTTCTCGAGGTTTGATGAGGGATAGGGGGCCAATATAAGGGCCAAGTACCAGCACCAATCGCACATCATGTGCACACACCCCCTGCTCCCCCAATCGCCGGAACCCCAATCTCGTCGGTCAGGTTCTCCGGCGATGCTCCGACGATGGTGCCTCGAGCGAAAAAAAATACGGTACCAGCACATGCTCGATCCCAGCATGTGCACCCGTAACCCTCGGTTCGATCCGATCTTACACTGGGAATGAACTCCGTATGCTTAGACTGGGAATGAACTCCATATGCCTAAGTCAACCCATAAAACGAGTGTGCGGGTGCTCAGCTAGCCAGAGGGGCAGGATGCGCAAGCCAGGGATCGATCGAGTCCCCCCCTATGTCACACCCTGGGTAGGAACGCCAGGCACATCAGGCAGGCCAACAGGTGAGCCAGAGGTTGAGGCCCGAAAAGCCTAACGAATGAGCTCAGAACGCCTGCCCGACTTGCAGGCCAGCCCGTGAGACCAAGGCCTAGCATACAAGCTGGCCACACCACATCCAAAAGGGCCCAAGGTGCTGGACACGCAAGGGAAGCTTTTGGAAATAGGTAGGAGCATCCTGGCAGATTTGGTTGACCTTGAAAATCAGGAGTTAGCATCCTGATTGATTGTAATCCCATGATTTTAGCCTTTATTCTAGGGATATGCCATTAAGTTGTAGCTAGAGCCTCAACTATAAATAGAGGGCTGCTCTACCCTCATTTGTACACCATCAAACACTTTTGTTTCAATGAATACAAGAGCATTTCCAGAATTCTATCTTCTTAACCTATTTCTCTTTAACTTGCGTAATCAGCCCTTCCCATTGTTCTAGTGCCCGCACGTTTGTGTTTTATGCTGACTTGGCACAATGAAGGAGATTCCAAGCCGAGGATCGGTCGAGTCCCCCCTGTGTTCTACTGATCCTGCTACCACAACCCTCGATTCGGTCTGATCTTAGACTGAGAATGAACTCCGTATGCCTAAGCCAACCGACGAAACGTGCGAGCGGGCGGGCACTACGCCGGCCAGAGAGGCGGGATGCGCAAGCTATGGATGATAGGGTGGTAGGTGGGTTTAGGCACATCTTCATATTTCTGTCATGCCAATGCCATTTTTATGGCTTGTAAATTCATACAATGGTCTCTTAAGCCTTCATGTGAAGTTTCATGGCAAGACGACTCATTTTCTATTTTTCACAATTTTTGAAACATTTTACGGTTTGGGATTTTTTTAAAATTTTTTCAGAAGGAGTTTTGGCCCTAAACTTGGTAAACGTGATCCTTGTATTTTTTTTGGCTTGCACAAAAAATTCAGCTAAAAACTCCAAGTGTATAGGATTTTGTGACCATTTGAAAAAAGTGTCCCCATTTCAAACACTTTAATGGCTACTGGCAGCAAACCTGTAAAATCTCATATGCCCTTTAAGGGGGTGTGAGTTCTTGAGGTTTGATGGGGGATAGGGGGCGAATATAAGGGCCAAGTACCAGCACCCATCGCACATCATGTACGCGCACCCCCCAGCCCCCCAATCTCCGGAACCCCAATGCCACCGGTCAGGTTCTCCGACGATGCCCCAGCGATGGTGCCACGAGCAAAAAAAAAATACGGCATCAGCACATGCCTGAGCCCAGCATGTGCACCCGTAACCCTTGGTCCGATCCGATCTTACACTGGGAATAAACTCCGTATGCTTAGATTGGGAATGAACTCCGTATGCCTAAGTCAACCCACAAAACGAGCGTGCGGGCGCTCAGTCGGCCAGAGGTGTAGGATGTGCAGGTCGGGGATCGGCTAGGTCCCCCCTACGTGCTGCCAATCCTGTTGCCACAACCCTCTATCTGGTCCAATCTTAGACTGGGAATGAACTCTGTATGCCTAAGCCAATCGACGAAACGAGCGGGCAGGCAGGCACTATGCCGGCTAGAGAGACGGGATGCGCAAGTCGTGGATCGATAGGATGGCAGGTGGGTTTAGGCACATCTTCATATTTCTGCCATGCCAATGCCATTTTTATGGCTTGTAAATTCATACAATGGTCCCCTATGCCTTCATGAGAAGTTTCATGGCAAGACGACTCGTTTTCTATTTTTAACCATTTTTGAAACTTTTTACGGTTCGGGATTTTTTTAAAATTTTTTCAGAAGGAGTTTCAGCCCCAAACTTGGTAGACGTGATCCTTGTATTTTTTTTGGCATGCACAAAACCATTCAGCTAAAAACTCAAAATGTACAGGATTTTGTGACCATTTGAAAAAAGTGTCCCCATTTCAGAAACTTTAATGGCTACTGGCAACAAGCCTGTAAAATCTCAAATGCTCTTTAAGGGGGTGTGAGTTCTCGAGGTTTGATGAGGGATAAGGGGCCAATATAAGGGCCAAGTACCAGCACCCATCGCACATCATGTACGCACAACCCCCCGCCCCCCCAATCTCCAGAACCCTAATGCCGTCGGTCAGGTTCTCTGGTGATGCTCCGACGATGGTGTCCCGGGTGAGAAAAAAATGCAGCACCAGCACATGCACGATCCCAGTATGTGCACCCGTAACCCTCGGTATGGTCTGACCTTACACTGGGAATGAACTCTGTATGCTTAGACTGGGAATGAACTCTGAATGCCTCAATCAACCAACGAAACGAGCGTGTGGGCGCTCAGTCGGCCAGAGGGGCAGGATGCGCAAACTGGGGATCGATCGGGTCCACCCCTGTGTACTGCAGATCCTACTGTCGCAACCCTTGGTCTGGTCTGATCTTAGACTAGGAATGAACTCCGTATGCCTAAGCCAACCGACGAAATGAGCAGGCGGGCGGGCACTACGCCGACCAGAGAGGCGGGATGCGTAAGCCATGGATCGATAGGGTGGTAGGTGGGTTTAGGCACATCTTCATATTTCTACCATGCCAATGCCATTTTTATGGCTTGTAAATTCATACAATGGTCCCTTAAGCCTTCATGTGAAGTTTCATGGCAAGACGACTTGTTTTTTATTTTTCATGATTTTTGAAACTTTTTAAGGTTCGGGATTTTTTTAAAACTTTTCAGAAGTAGTTTTGGCCCCAAACTTGGTAGACGTGATCCTTGTATTTTTGTTGGCTTGCACAAAACAATTCAACTAAAAACTCAAAGTGTATTGGATTTTGTGACCATTTGAAAAAAGTGTCCCCATTTCAGACACTTTAATGGCTACTGGCACCAAACCTGTAAAATCTCAAATATTCTTTAAGGGGGTCTGAGTTCTTGAGGTTTGATGAGGGATAGGGGGCCAATATAAGGGCCAAGTACCAGCACCCATTGCACATCATGTGCGCACACCCCCAGCCCCCCCAATCGTTGGAACCCCAATGCCGCCGGTTAGGTTCTCCGACGATGCTCCGACGATGGTGCCCCGGGCAAAAAAAAATGTGGCACCAGCACATGCCCGAGCCCAGCATGTGCACCACAACCCTTGGTCCGGTCCGATCTTACACTAGGAATGAACTCCGTATGCTTAGACTGGGAATCAACTCCGTATTCCTAAGTCAAGCCACGAAACGAGTGTGTGGGCGCTCAGCTGGCCAGAGGGGCAGGATGCACAAGCTGGGGATCAGTCAGGTCCCCCCAACATGCTACCGATCCTGCTATCGCAACCTTCGATCTGGTCTGATCTTAGACTAGGAATGAACTCCGTATGCCTAAGCCAACCGATGAAACGAGCGGGCAGGCGGGCACTACGCCGGCCAGAGAGGCGGGATGCATAAGCCGTGGATCGATAGGGCGGCAGGTGAGTTTAGGCACATCTTCATATTTCTACCACGCCAATGCCATTTTTATGGCTTGTAAATTCATACAATGGTCCCTTATGCCTTCATGTGAAGTTTCATGGCAAGACGACTCGTTTTCTATTTTTAACGATTTTTGAAACATTTTACGGTTCGAGATTTTTTTAAAATTTTTTCAGAAGGAGTTTCGGCCCCAAACCTGGTAGACGTGATCCTTGTATTTTTGTTGGCATGCACAAAACAATTCAACTAAAAACTCGAAGTGTACAGGATTTTGTGACTGTTTGAAAAAAGTATGTCCATTTCAGACACTTTAATGGCTACTGGCAGCAAACCTATAAAATCTCAAATGCTCTTTAAGGGGGTTTGAGTTCTCGAGGTTTGATGAGGGATAGGGGGCCAATATAAGGGCCAAGTAGCAGCACTCATCGCACATCATGTATGCACACCACCCCCTTCCACCAATCGCTGGAACCCCAATGTCGTCGATCAGGTTCTCCGGCGATGCTTCGGTGATGGTGCCCCAGGCAAAAAAAAATGCGGCACCAGCACATGCCCAAGCGCAGCATGTGCACCCGTAACCCTCGGTCTGATTCGATGTTATATTGGGAATGAACTCCGTATGCTTAGACTGGGAATGAACTCCGTATGCTTAGACTGGAAATGAACTTTGTATGCCTAAGTCAACCCATGAAACGAGCGGACGGGCGCTCAGTCAGCCAGAGGGGCAGGATGCACAAGCCGGGTGTCACGGACTAAGCTTTCTCTCAACAAGCTATAGACTGTGCAGCATTTGAATGGGTGCTCCCAACCAAGTCAGCCTTCAATAGATCGATTTCTGAATAAATAACCATAAGCCCTGATTAGTCCCAAGCATTCACAATAAGACACAATATATCGAGATCATTCTCAAGCACACGTACAAGAAGGCATATTTGCATCGAGAAAAAGAAAAACACATCGAGGCAACAATCAGGACATTCAATCATGGTAAGTTTTATTATAAATGGGAATCATACATCGGGACCTCCCACCATCACCAAGGCCAGGGGGCAACCCTTGGTGGATGGCCTAAGCTCGCATAGCAACCAGTGAGACAATACAACACTACACTATCGGCTCGCCCCCCCTAAAGTGCCTTAGAGATTTTAGAGCTATGCTATCAGTAACCATTACAATGTTTGAAATGGGGACACTTTTCCTAGCACAAGGGATCTACCCGGCCATGGCCCTATACATGGGTGGCTCATGGCAACCTAAGTCGTAGTCGTGGCCTTATACAAGGTTGGCTCATGACATCTTCCCCCCACCTATTCTATCGACGTCCTCGCCAACTTACTGGCTTGAAATTCTTCGATCTTTCTTTGAAATCTCTGGAGGTTGTGTTCTCTCTCCCAGCTGGTTTCTTCTAGTCCTAATCCCTTCCACTTCACTAAGTACTCCTGAACTAGTCTTCAAGATATCTTGGTTTCCCTGTCAGCTAAGATCTTTTTGACTTGATGCTCTGAGGGTGGCTTCATGGTGATGGCGGCTCTGGTTGGCTCTCTTCAACTAGCATCTGTAGGATCTGTATGGAAATGTTTCAGGTTGCTCACATGAAATACTAGGTGCACCTTCATCCACTTTGGTGGGTCGATTTTGTAAGAAGCATTCCTCACCTTGGAAAGGACCCTTACTGGACCTTCATATTTGTGCACCAATCTACGATCTCTCTTTCTCAAGAAACTGGTTTGTTCAGGAACTAGTCAGACAAGAACCAAATCACCAACTTGAAAATGTTGAGCTCTATGACCCTTGTCTGTTCATTTCTTCATCCTCTTTGATGCTTTCTCCAGGTAGGCTTACACAATCTCTGTGTTTTGCTTCCATTCTTTATTGAGATTGAAGGCTCTCAGATTCTTTCCTCTATATTGTTCTAAGGAAGTGTGGGGTAGCCTTGGTAATTGTTCGATGACCACCTTAAATGGGCTCTTATTGGTAGAAGAGCTTTTGTTGGAATTAAAGCAGAGTTGAGCCACGTCCAATAATGAAGGCCAGTATTTTTGATTGGCTTGAACAAAATGCCTCAAGTATTCCTCTAATAATCCGTTGAACCGTTCCGTTTGACCATCGATTTGAGGGTGATAGCTTAAGGAGATGTTGAGTTGGGACCCCAATATCTTGAAAAGTTTTCTCTAGAAGGACCCCATGAATCTCGGATCTCGATCGCTGACAATGTTTTGAGGGAGGCCCTAGTATTTGACCACATGTTTGAACAATAGTCAAGCTGTGTCTTTCACAGTGCAATACTTGTAAGCGGGAATGAATGTGGCATACTTAGAGAATCGGTCAATCACTACCAAAATAGCTCCAAGGTCACCAACCTTGGGTAGGCTCGAAATGAAATCGAGGGAGATGCTTTCCCACGGTCTGGTGGGTACTGGTAGTGGTTCAAGCATGCCTGTAGATTTCTTTCTTTCAACCTTGTCTTGTTGGCAAATGAGGTAAGTCTTCGTATAGTCCATCACATCTTGTCACATGTAAGGCTAATAGTATCCCCATTTCAATAACGCCAAAGTACGTTGCCAACCCGGGTGTCCTACCTATGGTGTTTCATGACATTCCCTCATTAGCATTTGTCTCAGACCTTCTGCTCTTGGCACAAACATTCAAGGCCCCTTGGTCCATAAGACTCCATTTTTTTGCCAGAAGTACTTGGACTTCCCTTCTTCCACTAGCTTCAGGATGGCACAAGCTTACGGGTCCTTCCCTAAGAGATCTCCAATCAACTTGTGAATATCTATAGTGGCTTTGCTAGCCACCATTGGGGTAATTCTTCTAAGGGCCGCTAAATCTGCTCGCCTGCTCAATGCATCAGCCACTTGATTGGTCTTTCCAGGGGTGTGCTCAAAATAAAAGTTGAATTTCGCTAAAAATTCCTGCCACCTAGCTTGTTTTGCCATAAGCCTTGGTTGGGTGAGAAAATGGCTAACAGTCGTATTGTCTGTCTTCACGACAAAGTGTGAACCCAACAAGTAATGTCACCAAGCCCTCAAGCAGTGAACCACTACCAGGAGTTCTTTTTTTTGGGTCGTATATTTCCTTTCAGCTTCACTTAGCTTTCTACTTTCAAATGCTACCAGGTGATGTTGTTGCAAAAGTACTCCTCCAATAGCAAAATCAGATGCATCCGTCTGAACTTTAGAGGGCTTTTTAATATCAGGGAGAGCTAAGATGGGATCCTTCATAATAGCATCCTTCAATCCCTGAAAGGCTTCTTGGCATTCACTCGTCCAACACCATTTACGCTCCTTCTTCAATAGCTCCGTGAGGGTCGTGGTCTTGTGAGAGTACCCTTCCACAAACCTTCTATAATAATTGGCTAGTCCCAAAAATGAGCAGAGTTTACTAACGTTCTTCGGTGTTATCCACTCCTTGATGGCCCTAACCTTTTCCATGTCCATTTGAATGTGGCCACGTTTGATAATGTGACCAAGAAAATGGATTTGGGTCTGAGCAAATGCACATTTTTCCCTTTTTATGTATAACTGGTGGTCCTGTAATCTTTGAAGTACCTAGCGCAGGTGCTCTTGATGTTCTTCCAAAATGGAGCTAAATACCACTATATCGTCTAAATAGATGACTACAAATTTGTCTAAGTAGTCATGGAACACCTGATTCATCAATGTACAAAATGTGGCAGGAGCATTGGTCAGTCCAAAGGGCATAACAAGAAATTCAAATGCACCATACCATGTCACACAAGTGGTCTTTGGCTCATCTCCCTCAGCGATTCTGACCTGATGGTAGCCAGATCTCAGGTCTAATTTGAAGAAGTACTTGGCCCGACTCAATTGATCAAACAAGTCTGCTATAAGGGGAATGGGATATTTGTTTCTTACAGTGACTTTGTTCAGGGCCCTGTAGTCAACACATAATCACAAACTTCCATCATGCTTCTTTTGAAATAGCACTAGTGCTCTGAAAAGAGCTTTTGATGGTCTGATGAACCCGGCTTATAGTAGCTCATCTAACTGCTTTCTTAGTTCGACCAACTCTGTCGAGGCCATGCGGTAGGGAGCTATAACAGGGGGTTTCGCTTCTGGGAGGAGCTCAATTTCATGGTCCACTGCTCGTCAAGGGGGTAGAACCTTAGGCAACATCTCTGGCATCACCTCTTCGAATTCTTCTAACACTTTTTCCACACCATCAGGTATTGGTTCTACTTTCGACCCTTTTTTGTAGATCAACACCGCCACAAAGGAGGGTTCCCCTCTCTTTACCCCTTTCTTGAACTGCAAAGCAAAAATCATTTTCTTCCCACTCTTTGGTAAGATGTTGGCTGACACCACACATGGGTGTTCCCCTAAGAACAATATGTAGCTAATGGTAGGAATAGGGATAACCTGATCCAACATCATGAAGTCCAATCTGAGAACAACATCAAAGTCATCCATAGGGGAAACTGTAAAGTCTACCTTCCCTTCCCATGGCCCCAATCGGGTTGTCACACTCTTAGAGCTTCCACTGATCGCAAAGGCTGGTGAATTGACTGCCTTCATTCATCCAAAGTCTTTACTAATCTGAAGACCACACCTTTTTGCTTCTTTTGGTGTGATGAAAGTGTCGGTTGCACCCGTATCCACCATGGCCTTGGTGGCTTTCTCATTGATCGTCAAGTTCACATACATCAAGCCTCTACTCTGCTCCTTCTTTATAGTGTTTAATTGGGTGCAAAAGGCATTGAGGAACCTTATTGAACCCGTCCTAGCTGGCTCCTCTTCAGCTTCTTCAATGCTCTTTGGCACTTTTACATACTCTTGAGATGAGGTCCTTAAGGCATTAAGGGCTCCCCTGTGCGGGCATTCAATTCAGCCACTCGATGCGGCCCCTTGCAAAGAAAGCAAGCTAACGGTTGCCTAGGCTTGAAAATCCCTGCGTTACTTGTCTTGGGTTGGGTGCTATCTCGACCAAAGGACCTCCTGTCTGATCCCCCACTAAAAGGCCAGTCCAACCTACTCATCTTTCCCCCACTCTCAAAGTTAAAGCTACTGCCAGTTGATGGAGGATTTTTTCATTTTGAGGAGCCATCATTGTAATCGTGAAGACATTCAGCTACAGCCATGGCCGTGGCCACGTCTTGCACTTTCTGCCTTTGTAGTTCTATCCTCGCCCAAGGCTCGAGGCCCTCAAGAAAATAGAACATCTTATCCTTTTCAGACATGTCTCGAATATCCAACATCAGGATAGAAAAGCTCCTTACAAACTCTCGCACCGTTCTTGTTTGCACCAACTTTTGAAGTCTTCTTCGAGCCATATACTCCACATTCTCAGGGAAAAATTGGTTTTTCAATTCTCGCTTCAGATCAATCCAAGTCTTAATTGGGCACTCGTCATCGACAAACTTGGAGCACCACCATAGCTTGGCATCCCCTACGAGGTACATCGATGCCATTGTCACCTTGTCTTCCTCTGAATTTGTGTGTACAGCTCGAAAGTACTGCTCCATGTCAAACAAGAAATTTTCAAGTTCCTTAGCATCCCTTGCCCCCTCATAGCATCAAGGCTCCGGCACCTTGGGCCTTTTTCCCCTTTCCATCGAGCTCGAACCCAATCTAGCCACAGCCATTTGTAGAATGCTCACCTGTGCTCTGAGCTCTTCAAACTCCTTTTGGAGAATGTTCAAGGTGTCTCTAGCCTCTTCACTCACATTATGGAGAGTATCGAATAACTCCCACTGGGTTGTCTCGATCTCCCTCACTCAATCTTTAGTCGCCATATGAATTTTCATTTCGGCCACCGCGGCCTCAAGTTCCTCAATTCTCTATTGATGATTCGATCCACAATTTGTGGCCATCTCATTCATTTTTCTAGCACTTCTCAACCGTGCTCTGATACCACGTGTCACGGACTAAGCTTTCTCTCAACAAGCAATAGACTGTGCGGCACTTAAATGGGCACTCCCAACCAAGTCAACCTTCAATAGATCGATATTTGAACAAATAACCATAAGCCCTGGTTAGTCCCAAGCATTCACAATAGGACACAATATATCGAGATCAATCTCAAGCACACACACAAGAAGGCATCTTCGCATCGAGAAAAAGAAAAACACATCGAGGTAACAATCGAGACATTCAATTGGGGTGAGTTTATTATAAACAGGAATCATACATCGGGACCTCCTTCCATCACCAGGGCCAGGGGGACAGCCCTTGGTGGGTGGCCTAAGCTCGTATAGCAACCGATGAGACAGCCCAACACTACGCTGTCGGCTCACGCCTTCTAAAGAGCCTTAGAGATTTTAGAGCTATGCCACCAGTAACCATTACAATGTTTGAAATGGGGACACTTTTCCTAGCACAACGGATCTACCCGGCCATGGCCCTATACATGGTTGGCTCATGGCAACCAAAGTCTTGGTCATGGCCCTATACAAGGTTGGTTCATGACACTGGGGATTGACTGGGTCCCCTCCTACGTGCTGTCGATGCTGTTGCCATAACCCTCTGTCCGATCTGATCTTAGACTAGGAATGAACTCTGTATGCCTAAGCCGACCGACGAAACGAGCGGACGGGTGGGTACTACGCCGACCAGAGAGGCGGGATGCGTAAGCCGTGAATCGATAGGGTGGTAGGTGGGTTTAGGCACATCTTCATATTTCTATCATGCCAATGCCATTTTTATGGCTTCTAAATTCATACAATGGTCCCTTAAGCCTTCATGTGAAGTTTAATGGCAAGACGACTTGTTTTTTATTTTCCATGATTTTTGAAACTTTTTACGGTTCGGGATTTTTTAAAAATTTTTTCAGGAGTTTTGGCCCCAAACTTGGTAGACATGATCCTTGTATTTTTGTTGGCATGCATAAAAAAATTCAGCTAAAAACTCAAAGTGTACAGGATTTTGTGACCATTTGAAAAAAGTGTCCCCATTCCAAATACTTTAATGGCTACTGGCAGGAAACCTGTAAAATCTCAAATGCTCTTTAAGGGGGTGTGAGTTCTCAAGGTTTGATGAGGGATAGAGGGCCAAAATAAGGGCCAAGTACCAGCACCCATCGCACATCATGTGCGTACACCCCCCAATCGTCGAAACCCCAACACCGTCGATCAGGTTCTCCGGCGATGCTCTGGCGATGCTCTGGCGATGGTGCCCCGAACGAAAAAAAATATGGCACCAGCACATGTTCCATCCCAGCATGTGCAACCGCAACCCTCGGTCCGGTCTGATCTTACACTGGGAATGAACTCCGTATGCTTAGACTGGGAATGAACACCGTATGCCTAAGTCAACCCACGAAATGAACGTGCAGGTACTCAGACGGCCAGAGGGGCATGATGCGCAAGTCGGGGATCGGTCGGGACCCCCCTGTGTGCTACTGATCCTGCTGCCACAACCCTCAATCCAATCTGATCTTAGTCTATGAATAAACTCCGTATGCCTAAGCCAACCGATGAAACGAGCGGGCGGGCGGGCACTACGTCGGCCAAAGAGACGGGATGCGCAAGCCGTGGATCGATATGGTGGTAGGTGGGTTTAGGAACATCTTCATAGTCCTGCCATGCCAATGCCATTTTTATGGCTTTTAAATTCATACAATGGTCCCTTAAGCCTTCATGTGAAGTTTCATGGCAAGACGACTCGTTTTCTATTTTTCACGATTTTTGAAACTTTTTACAGTTCGGGATTTTTTTAAAATTTTTTTGGAAGGATTTTTGGGCCCAAACTTGGTAGACATGATCCTTGTATTTTTTTTGGCATGCATAAAAAAATTCAGCTAAAAACTCAAAGTGTACAGGATTTTGTGACCATTTGAAAAAAGTGTCCCCATTTTAGACACTTTAATGGCTACTGGCAGCAAACCTGTAAAATCTCAAATGCTCTTTAAAGGGGTGTGAGTTCTCAAGGTTTGATGAGGGATAGGGGGCCAATATAAGGGCCAAGTACCAGCACCCATCGCACATCATGTGCGCACACCCCCCCGCCCCCCCAGTCGTCGAAACCCCAATGCCGTCGATCAGGTTCTCCGACGATGGTCCGGTGATGGTGCCCCGGGCAAAAAAAATGCGGCACCAGCACATGCCCAAGCCCAGAATGTGCACTGAAACCCTCGGTCCAGTTCGATCTTACACTAGGAATGAACTCCATATGCTTAGACTGGGAAAGAACTTCGTATGCCTAAGTCAACCCACGAAACGAGCCTACAGATGCTCAGCCGGCCAGAGGGGCAGGATGCACAAGTCGGGGCGGCCGGGTCACCCCCTGCATGCTACCAATCTCGCTGCTGCAACCCTCAGTCAGATCCAATCTTAGACTGGGAATGAACTCCGTATGCCTAAGCCAACCGACGAAACGAGTGGGCTGGCGGGCACTACGCCGGGCAGAGAGGCGGGATGCGCAAGCCGTGGATCGATGGGGTGGTAGGTGGGTTTAGGCAAATCTTCATATTTCTGTCATGCCAATGTCGTTTTTATGGCTTCTAAATTCATAAAATGGTCCCTTAAGCCTTCATGTGAAGTTTAATGGCAAGACGACTCGTTTTCTATTTTTCATGATTTTTTAAACTTTTTACGGCTCGAGATTTTTTTAAAATTTTTTTAGAAGGATTTTTGGCCCCAAAATTGGTAGACGTGATCCTTGTATTTTTGTTGGCATGCATAAAAAATTGAGCTAAAAACTCGATGTGTACAGGATTTTGTGACCATTTGAAAAAAGTGTCCCCATTTCAAACACTTTAACGGCTACTGGCAGCAAACCTATAAAATCTCAAGTGCTCTTTAAGGGGCTGTGAGTTCTCGAGGTTTGATGAGCGATAGGGGGCCAATATAAGGGCCAAGTACCAGCACCCATCGCACATCATGTGCGCACACCCCCTAATTGCCAGAACCCCAACGCCGCCGGTCAGGTTCTCCGGTGATGCTCTGGCGATGGTACCCCGAGCGAAAAAAAATATGGCACCAGCACATGCCTAATCCTAGCATGTGCACCCACAACCCTCGCTCCGGTCTGATCTTACACTGGGAATGAACTCTGTATGCTTAGACTGGGAATGAACTCCGTATGCCTAAGTCAACCCACGAAATGAGCGTGTGGGCGCTCAGCCGGCCAGAGGGGCAGGATGCACAAGTCGGGGATCGACCGGGTCCCCCCTATGTGCTACCGATCTTGCTGCCACAACCCTCGATTTGGTCTGATCTTAGACTGGGAATGAACTCCATATGCCTAAGCCAACCGATGAAACTAGCAGATGGGCAGGCACTACACTGGCCAGAGAGCAGCGATGCGCAAGCTGCGAATCGATAGGGTGGTAGGTGGGTTTGGGCACATCTTCATATTTCTGCCATGCCAATGCCATTTTTATGGGTTGTAAATTCATACAATGGTCCCTTAAGCCTTCATGTGAAGTTTCATGGCAAGACGACTCGTTTTCTATTTTTCACGATTTTTGAAACTTTTTACGGTTCGAGATTTTTTTCAAATTTTTTCAGATGGATTTTTGGCAGCAAACTTGGTCAACATGATCCTTGTATTTTTTTTGGCATGCACAAAAAAATTCAGCTAAAAACTCGTAGTGTACAGGATTTTGTGACCATTTGAAAAAAGTATCCCCATTTCAAACACTTTCATGGCTACTGGCAGCAAACCTGTAAAATCTCAAATGCTCTTTAAGGGCATGTGGGTTCTCAAGGTTTGATGAGGGATAGGGGGCCAATATAAGAGCCAAGTACCAGCACCCATCGCACATCATATGCGCACAACCCCCCCAACCGCTGGAACCCCAATGCCGTCGGTTAGGTTCTCCAGCGATGGTGCGTCGGGCAAAAAAAAAATGCGGCACCAGCACATGCCCGAGCCCACATGTGCACCTGCAACCCTTGGACCGGTCTGATCTTAAACTATGAATGAACTCCGTATGCTTAGAATGGGAATGAACTCCGTATGCCTAAGTCAACCCATGAAACGAGTGTGCGGGCGCTCAGCTGGCCAGAGGGGCAGGATGCGTAAGCCGAGGATCAATCGGGTCCACCCCTACATGCTATCGATCCTGCTACCACAACCCTCGATCTGGTCCAATCTTAGACTGGGAATGAACTCCGTATGCCTAAGCCAACCGACGAAACGAGCGGGCGAGAGGGCACTACGCCGACCAGAGAGACGAGATGCGCAAGCCGTGGATCGATAGGGTGGTTGGTGGGTTTTGGCACATCTTCATATTTCTGCCATGCCAATGCCATTTTTGTGGCTTCTAAATTCATACAATGGTCCCTTAAGCCTTCATGTGAAGTTTCATGGCAAGATGACTCGTTTTTAATTTTTCATGATTTTTGAAACTTTTTACGGTTCAGGATTTTTTTAAAATTTTTTCAGAAGGACTTTTGGCCCCAAACTTTATAGACGTGATCCTTGTATTTTTTTTGGTATGCACAAAAAAATTCAGCTAAAAAATCAAAGTGTACAGGATGTTGTGACCATTTGAAAAAGGTGTCCCCATTTCAGACACTTTAATGGCTACTGGCAGCAAACCTGTAAAATCTCAAACGCTCTTTAAGGGGTTGTGAGTTCTTGAGGTTTGATGAGGGATAGGAGGCCAATATAAGGGCCAAGTACCAGCACCCATCGCACATCATGTGCACACAACCCCCCCATTCGCTGGAACCCCAATGCCGCCGGTCAAGTTCTCCGGTGACGCTCCGGCGATGGTGCCCCGGGCAGAAAAAAATACGGCACCAGCACATGCCCGAGCCGTGCACCCGCAACCCTTGGTCGGGTCTGATCTTACACTAGGAATGAACTCTGTATGCTTAGACTGGGAATGAACTCCGTATCCCTAAGTCAACCAATGAAATGAGCGTACGGGAGCTCAGCAGACCAGAGGGGCAGGATGCACAAGCCGGGGATCGGCTGGGTCCCCCCCAACGTGCTACCGATCCTGCTGCCGCAACCCTTAGTCTGGTCTGATCTTAGACTAGGAATGAACTTCGTATGCCTAAGCCAACCGACGAAACGAGCGGGCGTGCGGGCACTACGCCGGCCAGAGAGGCGGGATGCGCAAGCTGTGGATCGATAGGGTGGTAGGTGGGTTTAGGCACATCTTCATATTTCTACCATGCCAATGCCATTTTTATGGCTTGTAAATTCATACAATGGTAGCTTAAGCCTTCATGTGAAGTTTCATGGCAAGACGACTCGTTTTTTATTTTTCACGATTTTTGAAACTTTTTACGGTTCGGGATTTTTTTAAAATTTTTTCAAAAGGAGTTTTGGCCCCAAACTTGGTAGACGTGATCCTTGTAATTTTTTTGGCATGCATAAAAAAATTCAGCTAAAAACTCGAAGTGTACAGGATTTTGTGACCATTTGAAAAATGTGTCCCCATTCCAAACACTTTAATGGCTACTAGCAGCAAACCTGTAAAATCTCAAATACTATTTAAGGGGCTGTGAGTTCTCGAGATTTGATGAGGGATAGGGGGCCAATATAAGGGCCAAGTACCAGCACCCATCGCACATCATGTACGGACACCCCCCCCACCCCCCAGTCGACGGAATACCAATGCCGTCGGTCAGGTTCTCCGACGATGGTCCGGTGATGGTGCCCTGGGTAAAAAAAAATGCGGCACCAGCACATGCCCAAGCCCAGCATGTGCACCGTAACCCTTGGTCCAGTTTGATCTTACACTAGGAATGAACTCCATATGCTTAGACTGGGAATGAATTTCGTATGCCTAAGTCAACCCACCAAACGAGCGTGCGGGCGCTCAGCGGGACAGAGGGGCAGGATGCACAAACCAAGGCGGTCGGGTCACCCCCTGCGTGCTACAGATCTTGCTGCTGCAACCCTCGGTCTGGTCCAATCTTAGACTGGAAATGAACTCTGTACGCCTAAGCCAACTGACGAAACAAGTGGGCGGGCAAGCACTACGTCGCCCAGAGAGGCGGGATGCGCAAGCCGTGGATCGATAGGGTAGTAGGTGGGTTTAGGCACATCTTCATATTTCTACCATGCCAATGCCATTTTTGTGGCTTGTAAATTCATACAATGGTCCCTTAAGCCTTCATGTGAAGTTTTATGGCAAGATGACTCGTTTTCTATTTTTCATGATTTTTGAAACTTTTTATGGTTCGAGATTTTTTTAAAATTTTTTTAGAAGGAGTTTTGGCCCCAAACTTGGTAGACATGAACCTTGTATTTTTTTTGGCTTCCACAAAAACATTTAGCTAAAAACTCGAAGTGTACAGGATTTTGTGACCATTTGAAAAAAGTGTCCGATTTCAGACACTTCAATGGCTACTGGCAGCAAACCTATAAAATCTCAAATCCTCTTTAAGGGGGTGTGAGTTCTCAAGGTTTGATGAGGGATAGGGGGCCAATATAAGGGCCAAGTACCAGCACCCACCGCACATCATGTGCGCACACCTCCTCCCGCCCCCCCAATTGCCGGAACCCTAATGCCGTCGGTCAGGTTCTCCGGTGATGGTGCCCCGGGCGAAAAAAAATGCGACACTAGCACATGCCCGAGCCCAGCATGTGCACCCACAACCCTCGGTCCGATCCGATCTTACACTGGGAATGAACTTGGTATGCTTAGATTGGGAATGAACTTCGTATGCCTAAGTCAGCCCACGAAACGAGCGTGCGGGTGCTCAGCCGGCCAGAGGGGCAGGATGCGCAAGCCAGCGATCGACTGGGTCCCCCCCTACGTGCTGCCGCAACCCTCGATCTGATCTGATCTTAGACTGGGAATTAACTCCGTATGCCTAAGCCAACCGATGAAACGAGCGGACGGGCGGGCATTACGCCGGCCAGAGAGGCAGGATGCGCAACCCGTGGATCGATAGGGTGGTAGGTGGGTTTAGGCGCATCTTTATATTTTTGCCCTGCCAATGCCATTTTTATGACTTGTAAATTCATACAATGGTCCCTTAAGCCTTCATGTGAAGTTTCATGGCAAGCCGACTCGTTTTCTATTTTTCACGATTTTCAAAACTTTTTACGATTCGTGATTTTTTTAAAATTATTTCAGAAGGAGTTTTAGCCCCAAACTTGGTAGACATCATCCTTGTATTTTTGTTGGCATGCACAAAAAAATTCAGCTAAGAACTCGAAGTGTACAGGAATTTGTGACCATTTGAAAAAAGTGTCCCCATTTTAGACACTTTAATGGCTACTGGTAGCAAATCTGTAAAATCTCAAATGCTTTTTAAGGGGGTGTGAGTTCTTGAGGTTTGATGAGGGATACGAGGCCAATATAAGGGCCAAGTACCAGCACCCATCGCACATCATGTGCGCACACCCCCAACCCCCCAATCGTCGGAACCCCAATGCCGTCGGTCAGGTTTACGCGGTGATGCTCTGACGATGGTGCCCCGAGCGAAAAAAAATGCGGCACCAGCACATGCCCAAACGTAGTATGTGCACCCACAACCCTCGGTTCGAACTGATATTACACTGGGAATGAACTCCGTATGCTTAGACTGGGAATGAACTCCGTATGCCTAAGTTAACCCACGAAATGAGCTTGTGGGCACTCAACCGGCTAGAAGGGCAAGATGCGCAAGTCGGGGATCGGCTGGGTCCCCCCCTACGTGCTGCTGATCTTGCTGCCACAACCCTTGGTCTGGTCCGATGTTAGACTAGGAATGAACTCCGCATGCCTAAGCCAACCGACGAAACGAGCGGGCGGGCGGGCACTACGCCGGCCAGAGATGAGGGATGCGCAAGTTGTGGATCGATAGGGTGGTAGGAGGGTTTAGGCACATCTTCATATTTCTGCCATGCCAATGCCATTTTTATGGCTTGTAAATTCATACAATGGTCCCTTAAGCCTTCATGTGAAGTTTCATGGCAAGACGACTCGTTTTCTATTTTTCACGATTTTTGAAAATTTTTACCGTTCATGATTTTTTAAAATTTTTTCAGAAGGAGTTTTGGTCCCACACTTGGTAGATGTGATCCTTGTATTTTTGTTGGCATGCACAAAATAATTCAGCTAAAAACACAAAGTGTACAGGATTTTGTGACCATTTGAAAAAAATGTCCCCATTTCAGACACTTTAACGGCTACTGGCTGCAAACCTGTAAAATCTCAAATGCTCTTTAAGGGGATGTGAGTTCTTGAGGTTTAATGAGGGATAGGGGGCCAATATAAGGGCCAAGTACCAGCACCCATCGCACATCATGTGCACACACCCCCTGCCCCCCAATCACCGGAACCCAAATGCCACCAGTCAGGTTCTCCGACAATGCTCCGATGATAGTGCCCTGAGCGAAAAAAAAATGCGGCACCAGCACATGCCTGAGCCCAGCACGTGCACCTGCAACCCTTGGTCTGGTCCGATCTTTCACTGGGAATGAACTCCGTATGCTTAGAGTGGGAATGAACTCCGTATGCCTAAGTTAACCCACGAAACGAGCGTACGGGTGCTCAGTCGGCCAGAGGGGCAGGATGCGCAAGCCGAGTATCAGCTGGGTCCCCCCCTGCATGCTGCTGATCCTACTGCCACAACCCTTGGTCCGATCTGATCTTAGACTGGGAATGAACTTCGTCTACCTAAGCCAACCGACGAAACAAGAGGGCGGGTGCGCACTACGTCGGCCAGAGAGGCGGGATGCGCAAGCTGTGGATTGATAGGGTGGTAGGTGGGTTTAGGCACATCTTCATATTTTTGCCATGCCAATGCCATTTTTATGGCTTGTAAATTCATACAACGGTCACTTAAGCCTTCATGTGAAGTTTCATTGCAAGACGACTCGTTTTCTATTTTTCATGATTTTTGAAACTTTTTACGGTTCGGGATTTTTTTAAATTTTTTTTCGAAAAAATTTTGGCCCCACACTTGGTAGAAATAATCCTTGTATTTTTTTTGGCATGCACAAAAAAATTCAGCTAGAAACTCGAAGTGTACAAGATTTTGTGACCATTTGAAAAAAGTGTCCCCATTTCAGACACTTTAATGGCTACTGGCAGCAAACCTGTAAAATCTCAAATGCTCTTTAAGGGGCTGTGAGGTCTCAAGGTTTGATGAGGGATAGGGGGCCAATATAAGGGCCGAGTACAAGAACCCATCGCACATCGTGTGCGCTCGCCCCCCGCCCTCAATCACCGGAACCCCAATGCCGCCAGTCAGGTTCTCTGACGATGCTCTGGGGATGGTGCCCCGAGCGAAAAAAAAATGCGGCACCAGCAAATGCCCAAGCGTAGCATGTGCACCCATAACCCTCGGTCCGATCTGATCTTACACTGGGAATGAACTCCGTATGCTTAGATTGGGAATGAGCTCCGTATGCCTAAGTCAACCCACGAAACGGGAGTGCAGGTGCTCAGTCGGCCAGAGGGCCAGGATGCACAAGCCAGGGATCGACCGGGTCCCCTACATGCTATCGATCCTGCTATCGTAACCTTCATTCCGATCCGATCTTAGACTGGGAATGAACTCCGTATGCCTAAGCCAACTGATGAAACGAGCGGGCGGGCGGGCACTACACCGGCCAAAGAGACGGGATGCACAAGCCGTGGATCGATAGGGTGGTAGGTGGGTTTAGGCACATCTTCATATTTCCATCATGACAATGCCATTTTTATGGCTTGTAAATTCATACAATGGTCCCTTAAGCCTTCATGTGAAGTTTGATGGCAAGACGACTCGTTTTCTATTTTTCATGATTTTTTAAACTTTTTATGATTTGGGATTTTTTTAAAATTTTTTCAGAAGGAGTTTTGGCCCTAAACTTGGTAGACATGATCCTTGTATTTTTTTTGGCGTGCATAAAAAAATTCAGCTAAAAACTCGAAGTGTACAGGATTTTGTGGCCATTTGAAAAAAGTGTCCCCATTTCAGACACTTTAATGTCTACTGGCAGCAAGCTTGTAAAATCTCAAATGCACTTTAAGGGGGTGTGTGTTCTCGAGGTTCGATGAGGGATAGGGGGCCAATATAAGGGCCAAGTACCAGCACCCATCGCCCATCATGTGCGACACCCCCCTCGCCCCCCATTCGTCGAAACCCCAATGCCGCCGGTCAAGTTCTCCGGTGATGCTATGGCGATGGTGCCTCGATCGAAAAAAAATACGGCACCAGCACATGCCCAAGCCCAGCATGTGCACCCATAACCCTCGGTCTGGTCCGATCTTACACTAGGAATGAACTTTGTTTGCTTAGATTGGGAATGAACTATGTATGTCTAAGTCAACCCATGAAACGAGCAGGCGGGCGCTCAACCGGCCAGAGGGGCAGGATGCACAAGCCGGGGACCGGTCGGGTCCCCCCTGTGTGGTGCCAATCCTGCTACTGTAACCCTCGGTCCAGTGTAATCTTAGACTGGGAATGAACTTCGTATGCCTAAGCGAATCGACGAAACGAGCGGGCAGGCGGGCACTATGCCGGCCAAAGAGCCGGGATGCGCAAGCTACGGATCAATAGGGTGGTAGGTGGGTTTAGTCACATCTTCATATTTCTGCCATGCCAAAGCCATTTTTATGGCTTGGAAATTCATACAATGGTCCCTTAAGCCTTCATTTGAAGTTCCATGGCAAGATGACTTGTTTTCTACTTTTCACAATTTTTGAAAGTTTTTACAGTTCGAGATTTTTTAAAAATTTTTTTAGATGGAGTTTTAGCCCCACACTTGGTAGATGTGATCCTTGTATTGTTTTTGGCTTGCAGAAAAACATTCAGCTAAAAACTCGAAGTGTATAGGATTTTGTGACTATTTGAAAAAAGTGTCCCCATTTTAGACACTTTAATGGCTACTGGCAGCAAACCTGTAAAATCTCAAATGCTCTTTAAGGGGGTGTGAGTTCTCGAGGTTTGATGAGGGATAGGAGGCCAATATAAGGGCCAAGTGCCAGCACCCATCGCACATCATGTGCGCACACCCCCCCGTCCCCCAATCGTCGGAACCCCAATGCCGCCGATTAGGTTCTCCGGTGATGCTCCAGCGATGGTGCCCCGGGCGAAAAAAAATATGGCACCAGCATATGCCCAAGCCCAGCATGTGCACTCGTAGCCCTCGGTCTGGGCCGATTTTACACTGGGAATGAACTCCATATGCTTAGACTGGGAATGAACTCCGTATGCGTAAGTCAACCCGCGAAACAAACGTGCAGGTGCTCAGCCGACTAGAGGGGCAGGATGCGTAAACCGAGGATCAATCGGGTCCCCCCTACGTGTTGTTGATCCTGCTACCATAACCCTCAGTCTGATCCAATCTTAGATTGGGAATTAAGTCCATATGCCTAAGCCAACCAAAGAAACGAGTAGGCAGGCGAGCATTAGGCCGACCAAAGAGGCGGGACGCGTAAGCCGTGGATCGATAGGGTGGTAGGTGGGTTTAGGCACATCTTCATATTTTTGCCATGCCAATGCCATTTTTATGGCTTGTAAATTAATACAATGGTCCCTTAAGCCTTCATGTGAAGTTTCATGGCAAGACGACTCGTTTTCTATTTTTCATGATTTCTGAAACTTTTTATGGTTCAGGAGTTTTTAAAAATTTTTTCAGAAGGAGTTTTGGCCCCAAACTTGGTAGACATGATCCTTGTATTTTTGTTGGCATGCACAAAAAAATTCAGCTAAAAAATCAAAGTGTACATGATTTTGTGACCATTTGAAAAAAGTGTCCCCATTTCAGACACTTTAATGGTTACTGGCAACAAACCTGTAAAATCTCAAATGCTCTTTAAGGGGGTGTGAGTTCTCGAGGTCTAATGATGGATATGGGGCCAATATAATGGCCAAGTACCAACACCCATCACACATCATGTGCGCACACCCCCCTGCCCCCCCAATCATCGAAACTCAAATGCCGTCGGTCAGGTTCTCCGACGATGCTCCGACGATGATGCCCCGGGCGAAAAAAAAATGTGACACCAGCACATGCCCGTGCCCAGCATGTGCACCAACAACCCATGGTCCAGTTCGATCTTACACTGGGAGTGAGCTCCGTATGCTTGGACTGGGAATGAACTCCGTATGCCTAAGTCAACCCACGAAATGAGCGTGCGGGCGCTCTGTCGGCCAGAGGGGCAAGATGCGCAAGCTGGGGATCGGTCGGGTCCCCTCCTGCATGCTTCTGATCCTACTGGCACAACCCTCCATTTGGTCTGATCTTGACTGGGAATGAACTCCTATGCCGAAGCCAATCGACGAAACGAGCGGGCAGGCGGGCACTACGCCAGCCAGAGAGGCGGGATGCGTAAGCCGTGGATCGATAGGGTGGTAAGTGGGTTTAGGCACATCTTCATATTTTTGCCACGCCAGTGCCATTTTTATGGCTTGTAAATTCATACAATGGTCCCTTAAGCCTTCATGTGAGGTTTCATGGCAAGACGACTCGTTTTCTATTTTTCACGATTTTTGAAACTTTTTACGGTTCAGGATTTTTTAAAACTTTTTTTAGATGGAGTTTTGGCCCCACACTAGGTAGACGTGATCCTTGTATTTTTTTTGGCATGCACAAAAAAATTCAGCTAAAAACTCGAAGTGTACAGGATTTTGTGACCATTTGAAAAAAGTGTCCCCATTTTAAATACTTTGATGGCTACTGGCAACAAACCTGTAAAATCTCAAATGCTCTTTAAGGGGGTATGAGTTCTCAAGGTTTGATGAGGGATAGGGGGCCAATATAAGGGCCAAGAACCAGCACCCATCACACATCATGTGCGCACACCCCCCACCCCCCAATCGCCGGAACCCCAAGGCCGTCGCTCAGGTTCTCCGGCGATGGTGCCCCGGGCGAAAAAAAAATGTGGCACCAGCACATGTTCGAGCCCAGCATGTGCACCCGTAACCCTCGGTTCGATTCGATCTTACACTGGGAATGAACTCCGTATGCTTAGACGGTGAATGAACTCCGTATGCTTAGACGGGGAATGAACTCTGTATGCCTAAGTCAACCTACGAAACGAGCGTGCGGGCGCTCAGCCAGCCAGAGAGGCAGGATGCACAAGTCGAAGATCGACTGGGTCCCCCCTTACGTGCTATCGATCCTACTGCCGCAACCATTGGTCCGGTCTGATCTTAGACTTTGAATGAACTCCGTATGCCTAAGCCAACCGATGAAACGCGCGGGAGGGTGGGCACTATGTCGACCAAGAGACGGGATGTGCAAGCCGTGGATCGATAGGGTGGTAGGTGGGTTTAGGCACATCTTCATATTTTTGCCATGCCAATGCCATTTTTATGGCTTGTAAATTCATACAATGGTCCCTTAAGCCTTCATGTGAAGTTTCATGGCAAGGCGACTCGTTTTCTATTTTTCACGATTTTTGAAACTTTTTTTGTTTCGAGATTTTTTAAAATTTTTTTTGAACGAGTTTTGGCCCCAAACTTGGTAGACGTGATCCTTGCATTTTTTTTGGCATGCACAAAAAAATTCAGCTAAAAACTCGAAGTGTACAAGATTTTGTGACCATTTGAAAAAAATGTCCCCATTTTAGATACTTTAATGGCTACTGGCAGCAAACCTGTAAAATCTCAAATGCTCTTTAAGGGGGTGTGAGTTCTCGAGGTTTGATGAGGGATAGGGGGCCAATATAGGGGCCAAGTACCAGCACCCCTCGCACATCATATGTGCACACCCCCCCGCCCCCCAATCACCGAAACCCAAATTCCGTCAGTCAGGTTCTCCGACGGGGCTCCGGGGATGGTGCCCTGGGTGAAAAAAATGTGGCACCAGCACATGGCCGAGCCCAGTATGTGCACCCGCAACCCTCGGTCTGGTCCGATCTTACACTGGGAATGAACTCCGTATGCTTAGACTGGGAATGAACTCCGTATGCCTAAGTCAACTGACGAAACAAGCGGGCGGGCGCTCAGCCGACCAGAGACACAGGATGCACAAGTCGAGGATCGACTGGGTCCCCCCCAACGTGCTGCCGATCCTACTATCGCAACCCTCGATCTTGTCAGATCTTAGACTGGGAATGAACTCTGTATGCCTAAGCCAACCGACGAAACGAGCGGGCGGGCGGGCACTATATCGGCCAGAGAGGCATGATGCGCAAGCCGTGGAGCGATAGGGTGGTAGGAGGGTTTTGGCACATCTTCATATTTTTCCCATGCCAATGCCATTTTTATGGCTTGTAAATTCATACAATGGTCTCTTAAGCCTTTATCTGAAGTTTCATGGCAAGACGACTCGTTCTCTATTTTTCACGATTTTTGAAACTTTTACGGTTCGAGATTTTTTTAAAATTTTTTCTGAAAGAGTTTTGGCCCCAAACTTATTAGATTTGATCCTTGTATTTTTGTTGGCATGCAAAAAACAATTCAGCTAAAAAATCGAAGTGTACAAGATTTTGTGACCATTTGAAAAAAGTGTCCCCATTTTAGACACTTTAATGGTTACTGGCAGCAAACCTGTAAAATCTTAAAAGCTTTTTAAGGGGTGTGAGTTCTCGAGGTTTGATGAGGTATAGGGGCCCAATATAAGGGCCAAGTACCAGTACCTATCGCACTTCATGTGCACACACCCCTCCGCCCCCCCAATCACCGAAACCCCAATGCTGTTGGTCAGGTTGTTCGGCGATGCTCCGGCGATGGTGCCCCGAGCGAAAAAAAATACGGCACCAGCACATGCTTGATCCTAGCATGTGCACCCGTAACCCTCGGTTCGGTCTGATCTTACACTGGGAATGAACTTCGTATGCTTAAACTGGGAATGAACTCTGTATGCCTAAGTCAACCCACAAAACGAGCGTGCAGGCGCTCAGTCGGCTAGAGGGGTAGGATGCGCAGGTCGGGGATCGACTGGGTCCTCCCCTACGTGTTGTCGATCCTGCTACAGCAACCTTTGATCTGGTCCGATCTTAGACTAGGAATGAATTCCGTATACCTAAGCCAACCGATGAAACGAGCGGCCAGGTAGGCACTACACCGGCCAGAGAGACGGATGCGCAAGCCGTGGATCGATAGGGTGGTTGGTGGGTTTAGGCACATCTTCATATTTCTGCCAAGCCAATGCCATTTTTATTGTTGTAAATTCATACAATGGTCCCTTAAGCCTTCATGTGAAGTTTCATGGCAAGATGACTCGTTTTTTATTTTTCAAGATTTTTGAAACTTTTTACGGTTCGAGATTTTTTAAAATTTTTTTAGAAGGATTTTTGGCATCAAACTTGGTAGACGTGACCCTTGTATTTTTTTTGGCATGCACAAAAAAATTCAGCTAAAAACTCGAAGTGTACAGGATTTTGTGTCCATTTGAAAAAAGTGTCCCCATTTCAGATACTTTAATGGCTACTGGTAGCAAACCTGTAAAATCTCAAATGATCTTTAAGGAGGTGTGAGTTTTCAAGGTTTGATGAGGGATAGGGGGCCAATATAAGGGCCAAGTACCAGCACCAATCGCACTTCATGTGCGCACACCCCCCAACCCCCCAATTGCCGAAAACCCAATGTCACCGAACAGGTTCTCCGGTGATGCTCCGGTGACGGTGCCCCGGGCAAAAAAAATGCAGCACAAGCACATGCTCGAGCCCAGCATGTGCACCCGCAACCCTCCATTCAGTCTGATCTTGCACTGGGAATGAACTCCATATGCTTAGACTGGGAATGAACTCCGTATGCTTAAGTCAACCCAAGAAATGAGCGTGTGGGTGCTCAGTCGGCCAGTGGGGCAGGTTGCGCAAGTCGGGGATCGACCAGGTCCCCCCTTACGTGCTGCTGATCCTACTGTCACAATCATCAATCCGATTCGATCTTAGACTGAGAATGAACTCCGCACGCCTCAGCCAACCGACGAAATGAGCGGGCAAGCGAGCACTACGTCGGCCAGACAGGTGGGATGCGCAAGCCGTGGATCAATAGGGTGATAGGTGGGTTTAGGCACATCTTCATATTTTTGCCATGCCAATGCCATTTTTATGGCTTGTAAATTCATACAATGGTCCCTTAAGCCTTCATGTGAAGTTTCATGGCAAGACGACTCGTTTTCCATTTTTCACGATTTTTGAAACATTTTATGGTTCGAGATTTTTTAAATTTTTTCAGAAGGAGGTTTCACCCTAAACTTGGTAGACGTGATCCTTGTGTTCTTGTTGGCATGCACAAAAAAATTCAGCTAAAAACTCGAAGTGTACAGGATTTTGTGACCATTCGAAAAAAGTGTCCCCATTTGAGACACTTTCATTGGCTACTGGCAGCAAACCTATAAAATCTCAAATGCTCTTTAAGGGGGTGTGAGTTCTCAAGGTTTGGTGAGGTATAGGGGGCAATATAAGGGCGAAGTACCAGCACCCATCGCACATCATGTGCGCACCCCCTGCCCCCACCATCCCCAATGCCGTCGGTAAGGTTCTCCGACGATGCTCCGATGATGGTGCCCCAGGCGAAATGAAATGCGACACCAGCACATGCCTGAGCCCAGTATGTGCACCCGCAACCCTCGGTTCGATCCGATTGGGAATGAACTCCATATGCCTAAGTCAACCCATGAAATGAGCATGTGGGCGTTCAGTCGACCAGAGGGGCAGGATGCGCAAGCCAGGGATCGATCGGGTCCCCCCCTGTGTGGTGCCGATCCTGCTGCCGCAACCCTCGGTCCGATCCAATCTTAGACTAGGAATGAACTCCGTATGGCACAAGCCATGGATCGATAGGGTGGTAGGTGGGTTTAGGCACATCTTCATATTTCTGCCATGCCAATGCCATTTTTATGGCTTGTAAATTCATACAATGGTCCCTTTAGCCTTCGTGTGAAGTTTCATGGCAAGACAACTCATTTTCAATTTTTCATAATTTTTGAAACTTTTTACGGTTAGAGATTTTTTTTAAATTTTTTCAGAAGGAGTTTTTGCCCCAAACTTGGTAGATGTGATCCTTGTATTTTTTTTGGCATGCACAAAAAAATTCAGCTAAAAAATCGAAGTGTACAGGATTTTGTGACCATTTAAAAAAAGTGTCCCCATTTCAGACACTTTAATGGCTACTGGCAGCAAACCTATAAAATCTCAAATGCTCTTTAAGGGGGTGTGAGTTCTCAAGGTTTGATGAGGGATAGGGGGCCAATATAAGGGCCAAGTACCAGAACCCATCGCACATCATGTGCGCAAACCCCCCTGCCCCCCAATTGCCGAAACCCCAATGCCGTCGACCAGGTTTTCCGGTAACGGTGCCCCGGGCGAAAAAAAAATGTGGCACCAGCACATGCCCGAGCCCAGCATGTGCACTCGCAACCCTCGTTCTGGTTTGACCTTTCTCTGGGAATAAACTCTGTCTGCTTAGACTGGGAATAACTCTGTATGCCTAAGTCAACCCACGAAACAACCGTGCGAGCGCTCAACCGACCAGAGGGGTAGGATGCGCAAGTCAAGGATCGGTCGAGTCCCCCCCTACGCGTAGCTAATCCTGCTGTCGTAACCCTTGGTATAGTCTGACCTTAGACTGCGAATGAACTCCGTATGCCTAAGCCAACTGAATAAACGAGCAGGTGGGCGGGCACTACGCCGGCCAGAGAGGCAAGATGCGCAAACCGTGGATCGATAGGGTGGTAGGTACGTTTAGGCACATCTTCATATTTCTACCATGCCAATGCCATTTTTATGGCTTGTAAATTCTTACAATGGACCCTTAAGCTTTCTTGTGAAGTTTCATGGCAAGACGACCCGTTTTCTATTTTTCATGATTTTTGAAACTTTTTACGGTTTGGGATTTTTTTAAAATTTTTTCAAAAGGAGTTTTGGCCCCAAACTTGGTAGATGTGATCCTTGTATTTTTGTTGGCATGCACGAAACAATTCAGCTAAAAACTCAAAGTGTACAAGATTTTGTGACCATTTGAAAAAAGTGTTCCCATTTCAGACACTTTAATGGCTACTGGCAGCAAACCTGTCAAATCTCAAATGCTCTTTAAGGGGCTGTGAGTTCTCGAGGTTTGATGAGGGATAGGGGGACAATATAAGGGCCAAGTACCAGCACCCATCGCACATCATGTGCGCACACCCCCCCGTCCCCCTAATCGCGGGAACCCCAATGCCGTGGGTTAGGCTCTCCGATGATACTCCGGTGATGGTGCCCCGGGCAAAAAAAATGTGCCACCAGCACATGTCCGAGCCCAGCATGTGCACCCACAACCCTCGGTCCGGTCCGATCTTACCCTGGGAACGAACTCCATATGTTTAGACTGGGGACGAACTCCGTATGCCTAAGTCAACCCACGAAACGAACGTACGGGCACTCAACTGGCCAGAGGGGCAGGATGGGCAAGCTGGGGATCGATCGGGTCCCCCCTACGTGCTACCGACCCTACTGCTGCAACCCTCGGTCCGGTCCAATCTTAGACTTGGAATGAACTCCGTATGCCTAAGCCAACCGACAAAACAAATGGGCGGGCGGGCGCTACACCGGCTAGAGAGGCGGGATGCACAAGCCATGGATCGATAGGGTGGTAGGTGGATTTAGGCACATCTTCATATTTCTACCATGCCAATGCCATTTTTGTGGCTTGTAAATTCATACAATGGTCCCTTAAGCCTTCATGTGAAGTTTCAAGGCAAGACGACTCGTTTTCTATTTTTCATGATTTTTGAAACTTTTTACGGTTCAAGATTTTTTTAAAATTTTTCAGAAGGAGTTTTGGCCCCAAACATGGTAGACGTGATCCTTGTATTTTTTTTGGCATGCACAAAAAAATTCAGCTAAAAACTCGAAGTGTATAGGATTTTGTGACCATTTAAAAAAAGTGTCCCATTTCAGACACTTTAATGGCTACTGGTAGCAAACCTGTAAAATCTCAAATCCTCTTTAAGGGGGTGTGAGTTCTCGAGGTTTGATGACGGATAAGGGGCCAATATAAGGGCCAAGTACCAGCACCCATCGCACATCATGTGCGCACACCCCCGCCACCATATTCATCGGAACCCCCAAAGCCGCCGGTCTGGTTCTCCGGCGATGGTGCCCCGGGTGAAAAAAAATATGGCACCAGCACATGCCCGAGCCCAGCATGTGCACCTGTAACCCTTGGTCCGATCTGATCTTGCAATGGCAATGAACTCCTTATGCTTAGAATGTGAATGAACTCTGTATGCCTAAGTCAACCCACGAAACGAACGTGCGGGTGCTCAGCTAGCCAGACGGGCAGGATGCGCAAGCCGAGGATCGGCCATGTGCCTTTCTATGTGCTACCGATCCTACTGCCCCAACTTCAATCAAGTTCAATCTTAGACTGGGAATGAACTTCGTATGCCTAAGCCAACCGATAAAACAAGCTGGCAGGTGGCACTACGGCAGCCAGAGAGGTGGGATACGCAAGCCGTGGATCGATTGGGTCGTAGGTGGGTTTAGGCACATATTCATAATTCTGCCATGCTAATGCCATTTTTATGCCATTTTTACGGTTCAAGATTTTTTTAAAATTTTTTCAGAAGGAGTTTTGGCCCCAAACTTTATAGACGTGATCCTTGTATTTTTGTTGGCATGCACAAAAAAATTCAGCTAAAAACTCGAATGTACAAGATTTTGTGTCCATTTGAAAAAAGTGTCCCCATTTCAGACACTTTAATGGCTACTGGCAGCAAACCTATAAAATCTCAAATGCTATTTAAGGGGGTGTGAGTTCTCGAGGTTTGATGAGGGATAGGGGGCTAATATAAGGGCCAAGTACCAGCACCCATCGCACATCATGTGCGCACACCCCCTGACCCCACAATCGCCGAAACCCCTAATGCCGTCGGTCAGGTTCTCTGGCGATGCTTCGGCGATGGTGCCCCGGGTGAAAAAAAATGTGACACCAGCACATGCCCGAGCTCAGCATGTGCACCTGCAACCCTTGGTCCGATCCGATCTCACACTGGGAATGAACTCCGTATGCTTAGATTGGGAATGAAATCCGTATGCCTAAGTCAACCCACGAAACGAGCGTGCAGGCGCTCACCTGGCCAGAGGGGCAGGATGCGTAAGCCGAGGATCGGTCGGGTCCCCCTCTACATGTTGCCAATCCTACTGTCGCAACCCTCGGTCCGGTCTGATCTTAGACTGGGAATGAACTCCGTATGCCAAAGCCAACCGACGAAACGAGCGGACGGGCAGGCACTATGTCGGCCAAAGAGTTTTGACCCCAAACTTGGTAGACGTGATCCTTGTATTTTTGTTGGCACGCACAAAAAAATTCAGCTAAAAACTCGAAGTGTACAGGATTTTGTGACCATTTGAAAAAAGTGTCCCCATTTCAAACACTTTAATGGCTACTGGCAATAAACCTGTAAAATCTCACATGCTCTTTAAGGGGGTGTGATTTCTCGAGGTTTGATGAGGGATAGGGGGCCAATATAAGGGCCAAGTACCTGTACCCATCACACATCATGTACGCACACCCCCCACCCCTGCAATCACTGGAACCCCAATGTCGTGGGTTAGGTTCTCGACGATGCTCCAACGATGGTGCCTCGGGAGAAAAAAAATGCGACACCAGCACATGCCCGAGCCCAACATGTGCACCCGCAACGCTCGATCCGATCTGATCTTACACTGGGAATGAAATCTGTATGCTTAGACTGGGAATGAGCTCCATATGCCTCAGTCAACCCACGAAACGAGCGTGCGGGCGCTCAGTCGACCAGAGGGGCAGGATGCACAAGCTGAAGATCGATCGTGTCCCCCCTACATGCTATCGATCCTGCTATCATAACCCTCAGTCTGGTCCGATCTTAGACTGGGAATGAACTCCGTATGCCTAAGCCAACCGACGAAATGGGCGGGCGGGCGGGCTCTACGTCGGCCAGAGAGGCGGGATGCGCAAGCCGAGGATCGATAGGGTGGTAGGTGGGTTTATGCATATTTTCATATTTCTGCCATGCCAATGCCTTTTTTAGGGCTTGTAAATTTATACAATGGTCCTTTAAGCCTTCGTGAGAAGTTTCATGGCAAGACAACTCGTTTTCTATTTTTCACGATTTTTGAAACTTTTTACGGTTTGGGATTTTTTAAAAATTGTTTCAGAAGGAGTTTTGGCCCCAAACTTGGTAGACATGATCCTTGTATTTTTGTTGGCATGCACAAAAAAATTCAGCTAAAAACTCGAAGTGTACAAGATTTTGTGACCATTTGAAAAAAGTGTCCCCATTTCAGACACTTTAATGGCTACTGGTAGCAAACCTGTAAAATCTCAAATGCTCTTTAAGGGGGTGTGAGTTCTCGAGGTTTGATGAGGGATAGGGGCCCAATATAAGGGCCAAGTACCAGCACCCATCGCACATCATGTGCGCACACCCCCCACCCCCTAATCGTCGGAACCCCAATGCTGCTAGTCAGGTTCTCCCATATTGCTCCAACAATGGTGCCCTGGGCAAAAAAAATGTGGCGCCAGCACGTGCCCGAGCCCAGCATGTGCACCCGCAACCCTTGGTCTGGTCCAATCTTACACTGGGAATGAACTCCATATGCTTAGACTGGGAATGAACTTTGTATGCCCGTGAGACCAAGGACTGGCATACAAGCGGCCCGTACCACATCCAGAAGGGTCCAAAGTGCTGGACACACAAGCGAAGCTTCTGGAAATAGGCAGGAGCATCCTGACAGATTTGGTTGACCCTAAAAATCAAGAGTTAGCATCCTGATTGATTTTAATCCCATGATTTTAGCCTTTATTCTAGGGATATGCCATTAAGTTGTAGCTGGAGCCTCAACTATAAATAGAGGGCTGCTCCACCCTCATTTGTACACCATCACACACTTCTGTTTCAGTGAATACAAGAGCATTTCCAGAATTCTATCTTCTTATCCTATTTCTCTTTAACTTGCATAATCAGCCCTGCCTATTGTTCTAGTGCCCGCACGCTTGTGTTTTAGGCTGACTTAGGCACAAAAGAGGAGATTCCAAGCCTAATGCTGCACGGATTCTGAGTCTAAGGTCAGAGCCTGTGACAATTGGTATCAGAGCAAGTTTGATTCTGCGTGTTTATGTTGTGCAGGTTAGATCATGATTGAGGAGATGGCATCCCAAAGCGACGTTGCTAGCCAACAACCAGAGCCCAGGAGCATGGTCGGGGAAGAGGCAAGAAAGCCAGTTCTAGAGATATCTGGTCTACCATGGACGGTAGGTTGGCCAAGGTGGAGGTGACCGTAGGCGACATGGGGGAGAAGCTTGAGGAAGTAGAGACTCACATTGCATCGCTAGACTCCATGGGGGAGGAGATCCAAAGTGAGCTAGAAGCTGCTCTCAACAAAGGCTTGGACATGTTCACCAAAAAGAACCAGACCTTGGAGGCTGAAGTGTGGACCTTGCGTGATGGCATGGAGGCCATGCACCAGTGGATGGAAGAGCTTACCAGTGAGCTCGTTACTTGCAAGACTGCCATTGGGAATGACATGTTTGCTGGAGCGTCCAAATCCAAATTGGATGTCCCCAAACCTAAGGAGTTTAAGGGGACTAGGGCGGCCAAGGAAGTAGACAACTACCTTTGGGGTATGAAGCAGTACTTCCAGGCCATGGGCATGCAAGACGAGGCGATAAAGGTAAGCACCGCTGCTATGTATCTCACTGATGTAGCCTTACTATGGTAGAGGCACAAGTGTGATGATGTCAGGCGTGGGAGCACCAAGATTGGAACCTGGGCTAAGTTCCAAAAGGAGTTCAGAGAATAATTTTACCCGGAGTATGCCGATGATGAGGCACAGGTAAAGTTACGCAGGTTGAGCTAACAAAGGGACATAAGGGAGTATGTCTAGAAATTCTTTGAACTGATGCTACAGATCTCGGATCTAGGTGAGAAGGATGCATTCTTTGCTTTCATGGATGGGCCGAAGCCATGGGTGAAGCATGAGCTACAAAGAAGAGGAGTTCATGACTTGGCTAAAGCCATGACTACTATCGAGGCCTTGATAAAGTTCAAGCCTCTGAACAAGCTCGAGTCTTCCAAGCCCAAGGGTAAGGGCAGGGACGATAGGGACCAAAAAAAGCAGTCCAAGGGGAAGGACCATGACCGGGAGTCCAAGGATGGAGACCGAGACCGTTCAACCAAGGATGGCGAGAGGAAGCCACCAACAAGCAAGTGGAAAGCAAAGGGGGACCGAGAGCCACTAGCATGCTACCTATGTGGAGGGAGCCACATAGCACGCAATTACCCGTAAAAGGGCAAGTTGGCTGCTATAGACAAAGAGTTTGACGAGGAGCCAGAGTCAGGGGCAGCAAAGCTTGGGTCGTTGGTGCTCAATGCTGTCCAGAGTAAGAGGAACTGTAAGCCAAAGGGCTTGATGTTTGCGGATCTGATGGTTACGGGTCAGAAGGTGAGCGCACTGGTGGACACAGGTGCCTCACAGCTTTTTATTTCAGGTGATGGAACCCAGAAGCTCGGACTAAAGGTGTAGAAAGGGACTGGTACCATTAAAATGGTGAACTCCAAGGAAGTTCTAGCCATTGGAGTAGCACAGGGAGTGGAGTTGCAACTTGGAGACTGGAAGGGCAAGGAGACCATTGAGGTAATACCCCTTGACGACTATGAGTTTGTGATTGGGTTGGATTTGCTTGTTCGGATTAAAACCCTCCTTGTGCCTTTTGTCGATTGTGTTTGCATCTTGGTTGCACGGTGCCAATGCCTAGTGCCATTGAGAAGAGGGTCTAGAGTTAGGTCGCGGGTGGTGTCAGCCATCCAATTTGCCTAGGCAATAAGCAGACAAGAAGACACCTTCTTGGCAGCCCTGAAATATGATGAGCCAAGGGAGAAGGAGACCGAGTCACCTTTGGAGGTGCTAAAGGTGCTAAAGACCTTTAGTGATGTGATGCCCGCAAAGCTGCCTAGCAAGCTACCACCTAAGAGGGAGTTGGACCATAAGATCGAGCTCGTGTCCGAGGCCAAGCCACTAGCCAGAGCCCCTTACCGAATGTCTCCACCAGAGTTGGAGGAGTTAAGGAAGTAGCTCAAGGAGTTAGTTGATGCTGGCTTCATCAGGCCATCGAAAGCACCCTATGGTGCATCAGTTCTATTCCAGCACAAGCATGGTAGGTTGTTGCAGTTGTGCATAGACTACTGGGCCTTGAACAAGCTAACCATCAAGAACAAGTACCCCATCCCACTCATTGTGGACTTGTTCGATCAACTTGGGAGCGCAAGATGGTTCACCAAGCTGGATTTGAGGTCAGGCTACTATCAAGTCAGGATCGTAGAGGGAGATGAGCCAAAGATAGCATGTGTCACTTGGTATGGTTCGTATGAGTTCTTGGTGATGCCTTTTGGACTCACGAATGCCCCAGCAACATTTTGCACCCTTATGAACAAGGTACTTCAGTCATTCTTTGATCGATTTGTTGTGGTTTTTTTGGATGACATTGTGATCTACAGCCAGACTTTGGGAGAGCATGTAGACCACTTGAGACAGGTGTTCGAGGTGTTGTGGGTGCACAAGCTGTTTGTCAAGAGGGAGAAGTGCTCATTCGCCTAGCAAGAGATCCTGTTCCTAGGCCACATAGTGGGAGGTGGCAAGATACGCATGGCTGAAAGCAAGATACACGCCATCCTGGAGTGGCAACCGCCAGCCAAGGTCACTGAGTTGAGATCATTCCTTGGGCTGGTTAACTACTACAGGCGCTTCATCAAAGGTCACTCAGCAATAGCCACGCCATTGACTGACTTGTTCAAGAAAGGGAGAGCATGGGAGTGGAGCGCAGGGTGCCAGGAAGCCTTTGATAGGTTAAAGCGGGCTGTGACTAAGGAGCCATTCTTGGCCTTGCTAGACCATGCCAAGCTGTATGAGGTGCATACGGATGCATCATACTTTGCCATAGGGGGCGTGTTGATGCAGGAGGGACGTCCAATCGTGTTCAAGAGTAGGAAGCTGAATGAGACTGAACGTAAGTACCCGGTCTAAGAGAAGGAGATGACTGCAGTGGTGCACTGCTTGCGCACTTGGTGCCATTACCTGTTGGGGTCGAGGTTCATGGTGAGGATGGACAATGTGGCGACCAGCTACTTCCAGACGCAGAAGAAGCTGTCCCCCAAGCAGGTGAGATGGCAAGATTTTCTTACAGAATTTGATTTCCAAATAGAGTGCAAGCCAGGACGGGTGAACCTAGTGGCAGACACCCTAAGCAGAAAGGCTAACCTTGCCGCCATTAGCCAACCAGAGGGGTCACTAGTGCCACGTGTCAAAGAGGGACTTACGCATGATCCTACAGCTAAGGCTTTGATAGAGTACACCCAGTAAGGTAAGAGTAGGAGGTTTTGGTTACAGGATGGTTTGTTGTACACCAGGGGTAGTAGACTATTTGTACCGCAGCACGAAAAGCTCTGTAAGGAAGTTTTGCAAGAATGTCATGATTCAAGGTGGGCTGGACACCCTAGAGTGAGTCGTACCATGGCACTGATCGAGGATCGGTACTACTGGCCGCACATGAGGGACAATGTGGAGGCCTATGTGAAGACTTGTCTTGTGTGCCAATAGGACAAGGTGGAGCTCAAGAAACCAGGCGGTCTCTTAGAGCCATTACAAGTGCCAGAGCGACCATGGGAGAGTGTTTCTCTGGACTTTATAGTCGGTCCACCCAAGACAGAGGGGTTTGAAAGCATCATGGTAGTGGTGGACAGGTTTTCCAAGTATGGAATTTTCATTCCAGCAACCAAGGAGTGCCCAGCAGAGGAGGCAGCTCGATTGTTCCTAAAGAACATGGTTAAGTACTGGGGAGTGTGGAGGACTATTGTTAGTGGTCGAGACAGGTGGTTCATGGGCAGGTTCTGGACTGAGTTGTTCAAGCTATTAGGGTTAGACTTGAATTTTCCACCAGCATGCATCCGCAAACTGATGGGTAGATAGAACGAGTGAATGGACTATTGGAGGTCTACCTCAGGCACTATGTGGGTGCCACACAAAAGGACTGGCCAAAGCTGCTAGATATTGCACAGTTTTCCTACAACTTGCAAAGGAGCGAGGTAACAAACCAGAGCCCATTTGAGGTTGTGATAGGGTAACAACCACTAACACCCGGTTCGATTGCTGTAGGTTATACAGGACTGAATCCAATAGCATACAAGTTTGCCAAGGCATGGCAGGAGCAAACTGACTTGGCCAGAGTTTGTCTACACAAGGCGACCAAGAGGTCGAAGAAGTGGGCAGACCAGAATAGACGGGACGTGCAGTTCCAGGTTGGAGACTTGGTGTTGGTAAAGCTGCATCCCATTGTGCGCCACAGGGGGCTGCACAAAGGCCTAGTCTGGAGATATGAGGGACCTCTTTGAATAGTCAAGAGGGTAGGCAAGGTTGCCTACAAGCTGGACATGCCACCAAGTTAAGGGTACACCCGGTGTTCCACGTGAGCATGCTCAAGCCATTTCATGAGGATGAGGGAGATCCAGGACGGGCAGAGTCAAAACGTGCACCATTGGGAGCAAAGGCCTCATATGAGAAGAAGGTCCATAACATCATAGCTGACCGAGAGGTGAGATGGAAGAACTATCAACCAAGACATGAGTACTTGGTGCACTAGAAGGGACTTCCAGATAGTGAGGCGAGCTGGGAACTAGTAGAGGACTTATGGTAGTTCGAGGACCAGATTAGGTAGTACCATGCAGAAGACGCATTGTGCAATCAGGTGGGGGAGAATGTCATGCCCTGGGCAGACACGCCAGGCACATCAGGCAGACCAGCAGGCAAACCAGAGGTTGGGGCCCGTAGACCAGGCATGCTGGCAGGTATCTGTGTGCAAAGCCTAGCAAACGAGCTCAGAATACTCGCCCGACTTGCAGGCCAGCCCGTGAGACCAAGGCCTGGCATACAAGTTGCTCGCACCACATCCAAAAGGGTCCAAAGTGCTAGACACACAAGGGAAGCTTCTAGAAACAGGCAGGAGCATCCTGGCAGATTTGGTTGACCCTAAAAATCAGGAGTTAGCATCCTGATTGATTGTAATCCCATGATTTTAGCCTTTATTCTAGGGATATGCCATTAAGTTGTAGCTGGAGCCTCAACTATAAATAGAGGGCTGCTCCACCCTCATTTGTACACCATCAAACACTTTTGTTTCAGTGAATACAAGAGCATTTCCAGAATTCTATCCTCTTATCATGTTTCTCTTTAACTTGCGTAATCAGCCCTTCCCATTGTTCTAGTGCCTGCACGCTTGTGTTTTAGGCTGACTTAGGCACAAAGGAGGAGATTCCAAGCCTCAGGTCGCACAGATTCTGAGTTTAAGGTCAGAGCTCGTGACACCTGTGTGCTGCCGATCTTACGGCCGTAACCTTTGGTCCGATCAATCTTAGGCTAGGAATGAACTCCGCATGCCTAAGCCAACCGACGAAATAAGTGGGCGGGCGGGCACTATGCCGACCAGAGAGACGGGATGCGCAAGCCATGGATCAATAGGGTGGTAGGTGGGTTTAGGCACATCTTCATATTTTTGCCGTGCCAATGCCACTTTTATGGCATGTAAATTCATACAATGGTCCCTTAAGCCATCATCTGAAGTTTCATGGCAAGACGACTCATTTTCTATTTTTCACGATTTTGGAAACTTTTTACGGTTCGAGATTTTTTTAAAATTTTTTCAGAGTTTTGGCCCCAAACTTGGTAGACGTGATCCTTGTATTTTTGTTGGCATGCACAAAAATATTTAGCTAAAAACTTGAAGTGTACAGGATTTTGTGACTAATTCAAAAAAGTGTCCCCATTTCAGACACTTTAGTGGCTACTGAAAGCAAACCTGTAAAATCTCAAATGCTCTTTAAGGGGGTGTGAGTTCTCGAGGTTTGATGAGCGATAGGGGGCCAATACAAGGGCCAAGTACCAGCACCCATCGCACATCATGTGCTCACACCCCCCGCCCCCAAATCGCCGAAACCCCAATGCCGTCGGTCAGGTTCTCCGACGATGCTCTGACGATGGTGCCCCAGGTGAAAAAAAAGTGTGGCACCAGCACATGCCCGAGCCTAGCATGTGCACTTGCAACCCTCGGTCCGGTCCGATCTTACACTAGGAATGAACTCCGTATGCCTAAGTCAACCCACGAAACGAGCGTGCGGGCGCTCAGCCGGCTAGAGGGGCAGGATGCCCAAGCCGGGGATCGACTGGGTCCCCCCCAGCGTGCTGCTAATCCTGCTACCCCAACCCTCGATCCAGTCCAATCTTAGACTGAGAATGAACTCCGTATGCCCAATCCAACCGACGAAATGAACGGGCGGGCGGGCACTACGCCGACTAGAGAGGCGGGATAAGCAAGCCATGGATCGATAGGGTGGTAGGTGGGTTTAGGCACATCTTCATATTTTTGCCATCCCAATGCCATTTTTATGGCTTGTAAATTCATGCAATGGTCCCTTAAGCCTTCATGTGAAGTTTCATGGCAAGACGACTCGTTTTTTATTTTTCACGATTTTTGAAACTTTTTACAGTTCGAGACTTTTTTAAAATTTTTTCAGAAGGACTTTTGGCCCCAAACTTGGTAGACATGATCCTTGTATTTTTCTTGGCATGCACAAAAACATTCAGCTAAAAACTCGAAGTGTACAGGATTTTGTGACCATTTGAAAAATTTGTCCCCATTTCAGACACTTTAATGGCTACTGGCAGCAAACCTGTAAAATCTCAATTGCTCTTTAAGGGGGTGTGAGTTCTCGAGGTTTGATGAGGGATAGGGGGCCAATATAAGGGCCAAGTACCAGCACCCATCTCACATCATGTGTGCACACCCCCCGCCCCGACCAATCGTCGGAACGCCAATGCCGTCGGTCAGGTTCTTCGGCGATGCTCCGACGATGCTCCAACGATGGTGCCCTGGGCAAAAAAAAATGCCACACCAACAAATGCTCGAGCCCAGCATGTGCACCCGTAACCCTTGGTCCGGTTCGATCTTACACTGGGAATGAACTTCATATGCTTAAACTGGGAATAAACTCTGTATGCCTAAGTCAACCCACGAAACGAGCGTGCGGGCACTCAGCTAGCCAGCCAGAGGGGCAGGATGCGCAAGCCAGGGATCGGCCAGGTCCACCCTACATGCTATCGATCTTGCTGTCGCAATCCTCAGTCCGGTCCAATCTTAGACCGGGAATGAACTCCGTATCCCTAAGCCAACCGATGAAATGAGCGGGCGGGCGGCCACTACGTCGACTAGAGAGGCAGGAAGTGCAAGCCATCGATCGATAGGGTGGTATGTGGGTTTAGGCACATCTTCATATTTCTGTTGTGCCAATGCCATTTTTATGGCTTGTAAATTCACACAATGGTCCCTTAAACCTTCATGTGAAGTTTCATGGCAAGACGACTCGTTTTCTATTTTTCACGATTTTTAAAACTTTTTATAGTTTCAGATTTTTTTTAAATTTTTTCGGATGGAGTTTTGGCCCCAAACTTGGTAGATGTGATCCTTGTATTTTTTTTGGCATGCATAAAAAAATTTAGAAAAAAACTAGAAGTGTACAGGATTTTGTGACCATTTGAAAAAAGTGTCCCCATTTAAGACACTTTAATGGCTACTGGCAGCAAACCTGTAAGCTCTCAAATGCTCTTTAAGGGGGTGTGAGTTCTCGAGGTTTGATGAGGAACAGAGGGCCAATATAAGGGCCAAGTACCAGCACCCATCGCACATCATGTGCGTACACCCCCCGCCCCCCAATCGTCGAAACCCCAATGCCGTCGGTCAGGTTCTCCGACGATGATCCAACGATGGTGCCCCGGGCAAAAAAAATGTGGCAGCAGCACATGCCCAAGCCCAGCATGTGCAACCACAACCCTTGATCCGGTCCGATCTTACACTGGGAATGAACTCTGTATGCTTAGACTGGGAATGAACACCATATGCCTAAGTCAACCCACAAAATGAGCGTGCGGGCGCTCAGTCGGCCAGAGGGGCAAGATGCACAAGCCGGGGATCGGCTGGGTCCCCCCTACGTGCTGTTGATCCTACTATCGCAACCCTCAGTCCGGTCTAATCTTAGATTGGGAATGAAGTCCGTATGCCTAAGCCAACCGACGAAACGAGCGGGTGGGCGAGCACTACACCGACCAGAGAGGCGGGATGCGCAAGCCGTGGATCGATAGGGTGGTAGGTGGGTTTAGGCACATCTTCATATTTCTTCCATGCCAATACCATTTTTATGGCTTGCAAATTCAAATAATGGTCCTTTAAGCCTTCATGTGAAGTTTCATGGCAAGATGACTCATTTTTTATTTTTCACGATTTTTGAAACTTTTTACGGTTCGGGATTTTTTTAAAATTTTTTCAGAAGGAGTTTTGGCCCCGAACTTGGTAGATGTGATCCTTGTATTTTTTTTGGCATGCACAAAAAAATTCAGTTAAAAACTCGAAGTGTACAGGATTTTGTGACCATTTGAAAAAAGTGTCCCCATTCTAGACACTTTAATGGCTACTGGCTACAAACCTGTAAAATCTCAAATGCTCTTTAAGGGGGTGTGAGTTCTTGAGGTTTGATGAGGGATAGGGGGCCAATATAAGGGCCAAGTATTGGCACCCATCGCACATCATGTGCGCACACCCCCCCACCCCCCCAATCGTCGGAATCCCAATGCCGTCGGTCATGTTCTCCGACGATGCTCCGACGATGCTGCCCTGGGCGAAAAAAAATGTGGCAACAGCACATGCCTGAGCCCAACATGTGCACCCGTAACCCTTGGTCCGGTCTGATCTTACACTGGGAATGAACTCCGTACGCTTAGACTGGGAATTAACTCCGTATGCCTAAGTCAACCCATGAAACGAGCGTGCGGGAACTCAACCGGCCAGAGGGGCAGGATGCGCAAGCTGGGGATCGGCCGGGTCCCCCCCTGTGTGCTGCCCATCTTGCTTCCACAATCCTCAGTCTGGTCTGATTTTAGACTGGGAATGAACTACGTATGCCTAAGCCAACCGACGAAAATAGCGGGCGGGCGAGCACTGCGCCGGCCAGCGAGGCGGGATGCACAAGCTGTGGATCGATAGGGTGGTAGGTGGGTTTAGGCACATCTTCAAATTTCTGCCATGCCAATGCTGTTTTTATGGCTTGTAAATTCATACAATGGTCCCTTAAGCCTTCATGTGAAGTTTCATGGCAAGACGACTCGTTTTCTATTTTTCACGATTTTTGAAACTTTTTATGGTTAAAGATTTTTTTAAAATTTTTTCAGAAAGATTTTTGGCTCCAAACTTGGTAGACATGATCCTTGTATTTTTGTTGGCATGCACAAAAAAAATCAGCTAAAAAATTGAAGTGTACAGGATTTTGTGATCATTTGAAAAAAGTGTCCCTATTTCAGACACTTTAATGGCTACTGGCAGCAAACCTGTAAAATCTCAAATGCTCTTTCAGGGGATGTGTGTTCTGGAGGTTTGATGAGGGATAGGGGGCCATTATAAGGGCCAAGTACCAGCAACCATCGCACATCATGTGCACACACCCCCCACCCCCCAATCGCCGGAACCCCAATGCCGTCAGTCAGGTTCTCCGACGATGCCCGAGCCCAGCATGTGCACCCGCAACCCTCCATCCGATCTGATCTTACACTGGGAATGAACTCCATATGCTTAGGCTAGGAATGAACTCCGTATGCCTAAGTCAACCCATGAAACGAGCATGCGGGCGATCAGCCGGCTAGAGGGTCAGGATGCGTAAGCTGGGGATCGGTCGGGTCCCCCCCTACATGCTGTAGATCTTGCTGCCGCAACCATCCCTCTGGTCTGATCTTAGACTGAGAATTAACTCCGTATGCCTAAGCCAACTGACGAAAATAGCGGGCGGGCGAGCACTACGCCGGCCAGAGAGGCAGGATGCGCAAGCCGGATCGATAGGGTGGTAGGTGGGTTTAGTCACATCTTCATATTTCTGCCTTGCCAATGCCATTTTTATGGCTTGTAAATTCATACAATGGTCCCTTCAGCCTTCATGTGAAGTTTCATGGCAAGATGATTCGTTTTCAATTTTTCACGATTTTTGAAACTTTTTATGGTTAGAGATTTTTTTAAAATTTGTTCAGAAGGAGTTTTGGCTCCAAACTTGGTAGACGTGATCCTTGTATTTTTGTTGGCATGAACAAAAAAAATCAGCTAAAAAGTCGAAGTGTACAGGATTTTGTGATCATTTGAAAAAAGTGTCCCCATTTCAGACATTTTAAAGGCTACTGGCAGCAAACCTGTAAAATCTCAAATGCTCTTTAAGGGTGTGTGAGTTCTCGAGGTTTGATGAGGGATAGGGGGCCAATATAAGGGCCAAGTACCAGCACCCATCGCACATCATGTGCACACACCCCCTGCCCCCCCAATCGTTGGAACCGTAATGCCGTCGGTCAGGTTCTCCGGTGATGGTGCCCTGAGCGAAAAAAAATGCAACACCAGCGCATGCCCGAGCCCAACATGTGTACCCGTAACCCTCGGTCTGGTCTGATCTTACACTGGGAATAAACTCGATATGCTTAGACTAGGAATGAACTCCGTATGTCTAAGTCAACCAACGAAACGAGCGTACGGGCGCTCAATCGGCCAGAGGGGCAGGATGCATAGGCCGGGGATCGGCCGGGTCCCCCCCTGTGTGCTACCGATCCTACTACCACAACCCTCCATCTGGTCTGATCTTAGACAGGGAATGAACTCCATATGCCTAAGCCAACCGACGAAACGCGCGGGCGGGTGAGCGCTATGTCGGCCAGAGAGGCGGGATGCACAAGCCGTGGATCGATAGGGTGGTAGGTGGTTTTAGGCACAACTTCATATTTTTGCTGTGCCAATGCCATTTTTATGACTTGTAAATTCATACAATGGTCCCATAAGCCTTCATGTGAAGTTTCATGGCAAGACGACTCGTTTTCTATCTTTCATGATTTTCTAAACTTTTTACAGCCGCAAACTTGGTAGACATGATCCTTGTATTTTTTTTGGCATGCACAAAAAAATTCAGCTAAAAACTCGAAGTGTACAGGATTTTGTGACCATTTGAAAAAAGTGTCCCCATTTCAGACACTTTAATGGCTACTGGCAGTAAACCTGTAAAATCTCAAATGCTCTTTAAGGGGGTGTGAGTTCTTGAGGTTTGATGAGGGATAGGGGGCCAATATAAGGGCCAAGTACCAGCACCCATCGCACATCATGTGTGCACACCCCCTGCCCCCCAATCGTCGGAACCCTAATGCCGTCGGTCAGCTTCTCCGACAATTGTGCCCCGGGCGAAAAAAAAATGTAGCACCAGCACATGCCCGAGCCCAGCATGTGCACCCGCAACCCTTGGTCCGGTTCGATCTTACACTGGGAATGAACTCCGTATGCTTAGATTGGGAATGAACTCCGTATGCCTAAGTGAACCCACAAAACGAGCGTGTAGGTGCTCAACCGGCCAGTGGGGTAGGATGCACAAGCTGGGGATCGGTCGGGTCCCCCCTACGTGCTGTCGGTCCTGCTGTCACAACCTTCGATCGGGTCTAATCTTAGACTGGGAATGAACTCCATATGCCTAAGCCAACCGACGAAACGAGCAGGCGGGCGGGCACTACGCCGGCCAGAGAGGCGGGATGCACAAGCCGTGGATCGATAGGGTGGTAGGTGGGTTTAGGCTCATCTTCATATTTCTGTTGTGCCAATGCCATTTTTAAGGCCTGTAAATTCATACAATGGTCCCTTAAGGCTTCATGTGAAGTTTCATGGCAAGATGACTCGTGTTCTATTTTTCATGATTTTCTAAACTTTTTACCGTTTGAGATTTTTTAAAAAATTTTTCAGAAGGAGTTTTGACCGAAACTTGGTAGATGTGATCCTTGTATTCTTGTTGGCATGCACAAAAAAATTAAAGTAAAAACTCAAAGTGTACAGGATTTTGTGACCATTTGAAAAAAGCATCCCCATTTCAGACACTTTAATGGCTACCGGTAGCAAACCTGTAAAATCTCAAATGCTCTTTAAGGAGGTGTGAGTTCTCGAGGTTTGATGAGGGATAGGGGGCCAATATAAGGGCCAAGTACCAGCACCCGTTGCACATCATGGGCGCACACCGCCCCTCCCCCCCAATCGTCGGAACGCCAATGCCACAGGTCAGGTTCTCCGGTGATGCTCCGGCGATGGTGCCCGGGCAAAAAAAAATGCAGCACCAACACAAGCCCGAGCCCAGCATGTGCACCCACAACCCTCGATCCGGTCCGATCTTACACTGGGAATGAACTCGATATGCTTAGACTGGGAATTAACTCGGTATGCCTAAGTCAACCCACGAAACGAACGTGCGGGTGCTCAGCCGGCCAGAGGGGCAGGATGCGCAAGCTGGGGATTGGCCGGGTCACCCCCTGCGTGCTGCTGATCCTGTTGCCGCAACCCTCAGTCCGGTTCAATCTTAGACTGGGAATGAATTTTGTATGCCTAAGCCAACCGACGAAACGAGCAGGCAGGCGGGCACTACGTTGGCCAGAGAGGCGGGACGCTCAAGCCGTGGATCGATAGGGTGGTAGGTGGGTTTAGGCACATCTTCATATTTTTGCCGTGCCAATGCCATTTTTACGGCTTGTAAATTCATACAATGGTGCCTTAAGCCTTCATGTGAAGTTTCATGGCAAGACGACTCGTTTTCTATTTTTCATGATTTCCAAAACTTTTTACGGTTCGAGATTTTTTTAAAAATTTTTTAGATGGAGTTTTGGCCCCAAACTTGGTAGTCATGATCCTTGTATTTTTGTTGGCACGTAGAAAAAAATTCAGCTAAACACTCGAAGTGTACAGGATTTTGTGACCATTTGAAAAAAGTGTCCCCATTTCAAAAACTTTAATGGCTACTGGCAGCAAACCTATAAAATCTCAAATGCTCTTTAAGGGGTTGTGAGTTCTCGAGGTTTGATGAGGGATAGGGGGCCAATAGAAGGGCCAAGTACCAGCACCCATCGCACATCAGCACATGTCTGAGCCCAGCATGTGTACTCACAACCTTCGATCCGATTTGATCTTACACTGGGAATGAACTCCGTATGCCCAGACTGGGAATGAACTCTGTATGCCTAAGTCAACCCATGAAACGAGCGTACGGGCACTCAGTCGGCCAGAGGGGCAGGATACGTAAGCCGGGGATCGGTTGGGTCCCCCTCTATGTGCTGTTGATCCTGCTACCACAACCCTCAGTCTAGTTCGATCTTAGACTGGGAAAGAACTCCGTATGCCTAAGCCAACCGACGAAACGAGCGGGCGAGCGGGCACTATGCCGGCCGAGAGACGGGATGCGCAAGCCATGGATCGATAGGGTGGTAGGTGGGTTTAGGCACATCTTCATATTTCTGCCTTGCCATGCCATTTTTATGGCTTGTAAATACATACAATGGTCCCTTAAGCCTTCATGTGAAGTTTCATGGCAAGACGACTCGTTTTCTATTTTTCACGATTTTTGAAACTTTTTACGGTTCGTAATTTTTTTTAAATTTTTTCAGAAGGAGTTTTGGCCCCAAACTTGGTAGACCTAATCCTTGTATTTTTGTTGGCATGCACAAAAACATTCAGCTAAAAACTCGAAGTGTACAGGATTTTGTGACCATTTGAAAAAAGTGTCCCAATTTTAGACACTTTAATGGCTACTGGCAGCAAACCTGTAAAATCTTAAATGCACTTTAAGGGGGTGTGAGTTCTTGAGGTTTGATGAGGGATAGGGGGCCAATATAAGGGCCAAGTACCAGCACCCATCGCACATCATGTGCGCACACCCCCCGCCCCCCAATCGTTGGAACCCCCAATGCCGTAGCTCAAGTTCTTTGACGATGCTCCGACGATGGTTCCCCAGGCAAAAAAAAATACGGCACTAGCACATGCCCGAGCCCAGCATGTACACCCGCAACCCTCGGTCCGGTCCGATCTTACACTAGGAGTGAAATCCGTATGCTTAGACTCAGAATGAACATCGTATGCCTAAGTCAACCCATGAAACGAGCGTGCGGGCGCTCAACCGGCCAAAGGGGCAGGATGCGTAAGCTGGGGATCGACCGGGTCCCCCTCTACGTACTGTTGATCCTGCTGCCACAACCCTCAGTCCGATCCAATCTTAGACTGGGAATGAACTCCGTATGGCTAGGCCAACCGATGAAACGAGCGGACGGGTGGGCACTACGCCCGCCAGAGAGGCGGGATGCGCAAGCCATGGATCGATAGGGTGGTAGGTGGGTTTAGGCATATCTTCATATTTCTATGTGCCAATGCCATTTTTATGGCTTGTAAATTCATACCATGGTCCCTTAAGCCTTCATGTGAAGTTTCATGGCAAGACGACTCGTTTTCTATTTTTCACGATTTTTAAAACTTTTTACAGTTCAGGATTTTTTAAAAATTTTTTCAAAAGGAGTTTTGGCCGCAAACTTGGTAGACATGATCCTTGTATTTTTTTTGGCATGCACAAAAAAATTCAGCAAGAAACACGAAGTGTACAGGATTCTGTGACCATTTGAAAAAAGTGTCCCCATTTCAGACAGTTTAATGGCTACTGGCAGCAAACCTGTAAAATCTCAAATGCTCTTTAAGAGGGTGTGAGTTCTCGAGGTTTGATGAGGGATAGGGGGCCAATATAAGGGCCAAGTACCAGCACCCATCACACATCATGTGCGCACACCCCCCGCCCCCCAATCGCCGGAACCCTCGAATCTGTCGGTCAGGTTCTCCGGTAATGCTCTGATGATGGTGCCCCAGGCAAAAAAAAATGCGACACCAGCACATGCCTGAGCCCAGCATGTGCACCTGCAACCCTCGATGCGGTCCGATCTTATACTGGGAATGAACTTCTATGCTTAGACTGGGAATGAATTCCGTTTGCCTAAGTCAACGCATGAAACAAGCGTGCGGGCGCTTAGCCGACCAGAGAGGCAGGATGCGCAAGCCGGGGATCGATCGGATCCCCCTCTATGTGTGGCCAATCCTGTTGCCACAACCCTCGATCCGGTCCAATCTTAGACTGGGAATGAACTCCGTATACCTAAGCCAACCGACGAAACAAGCGGGCGGGCGAAAACTATGCCGGCCAAAGAGGCGGGATGCGCAAGCCGTGGATCGATAGGGTGGTAGGTGAGTTTAGGCACATCTTCATATTTCTGCCATGCCAATGCCATTTTTATGGCTTGTAAATTTATACAATGGTCCCTTAAGCCTTCATGTGAAGTTTCATGGCAAGACAACTCGTTTTTTTTTTTTCATGATTTTTGAAACTTTTTACGGTTTGAGATTTTTAAAAAATTTTTTTAGAAGGATTTTTGGCCCCAAACTTGGTATACATGATCCTTGTATTTTTTTTGGTAGGCACAAAAAAATTCAGCTAAAAACTCGAAGTGTACAGGATTTTGTGACCATTTGAAAAAAGTGTCCCCATTTCAGACACTTTAATGGCTACTGGTAGCAAACCTATAAAATATCAAATGCTTTTTAAGGGGGTGTAAGTTCTCGAGGTTTGGTGAGGGATTGTAGGCCAATATAAGGGCCAAGTACCAGCACCTATCGCACATCATGTGCACACACCCCCCGCCTCCCCAATCGCCGGAACCTCCAATTCCGTCGGTCAGGTTCTCCAACGATGCTCCGGTGATGGTGCCCCAGGCAAAAAAAAATGCGGCACCAGCACATGCCCGAGCCTAGTATGTACACCTACAACCCTTGATCCAGTCTGATCTTACACTGGGAATGAACTCCGTATGCTTAGACTGGGAATAAACTCGATATGCCTAAGTCAACCCACGAAACGAGCGTGCGGGCACTCAGTCGACTAAAGAGGCAGGATGCGCAAGTCGAGGATTGATCGGGTCCTCCTCTGCATGTTGCTGATCCTGCTCCGCAACCCTCAGTCCAGTCCAATCTTATACTGGGAATGAACTCCGTATGCCTAAGCTAACTGACGAAATGAGCGGGCGAGCGGGCACTACGCCGGCCAGAGAGACGGAATGCATAAGCCGTGGATCGATGGGTGGTAGGTAGGTTTAGGCACATCTTTATATTGTTGCCGTGCCAATGCCATTTTTATGGCTTGTAAATTCATACAATGGTCCCTTAAGCCTTCATGTGCAGTTTCATGGCAAGACGACTCGTTTTCTATTTTTCATGATTTTTGAAACTTTTTACGGTTCTGAATTTTTTTAAAATTTTTTCAGATGGAGTTTTGGCCCCAAACTTGGTAGACATGATCCTTGTATTTTTGTTGGCATGCACGAAAACATTCAGCTAAAAACTCGAAGTGTACAAGATTTTGTGACCATTTGAAAAAAGTGTCCCCATTTTAGACACTTTAATGGCTACTGGCAGCAAACCTATAAAATCTCAAATGCTCTTTAAGGGGGTGTGAGTTCTCGAGGTTTGATGAGGGATAGGGGGCCAATATAAGGGCCAAGTACCAGCACCCATCGCACATCATGTACGCACACCCCCCGTCCCCCTAATCGTCAGAACCCCAATGCCGCCGGTCAGGTTCTTTTAGGTGATGCTCCGACGATAGTTCCCCGGGCAAAAAAAAATGCGGCACCAGCACATGCCGAGCTGAGCATGTGCACCTGCAACCCTCGGTCCGGTCTGGCCTTACACTGGGAGTGAACTCCGTGTACTTAGAATCGAAATGAACTCCGTATGCCTAAGTCAACCCATGAAACGAGCGTGCGGGCGCTCAGTCGGCCAGAGGGGCAGGATGCATAAGCCGGAGATTGGTCGGGTCTCCCTCTACGTGTTGTCGATCCTGCTACCGTAACCCTCATTTTGGTTCGATCATAGACTGGGAATGAACTCCGTATGCCTGAGCCAACCGACGAAACGAGTGGACGGGCGGGCACTGCACCAGCTAGAGAAGCGAGATGCGCAAGCCATGGATCGATAGGGTGGTAGGTGGGTTTAGGCACATCTTCATCTTTCAACCATGCCGATGCCATTTTTATGGCTTGTAAATTCATACAATGGTCCCTTAAGCCTTCATGTGAAGTTTCATGGCAAGACGACTCGTTTTTTATTTTTCATGATTTTTTAAACTTTTTACGGTTCGGGATTTTTTAAAAATTTTTTGAGAAGGCTTTTTGGCACCAAACTTGGTAGATGTGATCCTTGTATTTTTTTTGGCATGCATAAAAAAATTTAGCTAAAAACTCGAAGTGTACAGGATTTTGTGCCCATTTGAAAAAAGTGTCCCCATTTCCGACACTTTAATGGCTACTGGCAGCAAACCTGTAAAATCTCAAATGCTCTTTATGGGGGTGTGAGTTCCCGAGGTTTGATGAGGGATAGGAGGCCAATATAAGGGCAAGTACCAGCACCCATCGCACATTTTCATAACGATTTTGGGACCGCCAGACGTAAAAGTGATGTTTTAAAATAGAAAAAAATAAATAAAAAATGGAGTCGCCACCAATCTTTGTTAGAGTGTGATTGGCCACCCAAAAGTTTATCTTTTTAATAAAACTATAAAACAGATTTAAAATTTATCAAAAAGATAATTTCGGTCTACGAAAAACCAGGTTGGGTCCGGGAGTCGGTTACGCGTGGGGAAGGATTAGCACCCCCACAACACCCATAAATTGGTACCATTTAATTATGCGCTATTTTCGGTGTTGGATAAAAATGATTTTAATTTGAAATTTAACACTAATTCCCTTCACTTGAATAAAATTTTGCTAAAATATTTATTTAGAAATATTGAGAAAATCTTTAAGTTAAAGAATTATCTTAAAATTCTCCAACATCTAGGTAGAATTTAAAATAACTCTTTTTACTTAAGATTTAACACAATAATCCATAAAATAAAATAACAATCTTTATAGAAAATAATTGTTAGTGACTCTCCAACGTCTAGGGAGAGTACCAAGAATTATTTCTTTCGGAATGTTATTTTTATTTTATTTTATAATATCATAATTTTTTTAAAAAGTAGTACAAATAAAAATTAAAGATAGAATAGTACAAATAAATACTAATAATAACATGCTAATATGTGTATGTCAATGAATGTTATGTAAAATGAAATGTAATTTAAAAGTTGGATTCTTAAGTATAATAAGACCACCCTAACTCTCCAACATCTAGGCAGAGCTTAGGTGCGACTGTTTATATTTAAGCTCCCAATTTACTATTATACTTTTTATTTATTAATCTTATTGTTGATGCAAATTAAGAAATTGTGTGAAAAGATTGAACGAAGTAAAATTTTCTAAATATCCCGTCATCTAGGCAGCATTCGGGAACAAATTGCTTCAAATAGAATTTTCACACTTGTCTTTAGGATTTTTAGGACTTTGGATTTTAAGAGGTTTTCAATTCTAGGGGATTTTGGATTTTTAGGGGTTTTAAAATCTTAGGATTTTGAAAATTAAAAATTAGTGTTTAAGATTTAAGTAAAACGTAAACATCTCTAAAAATCCCCATCATCTAGGCGGACTTTCGGAGCAAGTTCAATTTTTTATAATTTTTCAAAACTAATTAAAAATTTCTTATGTGTTTTTTTATGAAAATTTATTCATAATAATTTCTCAACATCTAGGCGGAATTATCTTTTAGAAAAATATTTTTTATTCTCTCCAACATCTAGGCAGTGAAAATAATAATAATAATAATAATAAATATTTTTTTTGAACATTTTTAATATATTTTTAACTATTATTTGTTTTCAATTTTATTATTATTAAAAAAATTAAACATTTATTCTAACAAATTTAGAAATTTATCATGCATAAATATAAAAATATACTTAAAATAACAAAAATAATAATATAAAAAAAATTAAAAAATTAAAAAAAATTTTTTTACCTGAATCGGATTGATCAACGGTCCGATCAATACTGGTCTGGACTGGTTCTGTGATTCGATAGGTGGTTCGGGCGGTCCAATGGTTCGAACCAGCTCAGACTGATTCACTAGACCGGTTCAAAGTTGGATGAAGCGGGTTGACAGGTCGGTTTACGCGGATTTCGGGTCGAATCCAGGTCCACGCGCGGATCCTCTTTGGTTAAAACGGTGTCATTTTTGGTCTTTCCCTAAACGACGTCCTTTTGAGATTTTGCTTTACTATATATAGCTGAAGATTTTTTTTGCTTCATTTGGTTTTTGTTTCAGAAAAAAAAGGAAGAGAAGGAGAGAAAGAGCTGGGGGGAGGTTTGGCCGTCCACCGTTCGGTCGTCGGGCCACTGCTTCGGCCGTCGCCTGGGTCACCGCCAGCGGTGGTCGCTGGTGATAAAAAAATGCCAAAATACTTCCAGAAGTGCTCTTCAATGCGCTCTTTCAAGATCTGACCTCCTTTTTGTCGAAAACAGACCCGATCAGCGTAGATCGGGCCTCAAAGTTTCTATTTTCAATTTTTTTGTTTGTTTAGTTGAAGCAAGACTGATCTGTTTTCTTACTTTTGTAGGTAGCTTCGGTGCTAGGTTCCTCCCTGCGGGGAGGACTGTGGTTTTTGTTTTTTTTTTGTAGTTTTTTTTTACAGAATCTCTTCCTCTTTCTTCTCTATCCGTTTTGGCTTCGCTATGAGCTCTATTTATAGAGCTCCAGCCATATGTGTTTGAAGGGAAGGGCATGGGGCTCGATCACGGGATGTAAACACGAGCCCGCCTCTTTATTTCTTCTGTATTTTCTAGTAGTAGGGTAGGATGAACAGGGTATGTGATGGGTGGTGGGCTTGGTGGCAGTGGTGCCGGGGATGGCACCACTGCCATCCTCAATTATTTTTCTTTTTTTTTGTTTTTTTTGTATTATTTTTTGGTATTTATTTTTTTTGTATTTCATATAATATTATTATTTTTATTTTTGAGGACAAAATTGATGTCAACAGTTGCCCCTCTTTGCACATTACAGAGAATCAGGAATAGGGCAAAGACAAAGACAACGATTTTGTCCGAAAACGGATTGTGATTTTTTTTTTTTTTAAACAAAACAATTGGGATGACACCGCAAGTTTAAAAAAAATAATAAATCGATTGAGATAACACGTGAATCGAAATTATGCCCGGAGGTCTTACAGAATAGACTGGGATAACATCGCAGTCAAAAGATAAAGAATCGATCGGGATAACACCGCGAATCGAAATTATGTCTAAAGGTCTTACAAAATCAACTGGGATAACATTGTAAGTCAAAAGATAAGGAATCGATCAAGATAACACTGCGAATCAAAATTACGCTCGGAGGTCTTAAGAATCATACCTGGATGTCTTATAGAATCATGCTCGGAGGTCTTACAGAATCAACTGGAATAAAATCGTAAGTCGAAAGATAAGGAATCGATCGAGATAACATCGCGAATCAAAATTATGCCCGGAGGTCTTAGAAATCGTGCTCGAAGGTCTTACAGAATCATGCCTAGAGGTCTTACAGAATTGACTCGGGTAACATCGCAAGTCAAAAATAAAAAATTGATCGGGACAACACCGCAAATCGAAATTATGCCCGGAGGTCTTACAAATCTCAAAATCTTTGAATGCTCCTTATAATCAGAAGCGATGAAACTGTAAAATTTGAAAATCTTTTAATCTTGAAAGTCATGCGCAGAGGCTTTTAGAGATTATGCCCGGAGGTCTTACAAATCTCAAAATCTTTAAATGCTCCTCATAATCAGAGGCGATGAAACTTTAAAATTTGAAATTTTTTTTTGAAAATGTTTTTTTTTCAATCAGATTTAATGAATGCAATCAATGATACAAATGTCCATCTTGATCAAATGATACTAATTGAAATGTTGATAAAAATATAAATTTCAAAGCAAATGCAAGGGTGCGAATGCTTGATGCAACTATATTTGACAATGACAATGTTCTTTTCATGTAAATGCTTCTACAAATACCTTTTCTTAGGATGCGGATGCCATAGTTGTGAAAATATGAAAATTTTTTTTTATGGTGCGAATGCAAATATCTTGTGCAAGTGCAAATGCAAGTGATGCAAATGCAAATGTCTTTCTTGTTGTATAGATGCAAGTGATGCAAATGCAAATATCCCTTTCATGATGCACAGATAAGCGATGCAAATTTGAATATCTTTTTTTTTTTTTAGGTTAAATGTCTTTCTCATGATACAAGTAATGCAAATGCAAGATCTTTCAAAAGGTTATGTATCAAGAAATTTTATTATAGATAGAACTTTGAAACTCTAAAACTTCTTTTGGGGCTAAATAAACTTGGCTTAAATTTATTGAAGGCCAGCTAAACTGGGCTTAAATCTTCATTTGAAGCCAAATAAACTAGGTTTAAAATCTCATTGATGGCCAAATGAACTGGGCTTAAAGCTTCATTAATGGCCAGATAAACTAGGCTTAAAGCTTCATTGAGAGCCAGATAAACTGGGCTTAAAGCTTCATTAATGGCTAGATAAACTAGGCTTAAATATCATTGATGGCTAGATAAACTGGGCTTAAATCTTCATTTGAGGCCAAATAAACTGGGCTTAAATTTTCATTGATGGCCAGATAAACTGGGCTTAAAACTTCATTAATGGCCAGATAAACTGGGCTTAAATTTTATTTTATTTTATTTTATTTTTTAGAATTTGGCAATCCCTATCAAAAATGAAAAAGGTGATGATTTTCTTTCCAAATGGATGTAATAGTTTTGTAGATAGCGATGTTGATTCAAAAGGTTCCAATCCTTGAAGGGAGTGAAAGAGGCATGGAAGCTCACAAATGAAACACAAGCTTTTCTAAAAGCATGAATTCCTTGAAAATCAAACATATTCAACATTTTTCTTAGTCTCCAAATGCGACATTTTGATATATGTTAAGATCAGCTGTAAAGGCTTAAGATTTTAAAGGGTTTTTGGGAATAATCAACCCATCTCAGACTTCTATGGCTTTAATATTTTAGATCTTTCAAAAGGTTTGGCTTTACTTTTGTTTAGCATCCACCATACTTAGCATCAGGAGTGACTTTTCAGGGTTGGCTCTAGACTACCCTTTTGAGGGTTTTCACCCTAGAGCCACATTTATTTCTATTTTTCTCTTTTTTTCTTTTACACACCATGCACTTGAGAATTCAAATCTAATCCGAAAGAGGAAAAGAATTTTTTTCAAAAAGGAAAACTCAAAAAATTAATGTTCATTTTTCAAGAGAAACTCTTCAAATTTAAGCTTTCATGCCTGATCCAATATGGACTTTTCAAAGGTTGTAATGTAGGTTAAGGTTCATGGTCGCCAAAGAAAAGGATAAAAAGGCCCAAAATAACTATTTAAGGGTATTTGAAACTAGGGATCATTTTTCATTAGAATGATACACTCTAAGGTATATTCTATTTTGTGCTTTCCACCAATTCATTTCTTTCCCTTTTTTTTTTTATTCTTCCTTTCCATTTTTTTTTACACCTTTTCACTAAGTGGATTCAAAACTTTTATGAACTTTTATACTGGGTTTGTGCCCCTATCACATGAGATTCCATTAGACATTCTCATTCTTATCCTTCAAATGTATTTTTTTTTTTGTTTTTTTTTTCATAAATATGAAAATTGATCCTTAGTCAGGGTTTATTTTAAAAGAATTCAATCAAGCTCAAAGGGGTAACAAGAGATAAATTTTTATTTTTGTAAAGAGATAATGAAAGATGGCCATTTGTCACTTCAAGCATAAACATTTAAATTGAAGACTACTCTTCAGGAAAATGAACTTGGAAAAAGGTTTTTTCTTTTTAATCTCAAAAAAAATTTTTTGTTTTTTTTTTTTCAAAACCTTGACTTTGTCATAACCTTTTTTGGATTTGCTCAAATTTTTTAGTGCATGATGTCATAACCAATTTTTTCTTCTTTTTTTTTTCTTTTTTTTGTTGTTTTTATTTTTTTTATGCCCCCATAGTTCACACCTAGATTCATTTTGCCAGTAACACATTTCATGAAAGATGTCCCATTTTAGCAAACCACCCATAATGAAAGTAATTACAAAAGAAGGGTCATATGAAATGGATAAGAAAAAGATTATGTGGGGTAAACATGTTTAAGGTATCAAATGATCTAAGTTACTCCACAAAAAGAGAACAAAAGGGTTAATCATAACTCAAGTTGCCTTAGAGGTAATGAGATATTTCTTTTCTGACAAATATACCTCAAGACAAAGGATCAGGTTAATTTTGGGATAAAAAAACTGAAATGGTAGTATGCTTAAGTGTATTTTGGATTTGAAAATTTTGGAACTACAGCATAATCTTATCATATTCAATTATCGCATTTGAATTCTAAAAAAAAAAAGTCATATAGAGTTGATTTTCTAGGAACCACACATTTGTTAATGGCTGTTTCATTTGTTCATTACCTTAGAAAAGAATATTGCCAACAGTATCAGGTGAAAATAAGGTTCACAAATTCGAATTTAAGGCTATGAAGGGGTCATGACTAATGAAATGGGGTCAACTGAATGAGCAAATTGGCATTTAGGTATTTGAAAATTTTCTAATAGTGATCGCAAATTGGCAAATTTCTCTTTTTTTTTGTTTTTTTTTTCTCAAGAAAATTTCTCTAGCCTTGGTAGTTAACCACATGAGGCTTTATTCACATCTAATATCTTCCCTCTTTTTTTTAAAAAAAGAAAACCAACTATATATTGAAACTTACACAAAATAAAACACTATGATGCATAATGTTTGCTCATGCAATGCAAACCTTAAGACTTGACCAAAAAGAATTTATTATCTAGATCATACTCTTGAGGTGATATTTAAAGTTACATAAACAAAAGTTTTCCCCTTGATGTTTCAACTTTAGCATCACTAACTTGCAACTTTACTACTATCAATCATCAAAACCACCAACTAGCTCTTTAAACTTTACAGCATCTGCATCGATCAAAGCTTGAACTTTATCCTTGAAGGTAGTACAATCTTCTATGGAATGCCCCTTAACTCCATCATGAAATTCACATTTAGCATTAGGATCATACCACTTTGGGAGATATGAAATGCAATGTTTGTTTCATACGACCTTACCATTCATGAATTTATATGCATGAAATGCAATGACATATTTACATGAATGATGAGATGTATTCCTATGACTAATGCAGCATATTTGTATGGAATGCATGAACCTATCAAGTGCATGTTATATTTTTACATGGAATACAATGCTTGTATTATGCCAACCTAGTGAAACTGACACTACCTTTTATGATGCATATGGAATGGGATACATGTATTATTTTTTATGATGTATGAAATGCAAAAGATGAAACAAAATAAAAAAAAATTTTAGAGGGAAAAACAAAATAACTAGGACATGAAAATTGATTTTTTTATTGGGCCAATAAACAAAGAAATTAAGAAAAATCTTTAATTTTTTTGAAAACCACTTTTTTTTTATTTTTTTGGCTTGTTGGATAATGCTTTAAAAAAAATCACTTTATTCTAAAATATTTTATGAAATTGCAAAATTTGAACAATTACCAAATGAATGAACTACATGTAAAGAGGAAATTTATATATATATATATTTTAAGAAAATGCTTTTCTTTTGGTTATTTCTATAAAAAGATCAGCAAGATTCATATGGCTTACGATATGCTGGGTTAAGGTTTATGCGTCTAATGGTTCCTAAACTATTCCTCACATCATTGTCTGGATAGACTAGTAAGGTTCCTCGATCCTCACCCATTACAGGTTACTAATGGAAAGGGTTCAGTCTGAGTGACCAATCCTCGGAACCCCAATGCTGCCAGTCAAGTTCTCCGGCGATGGTGCCCCGGGCGAAAAAAAATGTGGCACCAGCACATGCTCAAGCCTAGCATTTGCACCCGCAACCCTTGGTTCGGCCTAATCTTACACTGGGAATGAATTCCGTATGCTTAGACTGGGAATGAACTCCGTATGCCTAAGTCAACCCACGAAACGACTGTGCGGGCGCTCAGTCGGCCAGAGGGGCATAATGCACAAGTTGGGGCTCGATCGGGTCCTCCCTACATGCTACCGATCCTGCTGCTACAACCCTCCATCCGGTCTGATCTTAAACTGGGAATGAACTCCATATGCCTAAGCCAACCGATGAAACAAGTGGGTGGGCGAGCACTAAGCTGACCAGAGAGAAGGGATGTGCAAGCCGTGGATCGATAGGGTGGTAGGTGGGTTTAGCCACATCTTCATATTTCTGCCATGCCAATGCCATTTTTATGGCTTGCAAATTCATACAATGGTTCCTTAAGCCTTCATGTGAAGTTTCATGGCAAGACGACTCGTTTTCTATTTTTCATGATTTTCGAAACATTTTACGGATTGAGATTTTTTTAAAACTTTTTCAAAAGAAGTTTTCACCCCAAAGTTAGTAGACGTGATCCTTGTATTTTTGTTGGCATGCACAAAAAAAATTCAGCTAAAAACTCGAAGTGTACAGGATTTTGTGACCATTTGAAAAAAAGTGTCCCCATTTCAGACACTTTAATGGCTACTGGCAGCAAACCTGTAAAATCTCAAATGCTCTTTAAGGGGGTGTGAGTTCTCGAAGTTTGATGAGGGATAGGGGGCCAATATAAGGGCCAATACCAGCACCCATCGCACATAATGTGCACACAGCCCTCCTCGCCCCCCAATCGACGGAACCCCAATGCCGTCGGTCAGGTTCTTCGGCGATGCTCCGGCGATGGTGCCTCGGGCAAAAAAAATGCGGCACCAGCACATGCCTGAGCCTAGCATATGCACGCACAACCGTCGATCCAGTCTGATCTTACACTGGGAATGAACTTCGTATGCTTAGACTGGGAAAGAACTCCGTATGCCTAAGTCAACCCATGAAATGACCGTGCGGGTGCTCAACCAGCCAGAGGGGCAGGATGCATAAGTCTGGGATCGATCGAGTCCCCCCTTGTGTGCTATCGATCTTGCTGCTGCAACCCTCAGTCTGGTCTGATCTTAGACTGGGAATGAACTACGTATGCCTAAGCCAACCGACAAAACGAGCGGGAGGGCAGGCACTACGACGGCCAGAGAGGCGGGTTGCACAAGCCGTGGATCGATAGGGTGGTAGGTGGGTTTAGGCACATTTTCATATTTTTGCTGTGCCAATGCCATTTTTATGGCTTGTAAATTCATACAATGGTCCCTTAAGCCTTCATGTGAAGTTTCATGGTAAGACAACTCGTTTTCTATTTTTCATGATTTTCAAAACTTTTTACGATTCGGGATTTTTTTAAAATTTTTTCAAAAAGACTTTTGACGCCAAACTTGGTAGACGTGATCCTCGTAGGGGGCCAATATAAGGGCCAAGCACCAGCACCCATCGCACGTCATGTGCGCACACCCCCCCTCGCCCCCCAATCACCGGAACCCTAATGCCGTCTGTCAGGTTCTCCGACGATGCTCCGACGATGGTGCCCCGGGCGAAAAAAAATGTGGCACCAGCACATGCTCGAGCCCAGCATGTGCACCCGCAACCCTCGGTCCAGTCTGATCATATTTCTGACATGTCAATGTCATTTTTATGGCTTGTAAATTGATACAATGGTCCCTTAAGCCTTCATGTGAAGTTTCATGGCAGGACGACTCGTTTTCTATTTTTCACGATTTTTGAAACTTTTTACGGCTCTGGATTTTTTAAAAATTTTTTCAGAAGGAGTTTTGGCCCTAAACTTGGTAGACATGATCCTTGTATTTTTGTTGGCATGCACAAAAAAATTCTGTAAAAAACTTGAAGTGTACAGGATTTTGTGACCATTTGAAAAAAGTGTCCCCATTTCAGACACTTTAATGGCTACTGGCAGCAAACCTGTAAAATCTCAAATGCTCTTTAAGGGGGTGTGTGTTCTCAAGGTTTGATGAGGGATAGGGGGCCAATATAAGGGCCAAGTACCAGCACCCATCTCACATCATGTGTGCAACCCCCTCCCCCCCGCCCCCCAATCGTCAGAACCCCGATGCCGCCTGTCAAGTTCTCCGGTGATGCTCAGGCGATAGTACCCCGAGCAAAAAAAAAGTGGCACCAGCACATGCCCGAGCCAGTATGTGCACCCGTAACCCTCTGTCTGGTCTGATCTTACACTGGGAATGAACTTCGTATGCTTAGACTGTAAGTCAACCCACGAAACGATCGTGTGGGCACTCAGCTGGCCAGAGGGGTAGGATGCGCAAGCTGGGGATCGGCTGGGTCCCCCACTGCATGTTGCCAATCCTGCTACCACAACCCTCAGTCCGATCTGATCTTAGATGGGGAATGAACTCCGTATACCTAAGCCAACCGACAAAACGAGCGGGCGGGCGGGCACTATGCCGGCCAGAGAGACGGGATACGCAAGCCGTGGATCGATAGGGTGGTAGGTGGGTTTAGGCACATCTTCATATTTTTGCTATTCCAATGCCATTTTTATGGCTTGTAAATTCATACAATGGTCCCTTAAGCCTTCATGTGAAGTTTCATGGCAAGATGACTCGTTTTCTATTTTTCACGATTTTTGAAACTTTTTACCGCTTTGGATTTTTTTAAAATTTTTTTAGAAGGAGTTTTGGCCCCAAACTTAGTAGACGTGATCCTTTTATTTTTTTTGGTATGCACAAAAAAATTCATCTAAAAACTCAAAGTGTATAAGATTTTGTGACCATTTGAAAAAAGTGTCCCCATTTCAGACACTTTAATGGCTACTGGCAGCAAACCTGTAAAATCTCAAATACTCTTTAAAGGGGTGTGAGTTCTCGAGGTTTGATGAGGGATAGGGGGCCAATATAAGGGCCATGTACCGGCACCCATCGGACATCAGGTGCGCACACCCCCCGCCCCCCCAATTGCCGAAACCCCAATGCCGTCGGTCAGGTTCTCCGACGATGCTCCTGTGATGGTGCCCCGGGTGAAAAAAATGTGGCACCAGAACATGCCCAAGCCCAGCATGTGCACCCGTAACCCTCAGTATGATCCGATCTTACACTGGAAATGAATTCCGTATGCTTAGACTGGTAAAGAACTCTGTATGCCTTAGTTAACCCATGAAACGACCGTGTGGGCGCTCAGCCGGCCAGAGGGGCAGAATGCACAAGTTGGGGATTGGCCGGGTCCCCCCTTGCATGCTGCAAATCTTGCTACCATAGCCCTCGATCCGGTCTGATCTTAGACTGGGAATGAACTCCGTATGCCTAGGGCAACCAATTAAACGAGCAGGCGGGTAGGCACTACGCCGGCCAGAGAGGCGGGGTGCGCAAGCCGTGGATCGATAGGGTGGTAGGTGGGTTTAGGCACATCTTCATATTTTGGCTGTGCCAATGCCATTTTTATGGCTTGTAAATTCATACAATGGTCCCTTAAGCCTTCATGTGAAGTTTCTTGGCAAGACGACTCGTTTTCTATTTTTTATGATTTTTGAAACTTTTTACGGTTTGAGATTTTTTTTAAATTTTTTCAGAAAGAGTTTTGGCCCCAAACTTAGTAGACATGATCCTTGTATTTTTTTTGGCATGCACAAAAAAATTCAACTGAAAACTCAAAGTGTACAAGATTTTGTGACCATTTGAAAAAAGTGTCCCCATTTCAGACACTTTAATGGCTACTGGCAGCAAACCTGTAAAATCTCAAATGCTCTTTAAGAGGGTGTTAGTTCTCAAGGTTTGATGAGGGATAGGGGGCCAATATAAGGGCCAAGTACCAGCACCCATAGCACATCATGTGCGCATACCCCCCACCCCCCAATCGCCGGAACCCCAATGCCGTCGGTCAGGTTCTCCGACGATGCTCTGGCGATGGTGCCCTGGGCAAAAAAAAAATGCGGCACCAGCACATGCCCGAGCCCAGCATGTGTACCCATAGCCCTCGGTCCAGTCCGAATGAACTTCGTATGGTTAGACTGGGAATGAACTCCGCATGCCTAAGTCAACCCACGGAACGAGCGCGCGGGTGCTCAGTCGGCCAGAGGGGCAAGATGCGTAAGCCGGGGATCAGTCGGGTCTCCCACTGCATACTGCCGATCCTACTGCCACAAACCTCGTTCAGGTCTGATCTTAGACTGGGAATGAACTCCGTACGCCTAAGTCGACCGATGAAACGAGCGGACGGGCGGGCAATATGTCGGTCAGAGAGGCGGGATGCACAAGCCGTGAATCGATAGGGTGGTAGGTGGGTTTAGGCACATCTTCATATTTCTACCATGCCAATGTCTTTTTTATGGCTTGTAAATTGATACAATGGTCCCTTAAGCCTGCATGTGAAGTTTCATGGCAAGACGACTTGTTTTCTATTTTTCATGATTTTTGAAACTTTTTAGGGCTCTGGATTTTTTAAAAATTTTTTTAGAAGGATTTTTGGCCCCAAACTTAGTAGATGTGATCCTTTTATTTTTTTTGGCATGCATAAAAAAATTCATCTAAAAACTCAAAGTGTACAGGATTTTGTGACCATTTGCAAAAAGTGTCCCCATTTCAGGCACTTTAATGGCTACTGGCAGCAAACCTGTAAAATCTCAAATGCTCTTTAAGGGGGTGTGAGTTCTCACGGTTTGATGAGGGATAGGGGGCCAATATAAGGGCCAAGTACTAGCATCCATCGCACATCATGTGCGCAAACCCCCGCCCCCCAACCGTCAGAACCTAATGCCGTCGGTCAGGTTCTACGACGATGCTCCGACGATGGTGCCCTGGGCGACCAGCACTTGCCTGAGCCCTGCATGTGCACCCATAACCCTCGGTCCAATCTGATCTTACACTGGGAATGAACTCCGCATGCTTAGACTGAGGATGAACTCCGTATGCCTAAGTCAACCCACGAAACAAGCATGTGGGTGCTCAATCGGCCAGAGGGGCAGGATGCACAAGCTGAGGATCGGTCGGGTCCCCCTGCATGCTGCTGATCTTACTACCACAACCCTTGGTCTGGTCTGATCTTAGACTGGGAATGAACTCCGTATGCCTAAGCCAACCGACGAAACGAGCGGATGGGCGAGCACTACGACGGCCAGAGAGGCAAGATGCGCAAGCCGTGGATCGATAAGGTGGTAAGTGGGTTTAGGCACATCTTCATTTTCTGTCGTGCCAATGCCATTTTCATGGCTTGTAAATTCATACAATGGTCCCTTAAGCCTTCATGTGAAGTGTCATGCAAAGATGACTCGTTTTCTATTTTTCATGATTTCTAAAACCATTTACGGTTCGCGATTTTTTTAAAATTTTTTCAGAAGGAGTTTTGGCCCTAAACTTGGTAGACGTGATTCTTGTGTTTATGTTGGCATGCACAAAAACATTCTGCAAAAAACTCGAAGTGTACAGGATTTTGTGACCATTTGAAAAAATTGTCCCCATTTTAGACACTTTAATGGCTACTGGCAATAAACCGGTAAAATCTCAAATGCTCTTTAAGGGGGTGTGAGTTCTTGAGGTTTGATGAGGGATAGGGGGCCAATAAAAGGGCCAAGTACCAGCAACCATCGCATATCATGTGCGCAACCCCCCCACCCCGCCAATCGCCGGAACCCCAATGCCGTCGGTTAGGTTCTCCGACGATGCTCCGACGATGGTACCCTTGGCGAAAAAAAATGTGGCACCAGCACATGCCCGAGCCCAGCATGTCACCCGCAACCCTCTGTCTGGTCTGATCTTACATCGGGAATGAACTCTGTATGGTTAGACTGGGAATGAACTCCATATGCCTAAGTTAACCCACGAAACGACCGTGCGGGCGCTCAGCCAACCAGAGGGGTAGGATGCGCAAGCGGGGGATCGGTCGGGTCCCCCACTGTGTGCTATCGATCCTGCAGCTGCAACCTTCTATTTGGTCTGATCTTAGACTGGGAATGAACTCCGTATGCCTAAGCAAATCGACGAAACGAGCGGGCGGGCGGGCACTATGTCGACCAGAGAGGCGGGATGCGCAATCGTGGATTGATAGGGTGGTAGGTGGGTTTAGGCACATCTTCATATTTTTGCTGTGCCAATGGCATTTTTATGGCTTGTAAATTCATACAATGGTCCCTTAAGCCTTCATGTGAAGTTTCATGGCGAGACGATTCGTTTTTTATTTTTCACGATTTTCAAAACTTTTTACTGTTCGGGATTTTTTTTAAATTATTGCAGAAGGACTTTTGACCCCAAACTTGGTAGACGTGATCCTTGTATTTTTTTTGGCTTGCACAAAAAAATTCAGCTAAAAACTCGAAGTGTACAGGATTTTGTGACCATTTGAAAAAAGTGTCCCCATTTCAGACACTTTAATGGCTACTGGTAGCAAACCTGTAAAATCTCAAATGCTCTTTAAGGGGGTGTGAGTTCTTGTGGTTTGATGAGGGATAGGGGGCCAATATAAGGGCCAAGTACCAGCACCCATCGCACATCATGTGCGCAACCCCCCCGCCCCCCCAATCGTCGAACCCCAATGTCGCCAGTCAGGTTCTCCAACGATGCTCTGACGATGGTGCCTCGGACGAAAAACAATGTGGCACCAGCACATGCCCGGGCCCAGCATGTGCACCCGTAACCCTCGGTCTGGTCTGATCTTACACTGGGAATGAATTACGTATGCTTAGACTGCGAATGAACTCCGTATGCCTAAGTCAACCCACGAAACGAGCGTGCGGGGGCTCAGTCGGCCAGAGGGGCAAAATACGCAATCCAGGGATCGACTGGGTCCCCCCCTGCGTGCTACCAATCGTACTACCACAACCATTGGACCACTCTGATCTTAGACTAGAAATGAACTCCGTACGCCTAAGCCAACCGACGAAACAAACGGACGGGTGGGCACTACGTCGGCCAGAGAGGCGGGATGCGCAAGCCATGGATCGATAGGGTGGTAGGTGGGTTTAGGCACATCTTCATATTTCTACCATGCGAATACCATTTTTATGGCTTGTAAATTCATACAATGGTCCCTTGAGCCTTCATGTGAAGTTTCATGGCAAGACGACTCGTTTTCAATTTTTCACGATTTTTAAAACTTTTTACGGTTCAAGATTTTTTTAAAATTTTTTCGGAAGGAGTTTTGCCCTAAACTTGGTAAACGTGATCCTTGTAATTTTTGTTGGCATGCACAAAAAAATTCAGCAAAAAACTTGAAGTGTATAGGATTTTGTGACCATTTGAAAAAAGTGTCCCCATTTCAGACACTTTAATGGCTACTAGCAGCAAACCTGTAAAATCTCAAATGCTCTTTAAGGGGGTGTGAGTTCTCAAGGTTTGATGAGGGATAGGGGGCCAATATAAGTGCCAAGTACCAGCACCCATCGCACATCATGTGCACACACCCCCCACCCCCAATCGTTGAAACCCCAATGCCGTCGGTCAGGTTCTCCAGCGATGGTGCCCCAGGCGAAAAAAAAATTCGACACCAGTACATGCCCAAGCCCATCATGTGCACCCGCAACCCTCAGCCCAATCTGATTTTACACTGGGAATGATCTTTGTATGCTTAAATTGGGAATGAACTCCGTATGCCTAAGTCAACCCATGAAACGAGCGTGCGGGTGCTCAACTGGCCAGAGGGGCAGGATGCCCATGCCGGGGAGCGGCCGGCTCTGCGCTGCGTGCTGTTGATCCTACTGCTGCAACCCTCAGCCTGGTCTGATCATAGACTGGGAATGAACTCCGTATGCCTAAGCCAACCGACGAAACGAGCGGGCAAGCGGGCACTACGCTAGTTAGAGAGACGGGATGCGCAAGCCGTGGATCGATAGAGTGGTAGTTGGGTTTAGGCACATCTTCATATTTCTGTCATGCCAATGCCATTTTTATGGCTTGTAAATTCATACAATGGTCCCTTTAGCCTTCAAGTGAAGTTTCATGGCAAGACGACTTGTTTTCTATTTTTCACAACTTTCAAAATTTCTTACGGTTCAGGATTTTTTCTAAAATTTTTTCAGAAGGTGTTTTAGCCCTAAACTTGGTAGACGTGATCCTTGTATTTTTTTTGGGATGTACAAAAAAATTCAACCAAAAAATCAAAGTGTACAGGATTTTGTGACCATTTGAAAAAAATGTTCCCATTTTAGACACTTTAACGGCTACTGGTAGCAAACCTGTAAAATCTCAAATGCTCTTTAAGGGGGTGTGAGTTCTCAAGGTTTGATGAAGGATAGGGGGCCAATATAAGGGCCAAGTAGCAGCACCCATCGCACATCATGTGTGCACACCCCCCGGCCCGCCAATCGCTGGATCCCTAGTGCCATCGGTCAGGTTCTCCGACGATGCTCCAGCGATGGTGCCCCGGGCAAAAAAAAATGCAGCACCAGCACATGCCCAAGCCCAGCATGTGCACCACAACCCTCGGTCCAGTCCGATCTTACATTGGGAATGAACTCTGTATACTTAGACTGCGAATGAACTTCGTATGCCTAAGTCAACCAATGAAACGAACGTACAGGCGCTCAGCCAGCCAGAGGGGCAGGATGCGTAAGCCGAGGATCGGCCGAGTCCCCCCTGCGTGCTACCGATCTGGCTGCCACAACCGTCGGTCTGGTCTGATCTTAGACTGGGAATGAACTCCGTGTGCCTAAGCCAACCGACGAAACGGACGGGTGGGCGGGGCACTACACCGGTCAGAGAGGCGGGATGCGCAAGCCATGGATCGATAGAGGGTAGGTGGGTTTAGGCACATCTTCATATTTTTGCCGTGCCAATGCCATTTTTATGGCTTGTAAATTCATACAATGGTCCCTTAAGCCTTCATGTGAAGTGTCATGGCAAGACGACTCATTTTCTATTTTTCACGATTTTTGAAACTTTTTACGGTTCAGGATTTTTTTAAAATTTTTTTCGAATGTGTTTTGGAACCAAACTTGGTAGACATGATCCTTGTATTTTTTTTGGCTTGTGTAAAACAATTCAGCTAAGAACTCGAAGTGTGTAGGATTTTGTGACCATTTGAAAAAAGTGTCCCCATTTCAGACACTTTAATGGCTACTGGCAACAAACCTGTAAAATCTCAAATGCTCTTTAAGGGGGTGTGAGTTCTCGAGGTTTGATGAGGGATAAGGGGCGAATATAAGGGCCAAGTACCAGCACCCATCGCACATCATATGTGCACACCCCCCGGCCCCCCCAATCATCGAAACCCCAATGCCGTCGGTCAGGTTCTCCGACGATGCTCCGACGATGGTGCCCCAAGCGAAAAGAAAATGCGGCACCAGCACATGCCCGAGCCCAGCATGTGCAACCACAACGCTTGATCCGGTCCGATCTTATACTGGTAATGAACTCCGTATGCTTAGACTGGGAATGAACTCCGTATGCCTAAGTTAACCTACGAAACGAGCGTGCGGGCGCTCAGCAGGCTAAAGAGGCAGGATGCGCAAGTCGAGGATCGATCTTAGACTGGGAATGAAATCTGTATGCCTAAGAGAAACGACAAAATGAACGGGCGGGCGGGCACTACGTCGGCCAGAGAGGCGGGATGCGCAAGCCGTGCATCGATAGGGTGGTAGGTGGGTTTGGGCACATCTTCATATTTCTGCCATGCCAATGCCATTTTTATGGCATGTGAATTCATACAATGGTCCCTTAAGCCTTCATGTGAAGTTTCATGGCAAGATGACCTATTTTCTATTTTTCATGATTTTTAAAACCTTTTACGGTTCAAGATTTTTTTAAAATTTTTTCAGAAGCAGTTTTGGCCCCAAACTTAGTAGACATGATCCTTGTATTTTTTTTGGCATGCACAAAAAAATTCAGCTACAAACTCAAAGTGTACAGGATTTTGTGACCATTTGAAAAAAGTGTCCCCATTTCAGACACTTTAATGGCTACTGGCAACAAACTTGTAAAATCTCAAATGCTTTTTAAGGGGCTGTGAGTTCTCGAGGTTTGATGAGGGATAGGGGGCCAATATAAGGGCAAGTACCAGCACCCATCGCACATCATGTGCGCACACCCCCCAATCACCGAAACCCGAATACCGCCGTCAGGTTCTTCGGCGATGGTCCCCGGGCGAAAAAAAATGCAGCACAAGTACATGCCCGAGCCCAGCATGTGCACCTGCAACCCTTAGTCCGATCCGATCTTACACTGGGATTGAACTCCGTATGCTTAGACTGGGAATGAACTCTGTATGCCTAAGTCAACCGACGAAACGACCGTGCGGGCGCTCAGTCGGCCAGAGGGCAGGATGTGCAAGCCGGGGATCGATCGGGTCCCCTCCTGCGTGCTGCTGATCCTGCTACCGCAACCCTCAGTTCGGTCCAATCTTAGACTGGGAATGAACTACGCTGGGTGGGCGGGCACTACGCCGGCCAGAGTGACGGGATGCGTAAATCGTGGATCGATAGGTGGTAGGTGGGTTTAGGCGCATCTTCATATTTTTGCCATGCCAATGCCATTTTTATGGCTTGTAAATTCATACAATGGCCCCTTAAGCCTTCATGTCAAGTTTTATGGCAGGACGACTCGTTTTCTATTTTTTATGATTTTAAAAAATTTTTACGGTTCGGGATTTTTTTAAATTTTTCCAAAAAGAGTTTTGGCCCCAAAGTTGGTAGACGTGATCCTTGTATTTTTTCTGGCATGCACAAAAAAATTTAGCTAAAAACTCGAAGTGTACAGGGTTTTGTGACCATTTGAAAAAACTGTCCCCAATTCAGACACTTTAATGGCTACTGGCAGCAAACCTGCAAAATCTCAAATGCTCTTTAAGGGGGTGTGAGTTTTCAAGGTTTGATGAAGGATAGGGGGCCAATATAAGGGCCAAGTACAAGCACCCATCGCACATCATGTTCACACACCCCCCGCCCCCCAATGCCCGAACCACAATGCCGTCGATCAGGTTCTCCGGCGATGCTTCGACGATGTTGCCCAGGCGAAAAAAAATGCGGCACCAGCACATGCGCGAGCCTAGCATGTCCACCCATAACCCATGGTCCAATCCGATCTTACACTGGGAATGAACTCCGTATGCTTAGATTGGGAATGAACTCCGTATGCCTAAGTCAACCCACAAACAAGCGTGCCGGTGTTCAGACGGCCAAAGGGGCAAGATGCGTAAGCCAGGGATTGGTTGGGTCCCCCACTACGTGGTGCCAATCCTGCTGCAGTAACCCTCGGTCGGGTCCGATCTTAGATTGGGAATGAACTCTGACGCCTAAGCCAACCGACGAAACGAGCGGACGGGCGGGCACTATGCCTGCCAGAGAGGCAGGATACGCAAGCCGTGGATCGATAGGGTGGTAGGTGGGTTTAGGCACATCTTCATATTTCTGCTGTGCCAATGCCATTTCTACGGCTTGTAAATTCATACAATGGTCCCTTAAGCCTTCATGTGAAGTTTCATGGCAAGACGACTCATTTTTTATTTTTCACGATTTTTGAAACTTTTTACGGTTCAGGATTTTTTTAAAAGTTTTTTAGGAGTTTTGGCCCCAAACATGGTAGACGTGATCCTTGTATTTTTGTTAGCATGCACAAAAAAATTCAGCTAAAAACTTGAAGTGTACAGGATTTTGTGACCATTTGAAAAAGGTATCCCCATTTCAGACACTTTAATGGCTACTGGCAGCAAACCTGTAAAATCTCAAATGCTCTTTAAGGGGGTGTGAGTTCTGGAGGTTTGATGAGGGATAGGGGGCCAATATAAGGACCAAGCACCAGCACCCATCACACATCATGTGCGGACACCCCCCCGCCCCTCCAATCACCGGAACCCCAATGCCGTTGGTCAGGTTCTCTGGTGATGCTCTGGGGATGGTGCCCCAGGCGAAAAAAAATAGGGCACCAGCACATGCCCGAGCCCAGCATATGCTCCCACAACCCTCGGTTCGGTTCGATCTTACACTGGGAATGAACTCCATATGCTTAGACTGGGAATGTACTCCGTATGCCAAGTCAACCCATTAAACGAGCGTACGAGCGCTCAGTCGGCTAGAGGGGTAGGGTACACAAGTCGGGTATCGGCTAGGTCCCCCCTGCGTCACACCCTAGGCAGGCATGCCAGGCACATCAGGCAGACCAGCAGGCGAGCCAGAGGTTGAGGCCCGTAGACCAGGCGTGCTGATGGGTATCTGTGCACAAAGCCTAGCAAACAAGCTCAGAATGCCCGCCCGACTTGCAGGCCAGCCTATGAGACCAAGGCCTGGCATACAAGCTGCTCGCACCACATCCAGAAAGGCCCAAGGTGCTGGATACACAAGGGAAGCTTCTGGAAATAGGGAGGAGCATCTTGGCAGATTTGGTTGACCCTAAAAATCAAGAGTTAGTATCTTGATTGATTGTAATCCCATGATTTTAGCCTTTATTCTAGGGATATGCCATTAAGTTGTAGCTAGAGCCTCAACTATAAATAGAGGGCTGCTCCACCCTCATTTGTACACCGTCAAACTCTTCTATTTCAGTGAATACGAGAGCATTTCTAGAATTCTATCTTCTTATCTTGTTTCTCTTTAACTTGTGTAATCAGCCCTTCCCATTGTTCTAGTGCCCGCACGCTTGTGTTTTAGGCTGACTTAGGCATAAAGGAGGAGATTCCAAGCCTAAGGCCGCACGGATTCTGAGTCTAAGGTTGGAGCCTGTGACAGTTGGTATTAGAGCAAGTTTGATTTTGCGTGTTTGTGTTGTGCAGGTTAGATAGTGATTGAGGAGATGGCATCCCAAAGCGACGTTGGTAGCCAACAACCAGAGGCTCAGGAGCATGGCCGGAGAAGAGGCAAGAAAGCCAGTTCTAGAGATATCTGGTCTACCATGGACGGTAGGCTGGCCAAGGTGGAGGTGACTGTAGGCGACATGGGGGAGAAGCTTAAGGAAGTAGAGACTCACATTGCATCATTAGACTCCATGGGGGAGGAGATCCAAAGTGAGCTAGAAGCTGCTCTCAACAAAGGCTTGGACGTGTTCACCAAAAAGAACCAGACCTTGGAGGCTGAATTGTAGACCTTGCACGATGGCATGGAGGCCATGCGCCAGTGGATGGAAGAGCTTACCAGTGAGCTCGTTCCTTGCAAGACTGCGATTGGGAATGGCATGTTTGCTGGAGTGTCCAAATCCAGATTGGATGTCCCCAAGCCTAAGGAGTTTAAGGGGACTAGGGCAGCCAAAGAAGTAGACAACTACCTTTGGGGTATGGAGTAGTACTTCCAGGCCATGGGCATGCAAGATGAGGCGATAAAGGTAAGCACCGTTGCTATGTATCTCACTGATGTAGCCTTATTATGGTGGAGGTGCAGGTGTGATGATGTCAGGCATAAGAGTGCCAAGATTGGAACCTGGGCAGAGTTCTAAAAAGAGTTCAGAGAATAATTTTACTTGGAGTATGCCGATGATGAGGCCCGGGCAAAGTTGAGCAGGTTGAGCCAGCAAGGGGACATAGGGAGTATGTTTAGAAATTCTCTGAACTAATGCTACAGATCTCGGATCTAGGTGAGAAGGATGCATTCTTTGCTTTCATGGATGGGCTGAAGCCATGGGTGAAGCATGAGCTACAAAGGAGAGGAGTTCATGACTTGGCCAAAGCCATGACTACTGCCGAGGCCTTGATAGAGTTCAAGCCTCTAAACAAGTTCGAGTCTTCCAAGCCCAAGGGTAAGGGTAGGGACGATAGGGACCGAAAGAAGCAGTCCAAGAGGAAAGACCGTTATCGAGAGTCCAAGGATAGAGATCGAGATCGTTCAACCAAGGATGGTGAGAGGAAGCCACCAATAGGCAAATGGAAAGCAAAGGGGGACCAAGAGCCACTAGCATGCTACCTATGTGGAGGGAGCCACATAGCACGTAATTACCCGTAAAAGGGCAAGCTGGCTGCTGTAGACAAAGAGTCTGACGAGGAGCCATAGTCAGGGGCAGTAAAGCTTGGGTCATTGGTGCTCAATGCTATCTAGAGTAAGGGAAGCCGTAAGCCAAAGGGCTTGATGTTTACGGATCTGATGGTTGCAGGTTAGAAGGTGAGCGCACTGGTGGACACAGGTGCCTCACATCTTTTTATTTTAGGTGATGGAGCCCAAAAGCTCAGACGAAAGGTGCAGAAAGGGACTGGTACCATTAAAATGGTGAACTCCAAGGAAGTTCCAGCCATTGGAGTAGCACGGGGAGTGGAGTTGCAGCTTGGAGACTGGAAAGGCAAGGAGACCATTGAGGTAATACCCCTTGACGACTATGAGTTTGTGATTGGGTTGGATTTCCTTGTTCAAATTAACGCCCACCTTGTGCCTTTTGTCGATTGTGTTTGCATCTTGGATGCACGGTGCCAATGCCTAGTGCCATTGAGAAGAGGGTTTGGAGTTAGGTCACGAGTGGTGTTAGCCATCCAATTTGCCAAGGTGGTAAGCAGACAAGAAGACACCTTCTTGGTTGGCCTAAAATATGATGAGCCAAGGGAGAAGGAGACCGAGTCACCCTTGGAGGTGCTAAAGGTACTGAAGACCTTTAGTGATGTGATGCCCGTAAAGTTACCTAGCAAGCTACCACCTAAGAGAGAGGTGGACCACAAGATCAAGCTGGTGTCCGAGGCCAAGCCACCAGCCAGAGCCTCTTATCGAATGTCTCCACCAGAGTTAGAGGAGTTAAGGAAGTAGCTCAAGGAGTTAGTTGATGCTGGCTTCATCAGGCCATCGAAGGCACCTTATGGTGCATGAGTTCTATTCTAGAGCAAGCATGAAGGGTCGTTGTAGCTGTGCATAGACTATCGAGCCTTGAACAAGCTACCATTAAGAACAAGTACCCCATCCCACTCATTACGGACTTTTCAATCAACTTGGGAGTGCAAGGTGGTTCACCAAGATGGATTTGAGGTCAGGCTACTATCAAGTCTGGATCGCGGAGGGAGATGAGCCAAAGACAGCATGTGTCACTCGGTATGGTTCGTATGAGTTCTTGGTGATGCCTTTCGGACTCATGAATGCCCTAGCAACATTCTGCACCCTTATGAACAAAGTACTTCAGTCATTCCTTGATCAATTTGTTGTGGTTTATTTGGATGACATTGTGATTTACAGCCAGACTTTGGGAGAGCATGTAGACCACTTGAGACAGGTGTTTGAGGTGTTACGGGTGCACAAGCTGTTTGTCAAGAGGGAGAAGTGCTCATTCGCCTAGCAGGAGATCCCGTTCCTAGGCCACATAGTGGGAGGTGGCAGGATACGCATGGATGAAGGCAAGATACATGCCATCCTGGAGTGGCAATCGCCAGCCAAGGTCACTGAGTTGAGATCGTTCCTTAGGCTGGTTAACTACTACAGGCACTTCATCAAAGGTCACTCAGCAATAGCCACGCCATTGACTGACTTGCTCAAGAAAGGAAGAGCATGGGAGTGGAGCATAGGGTGCCAGGAAGCCTTTGACAGGTTGTAGCGGGCTGTGACCGAGGAGCCAATCTTGGCCTTGCCAGACCATGCCAAGTCGTATGAGGTGAATACGAATGCATCAGACTTTGCCATAAGGGGCGTGTTGATGCAAGAGGGACGTCCAGTCACGTTTGAGAGCAAGAAGCTGAATGAGACTGAACGTAAGTACACGGTCCAAGAGAAGGAGATGATTGCAGTGGTGCACTGCTTGTGCACTTAGTGCCATTACCTGTTGGGGTTGAGGTTTATGGTGAGGATGGACAATGTGGCAACCAGCTACTTCTAGACGTCGAAGAAGCTATCCCCTGAGTAGGCGAGATGGTAAGATTTTCTTGCAGAATTTGATTTCTAGATGGAGTACAAGCCAGGACGGGCGAACCTAATGGCAGACGCCCTGAACAAGAAGGTTAACCTTGCTGCCATTAGCCAACCAAAGGGGTCACTGGTGCCGTGCATCAAAGAGGGACTTGCGCATGATCCTACAGCCAAGGCTTTGATGGAGTCCGCCCAGCAAGGTAAGACTAGGCGGTTTTGGTTACAGGATGGTTTGTTGTACACCAGGGGCAGTAGACTATTTGTACCGCAGCACGGGAACTCTGTAACGTAGTTTTGCAAGACTGTCATGATTCAAGGTGGGCTGGACACTCTGGAGTGTGCCGCACCTTGGCGTTGATCGAGGATCGGTACTATTGGCCGCACATGAGGGACGATGTGGAGGCCTATGTGAAGACTTGTCTTATGTGCCAACAGGACAAAGTGGAGCTCAAGAAACCAGGCGGTCTCTTAAAGCCATTGCCAGTGCCAGAGTGACCATGGCAGAGTGTTTCACTAGACTTCATAGTCAGTCTACCTAAGACAGAGGGGTTTGGAAGCATCATGGTAGTGGTGGATAGGTTTTCCAAGTATGGAATTTTCATTCCAGCAACCAAGGAATGCCCAGCCAAGAAGGCAGCTCGATTGTTCCTAAAGAACATGGTTAAGTACTGGGAAGTGTCGAGGACCATTGTTAGTGATCGAGACAGGCGGTTCATGGGCAGGTTTTGGACTGACCAGCATGCATCTATAGATCAATGGGCAGACAGAACGAGTGAATGGACTATTGGAGGTCTACCTCAGGCACTATGTGAGTGCCACACAAAGGGACTGACCAAAGCTGCTAGATATTGCACAGTTTTCCTACAACTTGTAAAGGAGCGAGGCAACGAACTAGAGCCCATTTGAGGTTATGACAGGGCAACAACCACTAACACCCAGTTCGATTGCTACAAGTTATACAAGGCTGAATCCAGCAGCATACAAGTTTGCCAAGGCATGGTAGGAGCAAACTGACTTGGCCAAAGTTTGTCTACACAAGGTGGCGAAGAGGTCGAAGAAGTGGGTAGACCAGAATAGGCAGGATGTGCAGTTCCAGGTTGGAGACTTGGTGTTAGTAAAGTTACATCCCATTGTGCACCACAGGGGGCTGCACAAAGGCCTAGTCCAGAGGTATGAGGGACCTTTTTGAATAGTCAAAAGGGTAGGCAAGGTTGCCTACAAGCTGGATATGCCACCCAAGCCGAGGGTACACCCGGTGCTCCATGTGAGCATGCTCAAGTTGTTCCATGAGGATAAGGGAGATCCAGGACGGGCAGAGTCAAAGCATGCACCATTAGGAGCAAGGGCCTCATATGAGAAGGAGGTCCACAGCATCATAGCTGACTGGGAGGTGAGACGGAAGAACTATCGACCAAGACATGAGTACTTGCTGCACTGGAAGGGACTTCAGATAGTAAGGTGAGCTGGGAACTAGTAGAGGACTTATGGCAGTTCGAGGACCAGATCAGGTAGTACCACGCAGATGACACAACGAGGGCATTGCATAATCAGGTGGGGGAGAATGTCACGCCCTAGACGGGCATGCCAAGCACATCAGGCAGACCAACAGGTGAGCCAGAGGTTGAGGCCCCAGACCAGGCATGCTGGTGGGTATCTGTGTGCAAAGCCTAGCAAACGAGCTCAGAATGCCCGCCCGACTTGCAGGCCAGCCCGTGAGACCAAGGCCTGGCATACAAGCTGCTCGCACCACATCCAAAAGGGCTCAAGGTGCTGGACAAGCAAGGAAAGCTTTTGGAAACAGGCAGGAGCATCCTGGCAGATGTGGTTAACCCTGAAAATCAAGAGTTAGCATCCTGATTGATTGTAATCCCATGATTTTAGCCTTTATTCTAGGGATATGCCATTAAGTTGTAGCTCGAGCCTGAACTATAAATAGAGGGTTGCTCCACCCTCATTTGTACACCATCAAACACTTCTATTTCAGTGAATACAAGAACATTTCTAGAATTCTATCTTCTTATCCTATTTCTCTTTAACTTGCATAATCATCCCTCCCCATTGTTCTAGTGCTCGCACGCTTGTGTTTTAGGCTGACTTAGGCACAAATGAGGAGATTCCAAGCCAAACGCCGTACAAATTCTGAGTCTAAGGTAGGAGCCCCTGACACCTACGTGCTACCGATCCTGCTACCATAACCCTCAGTCCAGTCTGATCTTAGACTAGGAATGAACTCCGTATGCCTAAGCCCACCAACGAAACGAGCGGACGGGTGGGCATTACGTCGGCCAGAGAAGCGGGATGCGCAAGCCGTGGATCGATAGGATGGTAGGTGGGTTTAAGCACATCTTCATATTTTTGCCATGCCAATGCCATTTTTATGGCTTGTAAATTCAAAAAATGGACCCTTAAGCCTTCATGTGAAGTTTCATGGCAAGACGACTCGTTTTCTATTTTTCACAATTTTTGAAACTTCTTACGGTTCGAGATTTTTTTAAAATTTTTTCAAAACGAGTTTTGGCTGCAAACTTAGTAGACGTGATCCTTGTATTTTTCTTGGCATGCACAAAAAAATTTAGCTAAAAAATCGAAGTGTACAGGATTTTGTGACCATTTGAAAAAAGTGTCCCCATTTCAGACACTTTAATGGCTACTGGCAGCAAACCTGTAAAATCTCAAATGCTCTTTAAGGGGGTGTGAGTTCTCGAGGTTTGATGAGGGATAGGGGGCCAATATAAGGGCCAAGTACCAGCACCCATCGCACATCAAGTGCGCACATGCCCCCGCCCCCCAATCGCTGGAAACCCAATGCCGTCGGTCAGGTTCTCCGGCGATGGTGCCCCAAGCAAAAAAAAATGTGGCACCAGCACATGGCCGAGCCCAGCATGTGCACCCGCAACCGTCAGTCTGGTCTAATCTTACACTGGGAATGAACTCCGTATACTTAGACTGGGATTGAACTTCGTATGCCTAAGTCAACCTATGAAACGAGCGTGCGGGCGCTCAGCCGGCCAAAGGGGCAGGATGCGCAAGTCGGGGATCGGTCGGGTCCCCTCCTACGTGCTGCCGATCCTGCTACTGCAACCCTCAGTCCGGTCTGATGTTAGACTGGGAATGAACTCTATATGCCTAAGCCAACCGATGAAACGAGAGGGCGGGCAGGCACTACGTCGGCCAGAGAGGCAGGATGCGCAAGTCGTTGATCGGTAGGGTGGTAGGTGGGTTTAGGCACATCATCATATTTTTGCCATGCCAATACCATTTTTATGGCTTTTAAATTCATACAATGGTCACTTAAGCCTTCATGTGAAGTTTCATGGCAAGATGACTCATTTTTTATTTTTCACGATTTTTGAAACTTTTTACGGTTCGAGATTTTTTTTAAATTTTTTCAGAAGGAGTTTTGGCAACAAACTTGGTAGATGTTATCCTTGTATTTTTTTTGGTATGTACAAAAACATTCAACTAAAAACTTGAAGTGTACAGGTTTTTGTGACCATTTGAAAAAAGTGTCCCCATTTCAGACACTTTAATGGCTACTGGCAGCAAACCTGTAAAATCTCAAATGCTCTTTAAGGGAGTGTGAGTTCTCAAGGTTTGATGAGGGATAAGGGGCCAATATAAAGGCCAATTAATAGTACCCATCACACATCATGTGCGCACACCCCCCCGTCCCCCCAATCGTCGGAACCCCAATGCCACCGGTCAGGTTCTCCGGTGATGGTGCCACGGGTGAAAAAAAATGCGGCACCAGCACATGCCCGAGCCCAACATGTGCACTGGCAACCCTCGGTCCAGTTTGATCTTACACTGGGAATGAACTCTGTATGCTTAGACTAGGATTGAACTCCGTATGCCTAAGTCAACCCACGAAACGAACGTGCGGGCGTTCAGCCGACCAGATGGGCAGGATGTGCAAGCCAGGGATCGGTCGGATCTGCCCCTGTGTGCTGCCAATCCTGCTGCCACAACCCTCAGTCTGGTCTGATCTTAGACTACGAATGAACTCCGTATGCCTAAGCCAACTAATGAAACGAGCGGGTGGGCACTACACCGGCCAGAGAGGCGGGATGCGCAAGCCATGGATCGATAGGGTGGTAGGTGGGTTTAGGGACATCTTCATATTTTTGCCATACCAATGCCATTTTTATGGCTTGTAAATTCATACAATGGTCCCTTAAGCCTTCATGTGAAGTTTCATGGCAAGACGACTCGTTTTCTATTTTTCACGATTTTTGAAACTTTTTACAGTTTGGGATTTTTTTTAAATTTTTTCAGAAGGAGTTTTGGCCCCAAACTAGGTAGACATGATCCTTGTACTTTTTTTGGCATGCACAAAAAAATTCAGCTAAAAACTCGAAGTGTACAGGATTTTGTGACCATTTGAAAAAAGTGTCCCCATTTTAGACACTTTAATGGCTACTAGCAGCAAACCTGTAAAATCTCAAATGCTCTTTAAGGGGGTGTGAGTTCTCGAGCTTTGATGAGGGATAGGGGGCCAATATAAGACCCAAGTACCAGCACCCATCACACATCATGTGCGCACACCCCCCCGCCCCCCAATCATCGGAACTCTAATACCGCCAGTCAGGTTCTCCGGTGATGCTACAGCGATGGTGCCTCGGGCGAAAAAAAATGCGGCACCAGCACATGGTCGAGTCCAGCATGTGCACCCACAACCCTTGATCTGGTCTGATCTTACAGTAGGAATGAACTCCGTATGCTTAGACTGGGAATGAACTCCGTATGCCTAAGTCAACCCACGAAACGAGCGTGTGGGCGATTAGTCAGCCAAAGGGGTAGGATGTGCAAGCCGGGGATCGGCCGGGTCCCCTCTTCCATTCTGCCAATCCTACTGCCATAACCTTCTGTCTGATCCAATCTTAGACTGGGAATGAACCCCATATGCCTAAGCCAACCGACGAAACGAGCGGGCGGGCGGGCACTACACCGGTTAGAGAGGCAAGATAGGGTGGTAGGTGGGTTTAGGCACACCTTTATATTTCTGCCATGCCAATGCCATTTTTATGGCTTGTAAATTCATTCAATGGTCCCTTAAGCCTTCATGTGAACTTTCATGGCAAGACGACTCGTTTTCTATTTTTCATGATTTTTGAAATTTTTTACGGTTTGAGATTTTCTTAAAATTTTTTCAGAAAGAGTTTTGGCCCCAAACTTGGTAGACGTGATCCTTGTATTTTTGTTGGCATGCACAAAAACATTCAGCTAAAAACTCGAAGTGTACAGGATTTTGTGACCATCTGAAAAAAGTGTCCCCATTTCAGACACTTTAATGGCTACTGACAGCAAACCTGTAAAATCTCAAATGCTCTTTAAGGGGGTGTGAGTTCTCGAAGTGTGATGAGAGATAGGGGGCCAATATAAGGGCCAAGTACCAGCACCCATCGCACATCATGTACGCACACCCCCCGCCCTGCAATCGTCGGAACCCCAATGCCACCGATCAGGTTCTCCAATGATGCTCCGACGATGGTGCCTCGGGCGAAAAAAATACGGCACCAACATATGCCTGAGCCCAGCATGTGCACCCACAATCCTTGGTCCGATCCGATCTTACACTAGGAATGAACTCCGTATGCTTACACTGGGAATGAACTCCGTATGCCTAAGTCAACCCACGAAACGAACGTACGGGCACTCAGCCAACCAGAGGGGCAAGATGCATAAACTGGGGATCGGTCAGGTCTCCCCCTGCGTGCTGTCGATCTTGCTATCGTAACCCTCGGTCTGGTCTGATCTTAGACTGGGAATGAACTCCATATACCTAAGCCAACAGACGAAATGAGCAGGCGGGCGGGCACTACGTCGGCCAGAGAGGCAGGATGAGCAAGCCGTGGATCGATAGGGTGGTAGGTGGGTTTAGGAACATCTTAATATTTCTACCATGCTAATGCCATTTTTATGGCTTGTAAATTCATACAATGATCGCTTAAGCCTTCATGTGAAGTTTCATGCCAAGACAACTCATTTTCTATTTTTCATGATTTTTGAAACTTTTTACGGTTCAGGATTTTTTAAAAATTTTTTCAAAAGGAGTTTTGGCCCCAAACTTGGTAGACGTGATCCTTGTATTTTTTTTGGCATGCACAAAAACATTCAGCTAAAAACTCGAAGTGTACAAGATTTTGTGACCATTTGAAAAAAGTGTCCCCATTTTAGACATTTTAATGGCTATGGCAGCAAACCTGTAAAATCTCAAATGCTTTTTAAGAAGATGTGAGTTCTTAAGGTTTGGTGAGGGATAGGGGGCCAATATAAGGGCCAAGTACCAGCACCCATCGCACATCATGTGCGCACACCCCCCCGCCCCCCAATCGTCGGATCCCCAATGCCATCGATCAGGTTCTCCATCGATGCTCCGACGATGGTGCCCCGAGCGAAAAAAAATGCAGCACCACCACATGCCCGAGCCCAGCATGTGCAACTGTAACCATCGGTCTGATCCAATCTTACACTGGGAATGAACTACGTATGCCTAAGTCAACCCACGAAATGAGCGTACAGGCGCTCAGTCTACCAGAGGGGCAGGATGCGCAAGTCGAGGATCGGTCGGGTCCCCCCCTGCATGCTGCCGATCTTGCTGCCACAACCCTCAGTCCAGTCCGATCTTAGACTGGGAATGAACTCCGTATGCCTAAGCCAACCAATGAAACAAGCAGGCAGGCGGGCACTACGTCGGCCAGGGAGGCGGGATGCGCAAGTCGTGGATCGATAGGGTGGTAGGTGGGTTTAGGCACATCTTCATATTTCTACCTTGCCAATGCCATTTTTATGGCTTGTAAATTCATACAATGGTCCCTTAAGCCTTCATGTGAAGTTTCGTGGCAAGACGACCCGTTTTTTATTTTTCACGATTTTTGAAACTTTTTACGATTCGAGATTTTTTTTAAAATTTTTTCAGAATGAGTTTTAACCCCAAACTTGGTAGACATGATCCTTGTATTTTTGTTGGCATGCACAAAAAGATTCAGCTAAAAACTCGAAGTGTATAGGATTTTGTGAACATTTGAAAAAAGTGTCCCCATTTAAGACACATTAATTGCTACTGGCAGCAAACCTGTAAAATCTCAAATGCTCTTTAAGGGGATGTGAGTTCTCGAGGTTTGATGAGGGATAGGGGCCAATATAAAGTCCAAGTACCGGCACCCATCACACATCATGTTCGCACACTCTCCCGCCCCCCCAATCGTCGGAAACCCAATGCCATCGGCTAGGTTCTCCGATGATGCTCCGGTAATGAAGCCCCGGGTGAAAAACAATGCGGCACCAGCACATGCCCAAGCCCAGCATGGGCACTCAAAACCCTCGGTCCAGTCCGATCTTACACTGGGAATGAACTCCATATGCTCAGATTAGGAATGAACTCCGTATGCCTAAGTCAACCTACGAAACGAGCGTGCGGGCGCTCAGTAGGCCAGAGGAGCAGGATGTGCAAGCCAGGGATCAGTCGGGTCCCCCCCTATGTGTTGCCGATCCTGCTGCCACAGCCCTCGGTCTGATCTGATCTTAGACTGGGAATGAACTCCGTATGCCTAAGCCAATAAACGAAACGAGCGGGCGGGCGGGCACTACGCTGGCTAGAGAGGCGGGATGCGCAAGCCGTGGATCGATAGGGTGGTAGGTGGGTTTAGGCACATCTTCATATTTTTGCCATGCCAATGCCATTTTTATGGCTTGTAAATTCATACATTGGTCCCCTAAGCCTTCATGTAAAGTTTCATGGCAAGACGACTCGTTTTCTATTTTTCACGATTTTTGAAACTTTTTACGGTTCGGGATTTTTTAAAAAATTTTTCAGAAGGAGTTTTGGCCCCAAACATGGTAGATGTGACCTTGTATTTTTGTTGGCATACATAAAAAACTTCAGCTAAAAACTCAAAGTGTACAGGATTTTGTGACCATTTGAAAAAAGTGTCCCCATTTCAGACACTTTAATGGGTACTGGCGGTAAACCTGTAAAATCTCAAATGCTCTTTAAGGGGGTGTGAGTTCTCAAGGTTTGATGAGCGATAGGGGGCCAATATAAGGGGCAAGTACCAGCACCTATAGCACATCATGTGCGCACACCCCCTGCCCCCTCAATCATCGAAACCCCAATGCTGCCAGTCATGTTCTCCAGCGATGCTTCGATGATGGTGCCCCGGGTGAAAAAAAATAGCACCAGCACATGCTCAAGCCCAGCATGTGCACCCGCAAACCTCGGTTCGGTCTGATCTTACATTGGGAATGAACTCCGTATGCTTAAACTGGGAATGAACTCCATATGCAAGAGGGGTAAGATGCACAAGCTGGGGATCGACCAGGTCCCCCTCTGTGTGCTATCGATCCTACTACCGCAACCCTTAGTCTAGTCTGATCTTAGACTGGGAATGAACTCCGTATGCCTAAGCCAATCGACGAAACGAGCGGGCGGGCGGGCACTACGCTGGCCAGAGAGGTGGGATGCGCAAGCCGTGGATCGATAGGGTGGTAGGTGGGTTTAGGCACATCTTCATATTTCTGTCGTGCCAATGCCATTTTTATGGCTAGTAAATTCATACAATGGTCGCTTAAGCCATCATGTGAAGTTTCATGGCAAGACGACTCGTTTTCTATTTTTCATAGTTTTTGAAACTTTTTACGATTCGGGATTTTTTTAAAATTTTTTCAAGAGTTTTGGCCCCAAACTTGGTAGACGTGATCCTTGTATTTTTTTTGGCATGCACAAAAAAATTCAGCTAAAAACTTGAAGTGTACAGCATTTTGTGACCATTTGAAAAAAGTGTCCCCATTTCAGACACTTTAATGGCTACTGGCAGCAAACCTGTAAAATCTAAATTGCTCTTTAAGGGGGTGTGAGTTCTCGAGGTTTCATGAGGGATAGGGGGCCAATATAAGGGCCAAGTACCAGCACCCATCGCACATCATGTGTGCACACCCCCTCCCCGCCCCCCAATTGTCGGAACCCTAATGCCGCCAGTAAGGTTCTCCGACGTTGCTCCGGTGGTGGTGCCCTGGGTGAAAAAAAAATGCGGCACCAGCACATGCCCGAGCCCAGCATGTGCACCCACAACCCTCGGTCCGGTCCGATCTTACACTTGGAATGAACTTCGTATGCTTAGACTGGGAATAAACTCCGTATGCCTAAGTCAACCCACGAAACGAGCATACGGGCGTTCACCCAGCCAGAGGGGTAGGATGCGCAAGCTGGGGTTCGGTCGAGTCCCCCCTGTGTGGTGTCGATCCTACTGCCGCAACCCTCAGCCTGGTCCGATCTTAGACTGGGAATGAACTCCATACGCCTAAGCCAACCGACAAAATGTGCGGACGGGCGGCCACTACACCGGCCAGAGATGGGGGATGCGTAGGTCATGGATCGATAGGGTGGTAGGTGGGTTTAGGCACATCTTCATATTTCTGGCATGCCAATGCAATTTTTATGGCTTTTAAATTCATACAATGGTCCCTTAAGCCTTCATGTGAAGTTTCATGGCAAGATGACTCGTTTTCGATTTTTCATGATTTTTGAAACTTTTTACGGTTCGGGATTTTTTTAAAATTTTTTCAAAAAGAGTTTTGGCCCCAAACTTGGTAGACGTGATCCTTGTATTTTTGTTGGCATGCACAAAAAAATTCAGCTTAAAACTCGAAGTGTACTGTATTTTGTGACAATTTGAAAAGAGTGTCCCCATTTCAGATACTTTAATGGCTACTGGCAGCAAACCTGTAAAATCTCAAATGCTCTTTAAGGGGGTGTGAGTTCTCGAGGTTTGATGAGGGATAGGGGGCCAATATAAGGGCCAAGTACTAGCACCCATCACACATCATGTGCGTACACCCCCCCACCCCCTCCAATCACCGGAACCCCAATGCCGCCGGTCAGGTTCTCCGACGATGCTCCGGCGATGGTGCATCGGGCGAAAAAAAATGTTACACCAGCACATGCCCGAGCCAAGCATGTGCATCCGCAACCCTCGGTCTGGTCCGATCTTACACTGGGAATGAACTCCGTATGCCTAAGTCATCCCACGAAACGAGCGTGCGGGTGCTCAGCTGGCCAGTGGGGCAGGAAGTGCAAGCTGGGGATCGGTCGGGTCCCCCTGTGTACTATCGATCCTACTGCCACAACCCTCGGTCTGGTCCGATCTTAGACTAGGAATGAACTCCGTATGCCTAAGCCAACCGACGAAACGAGCGGGCGGGCGTGCACTATGCCGACCAGAGAGGTGGGATGTGCAAGTCGTGGATCGATAGGGTGGTCGGTGGGTTTAGGCACATCTTCATATTTCTGCCATGTCAATGCCATTTTTATGGCTTGTAAATTCATACAATGGTCCCTTAAGCCTTCATGTGAAGTTTCATGGCGAGACGACTCATTTTCTATTTTTCACGATTTTTGAAACTTTTTACAGTTTGGGATTTTTTTTAAAATTTTTTTAGAAGGCGTTTTGGCCCCAAACTTGGTAGACATGATGCTTGTATTTTTGTTGGCATGCACAAAAAAATTCAGCTAAAAACTTGAAGTGTACAGGATTTTGAGACCATTTGGAAAAAGTGTCCCCATTCCAGACACTTTAATCGCTACTGGCAGCAAACCTGTAAAATCTCAAACGCTCTTTACGGGGGTGTGAGTTCTCGAGGTTTGATGAGGGACAGGGGGCCAATATAGGGGCCAAGTGCCAGCACCCATCGCACATCATGTCCGCACCCCCCCGTCCCCCCAATCGCCAGAACCCCAATGCCACCGGTCAGGTTCTCCGGTGATGCTCCGGCAATGGTGCCCCGGGTGAAAAAAAATGCAGCACCAGCACGTGCCTAAGCCCAGCTTGTGCACCCGCAACCCTTGGTCCGGTCTGATCTTACACTGGGAATGAACTCCATATGCTTAGACTGGGAATGAACTTCGTATGCCTAAGTCAACCCACGAACCGAGCGTGAGGGCGCTCAGTCGGCCAGAGGGGTAGGATGCACAAGCCAAGGATCAGTCGGGTCCCCCCCTACGTGCTGTCGATCCTGCTACTGCAACCCTCGGTCTGATCTAATCTTAGATTGGGAATGAACTCCGTATGCCTAAGCTAACCGATTAAACGAGCGGGCAGACGGGCACTACGCCGGTCAGAGAGGCGAAATGCGCAAGCCGTGGATCGGTAGGGTGGTAGGTGGGTTTAGGCACATCTTTATTTTTCAGCCATGCCAATGCCATTTTTATGGCTTGTAAATTCATGCAATGGTCCCTTAAGCCTTCATGTGAAGTTTCACGGCAAGATGACTCGTTTTCTATCTTTCACAATTTTCAAAACTTTTTACGGTTCCATATTTTTTTAAAATTTTTTTAGAAGGAGTTTTGGCCCCAAACTGGGTAGACATGATCCTTGTATTTTTGTTGGCATGCCCAAAAAAATTCAGCTAAAAACTCGAAGTGTACAGGATTTTGTGACCATTTGAAAAAAGTGTCCCCATTTCAAACACTTTAATGGCTACCGGCAGCAAACCTGTAAAATCTCAAATGCTCTTTAAGGGGTTGTGAGTTCTCAAGGTTTGATGAGGGATAGGGGGCCAATATAAGGGCCAAATACAAGCACCCATCTCACATCATTTGCGCACACCCCCTTGGCCCCCCAATCGTTAGAACCCCAATGCCGTCGATCCGATTCTCCGGTGATGCTCCGACGATGGTGCCTCGGGTGAAAAAAAATGCGGCACCAGCACATGCCCGAGCCAATCATATGCACCCTTAACCTTCGGTTCGGTCCGATCTTAGACTGGGAATGAACTCTGTATCCTTAAACTGGGAATGAACTCCGTATGCCTAAGTTAACCCAGGAAACGAGCGTGCGGGCGCTCAGTCGGCCAGAAGGGCAAGATGCCCAAGCTGGGGATCGACTAGGTCCCCCCTATGTGCTGATGATCCTGCTGCTGCAACCCTTGATCCGATTCGATCTTAGACTAGGAATGAACTCCGTATGCCTAAGCCATCCGACGAAACGAGCGGGCGGGCGGGCACTACGCCAGCCAGAGAGACGGGATGCGCAGGTCATGGATCGATAGGGTGGTAGGTGGGTTTAGGCACACCTTCATATTTCTATCGATAGGGTGGTAGGTGGGTTTAGGCACATCTTCATATTTCTACCATGCCAATGCCATTTTTATCTCTTGTAAATTCATACAATGGTCCCTTAAGCCTTCATGTGAAGTTTCATGGCAAGACGACTCGTTTTCTATTTTTCACAATTTTCAAAACTTTTTACGGTTCAGGATTTTTTTAAAATTTTTTCAAGAGGAGTTTTGGCCCCAAACTTGGTAGACATGATCCTTGTATTTTTGTCGGCATGCGCAAAAAAATTTAGCTAAAAACTCGAAGTGTATCAGATTTTGTGACCATTTAAAAAAGTGTCCCCATTCCAAACACTTTAATGGCTACTGGCAGCAAACTTGTAAAATCTCAAATGCTCTTTAAGGGGGTGTGAGTTCTCGAGGTTTGATTAGGGATAGGAGGCCAATGTAAGGGCCAAGTACCAGCAACCATCACACATCATGTGCGCACACCCCCCGTCGCCCACCCAATCACCGGAACCCCAATGCCACCGGTCAGGTTCTCCGATGATGCTCCGACGATGGTGCCCAGTGTAAAAAAAATTATGGCACCAGCACATGCCCGAGCCCAGCATGTGCACCCGTAACCATCGGTCCAATCCGATCTTACATTACGAATGAACTCCGTATGCTTAGACTGGGAATGAACTCCGTATACCTAAGTCAACCCATAAAACGAGCGTGCAAGCGCTCTGCCGGCTAGTGGGGCAGGATGCACAAGCCGGGGATCGGTCAGGTCCCCCTTTACTTGCTGCTGATCCTGCTACCACAACCCTCGTTCTGGTCTGATCTTAGACTGGGAATGAACTTCATATGCTGAAGCCAACCGATGAAACGAGCAGACGGGTGGGCACATCATGCGATGGTGCCCCGAGCAAAAAAACAATGTCGCACCAGCACATGCCAGAGCCCAGCATGTGCACCCGTAACCCTCGGTCCGATCCGATCTTACACCAGGAATGAACTCCATATGCTTAGACTGGGAATGAACTCCGTATGCCTAAGTCAACCCACGAAACGAGTGTAGGGTGCTCAGCCGACCAGAGGGGCAGGATGCGCAAGTCGAGGATCGACGGGGTCCCCATCTGTGCCTCACCCTGGGCGAGTGCGCCAGGCACATCAGGCAGACCAGCAGGCGAGCCAGAGGTTGAGGCCTGCAGACCAGGCGTGCTGACGGGTATTTGTGCGCAAAGCCTAGCAAACGAGCTCAGAACGCCGGCCCGACTTGCAGGCTAGCCCATTAGACCAAGGCCTGGCATACACATTGCCCGCACCACATCCAGAAGGGCCCAAAGTGCTGGACACGCAAGGGAAGCTTCTGGAAATAGGTAGGAGCATCCTGGCAAATTTGGTTGACCCTGAAAATCAAGAGTTAGCTTCCTGATTGATTGTAATCCCATGATTTTAGCCTTTATTCTAGGGATATGCCATTAAGTTGTAACTGGAGCCTCAACTATAAATAAAGGGTTGCTCCACCCTCATTTGTACACCATCAAACACTTCTATTTCAGTGAATACAATAGCACTTCCAAAATTCTGTCTTCTTATCCTGTTTCTCTTTAACTTGCGTAATCAACCCTTCTCATTGTTCTAATGCCCATACACTTGTGTTTTAGGCTGACTTAGGCATAAAGGAGGAGATTCCAAGCCTAAGGCTGCATGGATTTTGAGTCTAAGGTCAGAGCCCATGATAGTTGGTATCAGAGCAAGTTCGATTCTGCTTGTTTGTGTTGTGCAGGTTAGATCGTGATTGAGGAGATGGCATCCCAAAGCGACGTTGCTAGCCAACAACCAGAGGCCCAGAAGCATGGTCGGGGAAGAGGTAAGAAAACCGGTTCTAGAGATATTTGGTCTACCATGGACGGTAGGCTGGCCAAGGTAGAGGTGACCGTAGGTGACATGGGGGAGAAGCTTGAGGAAGTAGAAACTCATATTGCATTGGTAGACTCCATGAGGGAGGAGATCCAAAGTGAGCTAGAAGCTGCTCTCAACAAAGACTTGGACGTGTTCACCAAAAAGAACCAGACCTTGGAGGCTGAAGTGCGAACCTTGCGCGATGGCATGGAGGCCATGCGCCAGCGGATGGAAGAGCTTACCAGTGAGCTCGTTACTTGCAAAATGCCATTGGGAATGACATGTTTGCTGGAGTGTCCAAATCCAGATTTGATGTTCCCAAGCCTAAAGAGTATAAGGGGACTAGGGCGGCCAAGGAAGTAGACAACTACCTTTGGGGTATAGAGCAGTACTTCTAGGCTATGGGCATGCAAGATGAGGCGATAAAGGTAAGCACCGTTGCTATGTATCTCACTTATGTAGCCTTATTGTGGTAGAGGCGCAGGTGTGATGATGTTAGGTGTGGGAGCACCAAGATTAGAACCTGGGCAAAGTTCCAAAAGGAGTTCAGAGAATAATTTTACCCAGAGTATGTCGATGATGAGGCTCGAACAAAGTTGCACAGGTTGAGCCAGCAAGGGGACATAAGGGAGTATGTCTAGAAATTCTCTAAACTGATGCTACAGATCTCGGATCTAGGTGAGAAGGATGCATTCTTTGCTTTCATGGATGGGTTGAAGTCGTGGGTGAAGCATGAGCTACAAAGGAGAGGAGTTCATGACTTGGCTAAAGCCATAACTACTGTCGATGCCTTGATAGAGTTCAAGCCTCTGAACAAGTTCGAGTCTTCCAAGCCCAAGGGTAAGGGCAGAGATGATAGGAACCAAAAGAAGCAGTCCAAGGGGAAGGACAGTGATCGGGAGTCCAAGGATGGAGATCGAGACCGTTCAACCAAGGATGGAGAGAGGAAGCCACCAGCAGGCAAGTGGAAAGCAAAGGGGGACCGAAAGCCACTAGCATGCTACCTATGTGGAGGGAGCCACATAGCACGCAATTACCCACAGAAGGGCAAGCTGGCTGCTGTAGACAAGAAGTCTGATGAGGAGCCAGAGTTAGGGGCAGCAAAGCTTGGGTCGTTGGTGCTCAATGCTGTCCAGAGTAAGCGGAGCCGCAAGCCAAAGGGCTTGATATTTGCGGATCTGATGGTTATGGCTCAGAAGGTGAGCGCACTGGTGGACACAAGTGCCTCACATCTTTTTATTTCAGGTGATGGAGCCTGAAAGCTCGGACTAAAGGTGCAGAAAGGGACTGGTACCATTAAAATGGTGAACTCCAAGGAAGTTCCAACCATTGGAGTAGCACGGGGAGTGGAGTTACAGCTTGGAGAATGAAACGCAAAGAGACCATTGAGGTAATACCCCTTGACGACTATGAGTTTGTGATTGGATTGGATTTCCTTGTTCGGATTAATGCCCTCCTTGTGCCTTTTAGCGATTGTGTTTGCATCTTGGATGCACGGTGCAAATGCCTAGTGCCATTGAGAAGAGGGACTAGAGTTGGTTCGCGGGTGGTGTCAGCCATCCAATTTGCCAAGGTGGTAAGCAAGCAAGAAGACACCTTCTTGGTAGCCCTGAAATATGATGAGCCAAGGGAAAAGGAGACCGAGTCACCCTTGGAGGTGCTAAAGGTGCTAAAGACCTTTAGTGATGTGATGCCCGTAAAGCTGCCTAGCAAGCTACCACCTAAGAGGGAGGTGGACCGCAAGATCGAGCTAGTGTCTGAGGCCAAGCCACCAGTTAGAGCCCCTTACCGAATGTCTCCACCAGAGTTGGAGGAGTTAAGGAAGCAGCTCAAAGAGTTAGTTGATGCTGGCTTTATCAGGCCATCGAAGGCACCCTATGGTGCACTGGTTTTATTCCAGCGCAAGCATGATGGGTCGTTGCAGCTGTGCATAGACTACCGGGCCTTGAACAAGCTGACCATCAAGAACAAGTACCCCATCCCACTCATTGCGAACTTGTTCGAACAACTTGGGAGCGCAAGGTGGTTCACTAAGCTGGATTTGAGGTCAGGCTACTATCAAGTCAGGATCGCAGAGGGAGATGAGCCAAAGACAGTATGTGTCACTCAGTATGGTTCGTATGAGTTCTTGGTGATGCCTTTCGAACTCACGAATGCCCCAGCAACATTCTGCACCCTTATGAACAAGGTACTTCAGTCATTCCTTGATCAGTTTGTTCTGGTTTATTTGGATGACATTGTGATCTACAGCCAGACTTTGGGAGAGCATGTAGACCACTTGAGACAGGTGTTCGAGGTGTTGCGAGCACACAAGCTGTTTGTCAAGAGGGAGAAGTGCTTATTCGCCTAGCAGGAGATCCCGTTCTTAGGCCACATAGTGGGAGGTGGTAGGATATGCATGGATGAAGGCAAGATACACGCCATCCTGAAGTGGCAATCGACAGCCAAGGTCATTGAGTTGAGATCATTCCTTGGGTTGGTTAACTACTACAGGCGCTTCATCAAAGGTCACTCAGCAATAGCCACGCCATTGACTAACTTGCTCAAAAAATGGAGAGCATGGGAGTGGAGCGCAGTGTGCCAGGAAGCCTTTGACAGGTTTAAGCGGGCTGTGATCGATGAGCCAGTCTTTGCCAAGCCGTATGAGGTGCATACAGATGCATAAAACTTTGCCATAGGGGGTGTGTTGATGCAGGAGGGACGTCCAGTCGCGTTCGAGAGCAGAAAGCTAAATGAGACTGAACGCAAGTACACGGTGATGCTCCGGCGATGGTGCCCCTGGCAGAAAAAAATATGGCACCAGCACATGCCCGAGCCTAGCATGTGCACCCACAACCTCGGTCTGGTCTGATCATACACTGGGAATGAACTCCGTATTCTTAGACTGGGAATGAACTCCGTATGGCTAAATCAATGCATGAAACGAGCGTGCGAGCGCTCAGTCAACCAAAAGGGCAGGATGCGCAAGCCGGGGATAGATTGGGTCCCCCCTATGTACTGTCGATCCTGCTGCTGTAACCCTCAGTCTGGTCCAATCTTAGACTGGGAATGAACTCCGTATGCCTAAGCCAACAGACGAAACGAGCGGGCGGGCGGGCACTACGTCAACCAAAGAGATGGGATGCACAAGTCGTAGATCGATAAGGTGGTAGGCGGGTTTAGGCACGTCTTCATATTTCTGCCATGCCAATGCCATTTTTATGGCTTGTAAATTCATACAATGGTCCCTTAAGCCTTCATGTTAAGTTTCATGGCAAGACGACTCATTTTCTATTTTTCACAATTTTGGAAACTTTTTACGGTTCGAGATTTTTTTAAAATTTTTTTAGAAGGAGTTTTGGCCCCAAACATGGTAGACGTGATCCTTGTATTTTTGTTGGCATGCACAAAAAAATTCAGCTAAAAACTCGTAGTGTACAGGATTTTGTGACTATTTGAAAAAGTGTCCCCATTTCAGACACTTTAAAGGCTGCTGGCAGCAAACCTGTAAAATCTCAAATGCTCTTTAAGGGGGTGTGAGTTCTAGAGGTTTGATGAGGGATAGGGGGCCATTATAAGGGCCAAGTACCAGCACCCATCGCACATCATGTGCGTACACCCCCTCGTCCCCCTCAATCTTCGAAACCCAAATGCTGCCGGTTAGGTTCTCCGACGATGCTTCAACGATGGTGCCCCGAGTGAAAACAAATGCGGCACCAGCACATGCCTGAGCCCAGCATGTGCTCCCGTAACCCTCGGTCCGGTTCGATCTTACACTGGGAATGAACTCCGTATGCTTAGACTAGGAATGAACTTCGTATGCCTAAGTCATCCCACAAAATGAGCATGCGGGCGCTCAGCCGGCCAGAGGGGTAGGATGCACAAGCCGGGGATTGGTTGGGTCTCCCCTGAGTGCTGGCGATCTTACTACCGCAACCCTTGGTCCATTCCGATCTTAGACTGGGAATGAATTGCGTATGCCTAAGCCAACCGAAGAAAGGAGCGGACGGGTCGGCACTACGCCGATTAGAGAGGCGAGATGCGCAAGCTGTGGATCGATAGGGTGGTAGGTGGGTTTAGGCACATCTTCATATTTTTGCCATGCCAGTGCCATTTTTATTACTTGTAAATTCATACAATGGTCCCTTAAGCCTTCATGTGACGTTTCATGGCAAGACGACTCATTTTCTATTTTTCATGATTTTCGAAACTTTTTACGGTTCGGGATTTTTTAAAACATTTTTCAGAGGGAGTTTTGGTCCCACACTTGGTAGACGTGATCCTTGTATTTTTGTTGGCATGTACAAAAAAATTTAGCTAAAAACTCGAGGTGTACAGGGTTTTCTAACCATTTGAAAAAAGTGTCCCCATTCCAGACACTTTAATGCCTACTGGCAACAAACCTGTAAAATCTCAAATGCTCTTTAAGGGGGTGTGAGTTCTCGAGGCTTGATGAGGGATAGGGGCTAATATAAGGGCCAAGCATGTGAACCCGTAACCCTCGGTCCGGTCCGATCTTACACTGAGAATGAACTCCGTATGCTTAGACTAGGAATGAACTCCGTATGCTTAAGTCAACCCATGAAATGCACGTGCGCGCGCTCAGCTGGCCAGAGGGGTAGGATGCACAAGCTGGGGATCGGTCAGGTCCCCCTACGTGCTGCCAATCCTACTCCGACAACCCTCAGTCCGGTCTGATCTTAGACTAGGAATGAACTTCGTATGCCTAAGCCGACCGACGAAACGAGCGGGCGAGTGGGCGGGCACTACACCGGCCAGAGAGGCGGCATGCGCAAGTCGTGGATCGATAGGGTGGTAGGTTGGTTTAGGCACATCTTCATATTTCTGCCGTGCCAATGCCATTTTTATGGCTTGTAAATTCATGCAATGGTCCCTTAAGCCTTCATGGGAACTTTCATCGCAAGACTACTCGTTTTCTATGTTTCACGATTTTTGAAACTTTCTACGGTTCGGGATATTTTTAAAATTTTTTCAGAATGTGTTTTAGCCCAAACTTGGTAGACGTGATCCTTGTATTTTTTTGGCATGCACAAGAAAATTCAGCTAAAAAGTCAAAGTGTAGAGGATTTTGAGAACATTTGAAAAAAGTGTCCCCATTTCAGACACTTTAATGGCTACTGGCAGCAAACCTGTAAAATCTCAAATGCTCTTTAAGGGGGTGTGAGTTCTCGAGGTTTGATGAAGGATAGGGGGCCATTATAAGGGCCAAGTCCCTGCACCAATCACACATCAATTGCGCAAACCTCACCCGCCCCCCAATTGTCGGAACCCCATTGTCGCCGGTCAGGTTCTCCGACGATGCTCCCATGATGGTGCCCCAGGCAAAAAAAAAATGCGACACCAACACATGCCCGAGCCCAGCCTGTGCACTCGTAACCCTCGGTCTGGTCCGATCTTACACTGGGAATGAACTCCGTATGCTTAGACTGGGAATGAACTCTGTATGCCTAAGTCAACCTACGAAACGAACGTGCGGGCGCTCAGTTGACCAGAGGGGAAGGATGCGGAAGCCGGGGATCGATTGGGTCCCCCCTACGTGCTATCCATCCTGCTACTGTAACCCTCAGTCCGATCTGATCTTAGACTAGGAATGAGCTTCGTATGCCTAAGCCAACCGAGGAAATGAGCGGGCGGTCGGGCACTAGCCGGCCAGAGCGGCGGGGTGCACAAGCCGTGGATCGATAGGGTGGTATGTGCGTTTAGGCACATCTTCATATTTCAGCCATGCCAATGCCATTTTTATAGCTTGTAAATTCATACAATGGTCCCCTATGCCTTCATGTGAAGTTTCAAGGCAAGTCGACTCGTTTTCTATTTTTCACGATTTTTAAAAATTTTTACGGTTCATATTTTTTTTAAATTTTTTCAGAAGGATTTTTGGCCCCACACTTGGTAGACATAATCCTTGTATTTTTGTTGGCATGCACAAAAAAATTCAGGTAAAAACTCGAAGTGTATAGGATTTTGTGACCATTTGAAAAAAGTGTCCCCATTTCAGACACTTTAATGGCTACTGGCTGCAAACCTGTAAAATCTCAAATGCTCTTTAAGGGGCTGTGAGTTCTCGAGGTTTGATGAGGGATAGGGGGCCAATATAAGGGCCAAATACCAGCACCCATCGCACATCATGTGCGCACACCCCACCCGCCCCCCAATTGCCGAAACCCCGATGCCGCCTATCAGGTTCTCCGACGATGCTCCGATGATGGTGCCCCGGGCAAAAAAAAATGTGGCACCAGCACATGCCTGAACCCAGCGTGTGCACTCATAACCCTCGATCCGATCCGATCTTACACTGGGAATGAACTCCGTATGCCTAACTCAACCCATGAAACGAGCATAAGGGCGTTCAGCCGGCCAGAGGGGTAGGATGCACAAGCCGAGGATCGACCGGGTCTCCCCCTGTGTGCTGTTGATCCTGCTGTCGCAACCCTCAATCCCATCCAAGCTTAAACTGGGAATAAACTCCGTATGCCTAAGCCAACTGATGAAACGAGCGGGCGGGCGGGCACTATGCCGGCTAGAGAAGCGGGATGCGCAAGCCGTGGATCGATAGGGTGGTA